>NC_052500.1:3450833-4050833 GCF_016617805.1 Bactrocera tryoni
AATCTTTAATATAATTTTGTTTAATTTTACTTAATTTTGTTACTACAACTATAACTCTTAATCCTCACAACATATTCAGTAAACTATATTTGTGACTAACATTTTTCTTCTACTGGGCGCCGTAGCATACAAGCCAAGCAACATTGTTTCGGCATTTTTCAACACTTTTTCTTATCTCCATTGTTTGCTTTGTTTCATTTTAACGTCGTTTACTTCACTTTGGCACGCGACAATTTTATGTGATTTTATTTACAAAATGCAAAATACCATTCAAGCGCACTGTTTTGCTTACCAATACATCTTCTTCTTCTTTAAATGCATACACATATACAAATATGCACATTTACTTACTTTTGTCTGCTTCACCGCTTCTCGTCCACGCTTACAATGTTTCATGCTTAAGTTTCGAAAATTTCCGACTTTTGTATCTTTTTCTAATCATTAGCAATACAATAGCGCTAAGTAGTCTTAACCTTCCCAGACATACCGACGACCCTAAGCATTAACGAGCGCACAAATTAATATTCATGAATATGTATATTTGTATATAAATTCATGTATTCGTCATATTTATATCCGTAATCGCTTGTAGTCTTGCGCTAATCACTCAACACGCTCATTTCAATGATATTCGAATATTTGTAAATGATAGTTTAAATAGCAGCTACCTTATCAAAACCTAACGAGTTAATAATAATTTTGTCATCTTTTGTTACTAATTGTAAGCTCTTTGTTAAAGCAAAAAATCGTGTTATTAATGAGTAAACTACGGAAGTAAATTCAGTAGTCGGTACATTCTTTCTATGCGACAAATTTTTCGGCTAAAAAGGTACTTTTTAATGGTAATTTTGAAAATATTTTTATTTTAATCAGCTGATTGTGTTTAAAAGTGGTTTTCATTATATTAAAATTAATGTTTTTAAATTTACAGGTTTGCTTACCGTAACTCTGTAGCCATTGTGCCGATTTCAATGAAAATTATATACTCTCAAAGCATGTTGCTACAGAGTATAATCGTTCGGTTTAAGATATTTTTATCGCAATCAGAAGTGTGTTTTCAATTTGTCTAATATTATATTTTTTGAAACTTTTCTTATTTTTTGAAAACTGAAGAACAACACTACATGTGTAACTACGTACATATATATTTGCACTTGTCTAACCATTATTGAATGTTTTCTTGTAAAACGCTTTTACAATTATGTCAAGGCTTTGCTTTCGGTCGGTATGTTTGGCACGTAAACGGCAGCCACACATGCGTATTTGCACACAGTCTGTTTCAAAAATGTGCCGCACTTAATTTATTGGTTTTTGCTTCAAATTCCAAGCGATTTAGTGCGAAAGGCACGTGCTTGGGTATTCCATCTGCATTTCGCACAACTTTGACAGCAAAAATTTACGTTTTATTTACAAGAAGTGCAGCGGTATTTAATACATATGTTGTTAGCAAACGTAAAAATAGTTGTCAATAGTATGTCAGAAAAAAAAAACAAATTAAGTAAGAAGTGCATAACTCAAAATTTATTCTTTCAGAATATCACATCAGTAACAAATCGAGAAAAAATTTAAAATATGTCGACATAGTGAAGAATTAAAGCAGTAATTTTAGCAGGTCCATAGCAAAATTTAAAGAATAATGTATTAAAAAAAAATTATAGAATATTTAATGCAAATATTTGTCTTTACACATACTTATGGAAAATGGCGAATTCGTACGAAGTTCACCAAACGTCGCTAGCTTATTTACATAGACCATAGACTTGAAGTAGCCCCACAAGGAATAGAGTAACGGCGTCAAATCGCACGACCGAGGCGGCCAACTAACTGGGCCATTTCGTGAGATAAAACGTTCACCAAACTAGATTTTCAATAAATGGATTGTGACATTCGCTGTTTGGCTTGTGATGCCGCCCTATTGGAACCACATATTGTCCGAGTCCATATCATCCAATTCGGGCCAAAAATACTTGGTTATCATTGAGCGTTAGCGATTCCCGTTCACAGTAACGTGCCGGTCTTGATCATCACGGAAAAAGTACGACCCAATGACACTGCCGGCTCATAAACCACACCAAACTGTAGTTTTCTCGGGATGCAATGGTTACTTATGGAATACGTGTGGATTGCTGCCTGACCAATAACGCATATTTTGTTTATTGACGAAATCATTCAGCCAGAAATTAGCTTGACCGCTGAAGATGATTTTTCGATGAAAATCCGAAAAGTTCTTGTGTCAATTAGATTTTGTAAGCATGAAGACCAAGATCCGCTCTCAAAATTCGCCACAACGACGTCACAGAGACGCACAACGCTTGAGAACACTTGAGTCTTCCTCAATTGATGCTCTAGCGGCGGCAATATTCTCGACACTACGGACACTTCTTGGTCCAGTGCACGGTAACATTTTGTACTATGCGTGTGATTAAAATTTTTCCACTAGACGCTCAATAGTTGACCTGACAGGCCGATTATGACGACCATAAATTTGAAGTAGCGCTCTTAAATTTGAGGCCATTAACTCCGAATTTCGATAGTAAATTTTAATAATTCCAACTCATTGGTGGATCGTATATATTTCCATGATGAAAGGTCAAATCTTACTGAAGAGAAATGTCAAAAGAGCGGGAATAATATAGCGTCGTTTGCGGCTCCTATCGGTTTACTTCTGTATCATCCCTTTTGAAAAACCCACCCTAAAACTATTTTTCTTAAATTTTTCTTTTTTTATTTATTCAATGGGTGTCATAATACTATGATTATGATTATTTGGTTTTCAAACATTTTCTAATCCGGTGTACTATATAATATAAAAAGTATTTCCAGAAAAAGATCAGAAATAATTTTGCATCAGACTGAGTGCTCATATAAGAATGGCAATCGCTGAACCTTAGTTATATAACCACGAACCACTAAACCCTTCCCAATTTGATTAAATAAATACCTATATACTTGAAATAAAAATTTTAAATTTTTGAATTAGATATCTCTGTTTTTCGATAAATTTTGTCTATATTATTCCAGCAAGTTACAATTCTGGAAAAATACGCTATGTGTATTTCTTTAATAATTCTGCGCCCTCGCATGCCGATTATTCAATATCGTACAAAATGTTGACACTTGGCACACAATAAAACACATTTATCTATGTATTTGCGTATATAGTACATTCATATGATTTTTGCGGGCAAACAAGTTCAACAGTTGCGCCCGCTTACTTGATTACTTCGGAGTTATCAAACCGTTGTTACTTTCGAATGTTTACTCAAGCATTACCTATTGACTGCTTGACTGCTTGAATGCCTTGCTTGTTGACGTTTATTGTTGTTGTTGTCCATGTACATAGATAAAGCAACAAATATGCGCGCAATTGATTGCTATTGTGCTCACAAGTGTCCGTGTTGCTGCTTCGGATTGGCCCGCACTAGGAACTGGGTTTACTTTTCAAATATATACATATGCACAAGCAAATTTACTTGTGTTAGTGTTACAGTAAGCGGAATAGTAGTGCATAAAAAATTACATAAACATATTAGTTTACGGTTCGCTTGTTGAAAAAATAAAAATATGTTTCTGCTCTATTTAATTGCAAATATTTTAAATGAGCTACACTTTGCCTTTGTGTGTGTGTGTCTGTGTGTGTGTTTATGTGCATGATATGCACTTTTTAATTGTTGTGATTTGGTATATTTAGATGTATGGCTGCTTTATTTGTTGTTCTTCGTACAAACCGTTTGTCCTAAAATAATCGGCAGTTTTCTTCAAACGCTGCAAGTAAAGAAATAAACTGGGGAAGTTGGTCAGCTGACGACCACAAAAAGCGGAGAAAAGAAAAGCAGACGATTAAGCGGCAAAAAATGGGCCAAAATAGCGGCTGCAAAGCGTCCAGTCATGAAAGCTTTGTGCAATTAATAACAAACCTCGAACAATGAAACCCCAAAAGGGAACGAAATGCAACAAATGCTTGAGTTTTTGTAATTATTTATTTATTATTATTTTTTTAAAGAAAAACTAACAAGTTGAGCATTTTAGGATTAGTAAAATAATGTACAATCGAAATTTGGGGCTACGTCACTTTTTCACTTGCCTGCCTTATCAGCGCTTTCTGTTGTACACTTATTTATTTTTGTTTTCGCGCTACTCTTGTGGCCAGCGCAAGTTGTGCACGTGTTGCAATTAGCTACGTGCGCGTCGGTCTGCGTTAGTGATTATTGATTAACGATTTGCTCTGCATTTCGATTTCCGGCTGCAGCCACTGAGACAGGCGCTTGGCACAGATTCATGGCATTGTTTGCCTTTTAAATTATGCGGGTGCACACTGACAGCTGACAATGTGGTATTGAGGTTGCAGAGTGAAGAAAGAGTATTGAAGATTTGCAGTTCACTAAGCAGGTTCACTTGCATAGTTCAGAGTGCGGCTCAGAGTTCAGTGCACTAAGTGTTATAATAGAAATATGTGAAAAGGAAGATGCAAGGGAATGGGAGTGGATAATATTTTGAGTATTGATGGAGGACAAGCATGATTTTGTTAAGATTCATCTATTTCATATATTGTGGCGAGAAACCCTGTAATGACTCGACAGACTATACTACTGAAAACTTGGTGAAAGAGTATACTATCGGAAACTTTTCATTAGCTACAGGAAACTGTAAGGCTTCTAAACTTGCTATTGCAGGCACTTCAGTCTCAATAGCAGCGGAAAAGGAACGGGTAGGAGCTCATTCAGCTTCCTTTTGGCTCGATACTGGATTGTTGGCTTCGCACCAAAATAGCAAGCGCTGGCCGACTACCAGAGTATTCGCGAGGTCCCTGAGGCTCAGAGTAAATCGCAATACGTCCAGGGAACTCTTCGCTCTCAGCACGGTCCAGCTTTCAGTGGATGTAGGAGTTCTGACTGAACACTGTCCAATCGAGATTAACGAAGTACATGTGAAGGGTAACCTATGGGTAACCTATGGAACAAAGAAGAAAATAAGATAGATATTGTCCTCTTGGCAAGTAATGAGGGCTCCGTGTAGCAAATAACAAGGGCCCAAAACATATAATTATAGCAGTTAAATACATTCTTTCATCAGTTTCCACCTATAAAGATAAAAACTAAACGGAGTTCGCAGTGGGATCTCACTGTACAACAAAGGGCGTTGGTAAGATAGCCTTCCCTAAGCTTAATTTTAGTTTTTTCTTATATTATTTTTCGACACGATTATTATTCAATATTTGTAAGCGCCAAAAATGGAGCCAAATCGAATCGCCAACTCATTCATGGCCAATTATGGCAATTGCAGTTGGTGCGGTGAGTGCGGCGTAAGCTATAAACGTGGAGTGACCATAACACCGGTTGACCCAACACGAACCGGCACAAGTTTGGCTGTTTCTTGTCATACAGCGCCAATATAGTCTAAACTGTTGCACAATAGACTTCTTATTACGGTTATTAATAAAAATATTGCTACACAGGCTGTGCTAGTGTGTGAGAAAACGTTTGCTGGCAAGTTAATGCACCAAGAGGTAGCATGTGCGCAGCCTGCACCAAGCAGCCGGCTTGCCTCTAAAGGCGCCAAAGGTTGCATGTAGCACATTATAATCGTTATGCTTTTTCAGTTTTATCGATTTGCAACCACTTGCAACAAGGTTGAAATTGGCTTGTTGCTAAAGTTTGCGCCATTTTATCGATTTTTGCGTCCACTTGAAGCGTTGCTATGCGGAAGTGGCACATATATGTAGGAAAGTGTATCAGTGAATAGTAAAAGGCAGCTAATATACTTAGTTATCAATTTTTTTTTATTTTGCATTCATAAATAAATACATATATAACACACACAGAAGACTTTTGCTACGAACTTGCCTCATTTAAAGTAGTATTATTACGTTCTTAACAAATATGCGCAAATTTAAACAGTAGATGACGCTATTTATGGCATTTCACACGCTAAACATAAATAATTTCAGAGTTCATTGCCTCCACGCACGCTTGAGGTGCGCTGGCGTGCCTTTCAGCACAGTAGTTGTTGCCCAGAATTTAAATGAGCCGCTGTGTTTGGTGGAAATGGCCATTAAAACGGTATCAAAGCAGTTAAATTTCATAAATGGCAATAAAAAATTAGCGCGCAGATTTGTAAAAGACCAGAAAGATCAACGAGGCAAATGAGTCACAAGCAAGAAAAGAGTTCAAGAAGAGTGCCAGCAGTCCTATGTGCGCCTATGAGAACTAAATATTGTAAATGGTAAAGCAATATCCAGCTGGGTTTCCGTTCTCAACACAGTTATTTCCAGATGACGGAAATCATAACGGAACTAGATAATTAACCGTACTGAGACTGTTTGTTTTACAGTATTGACGAAAACTAAAAGTTTGTAATTTTAAGAACTTCTGGACTTTTATTTCATAGAAAATTAAAAGCATAATTTGTTCGAAAAATAATATTATACTAATCTTTTATGCTTTTTTCTATTTCTAACCTTCTTTGCATTATTTTTAATAAATTCTAATCTCACACATTTCACCATAAATAAACTGCACTGACGCTTATGCACGCATAATTCATTGTTGCTTATCAAAACATGCGTCTTTAGCGTCTCCCACGACTTCTTACGCAAATATAATTGTTTTTCGCATTGGTTACGTAAGCGTGAGAGCAGGAATATTATGTATTTGCCTGCAAAGAGTCGTGTAACATAACACACTGTCAAAAAAGTAATCGCCGCCAAAAATTAAGCGTTAATGCGCACAAGCACACTGGAGCTGTTGATGTAATTAGCTCACAGACACAATGGAAATGGCGCCGCTGGCATAAGCGTAATGAACTGGAGCGGCAATGAATGTGAACTACATTAAAATAACAAGTCGCAGGCAGCCGCCCACTCACTTTGTTGCCTGCCCCTTAACGAAAGCTTGCAAATTATTGAGTATTAGTGAACAATGTACTTGAAGTAAACAATAAATTTCATTTATACTCGTAAACATGTCATAAGCACATGTCAGCCACGTCTATACAAGTATATGCATATATATATGTATGTATTTATGCTTGTACGTTTCATTTCACATTTGCGCTTTTACTGTTGGACACTTGATGAATGGCAATATGTTCAACGGCGAACGAAAGAATAGCAGTGCGAGCATTATGCGCCTTCGAACATGGCTTTCTGCATTTCGAATATCATAATTCAAACTGGTTTCGAGAGCGGCTCATAAATTCCTAACGCAAAAAATGGCAAAATTTATATTGCAAAAAAAAAATACACGTTTGACTTGCTGGACACGCATGCGCAGATTTAGTCATTATGTTAATAAGTTGAGTTTGAGAAGCAAGAAAAAATTTGATGGAAACTATGGAAGTTTGGCAGGGTGACCATTTGCTTAATTTTTAATTTATCTGTGATATACATATATATATTAAGTCTTTTTTTGGTCGAATTGTCTACTTATGCTCAACGCTTCACGAAAATAAAACACATTCACCCGACATTCGGGCATAAGTAACCGGAACGTACCCGAATTTTTATCCGTTCAAGGACTGTCAGCTCGACAACATACCTCTAAATTACATCATAAATGTTCCTTGACTCTACAACAACAACCACAACCACACAAAATAATGGAATACTACTGCTAACTAGGAAGCAGTGCCAGTATTTCTCTACATCTTGCCAAGAATATGATAATTTTATCAATTTTAGTAGAAATCTTGAGATTTCAAACGCGTCTTTATCACCAAATCACTGCTAACTTTGATGTGAAATGATCAAATTAAGTATAATTATAACTGACTGCTGCTTAAACGCCACTCCCCAGTGTACAGCAACGCTGCTAATGAGCAGGTTCGTTTCTTAAGTCTTACGTTATTACAACATAAATCAGATAATTCCGCACTTCTATGCATAAAAATCATTTTTAACACAGTTTTTAAATTAGTTTTCAATACGATAAGTTGACACAGCACAACCTCCATATTTCTAGCATCAAATAAGCACACAATATCAGCAGAAATCTCGCTTTCAGTCACTGGCAGCCGGACAAGCCAGTCGCTACACCAGCAAATGTCCCTACAAAGACCATTTTAAAAAGTATAATTTTTGTCTAAATAAACTGATGTATTTGCGACACAGCGATAAAAATTGCTGTTAAATGTCAGCTAGTTCAATTAAAGTTAGTAAGAGGCTGAGTCAACAGCCGAGTTTTGCATTCTACTAAAAGCCGCAGAAAGCAACAAACAAAAAACGCAAACACGGATACTTAAATCAGTGCAGAAACACACCTATAAGCTTGTTTGCCTTCCGCTAGTAGCATAACTGACTGTTGGGCGAGCGTGACAATAACAACAGCAACAGCAACAGCAACACACAACAAGCCACTCAAACAATATGGCGCCACAGCACACACCCATGAACACAGGCGACCGCTTTGACAGCCTTTCACGCAAAACGCGCGACACAATACAAGAACAACAGCAACTTTTGTATATAAAACACAATACAAAAACAACAACAACAACATATTATATATGAGACAACAAGTTACAGACAGCCGAAAAAAAATTGTCTTGGCAACACACGGCGATCAAAGATTGCTCTGCAAATGTACTACAACCATCAGTGGCCAATTAAAAATGTTGCCATATTTACTTTTAAATGACTGTCAAAATCTGTAAATCAAATGACACTTAAAAAGCGTTTGGAAAATTTAAATGCTTGTCAATTGACAGATCGCGCCGATTTGCACATAAATCAAGAGTTTTTTTTTTTTTTTGGTAATAACGAAAGGCGCTACATAACTGTAATTATACCCACATATATTTAACGGTGTTGTTAATTTTATAAACAATCACTTACGAGGGTGACTCACGCCACACAATGTTGGTTGCATTTGCATTTAGCTGCTCTATTTCACTTTGCCTTAATGCTCCGCTCAAGCCCGTAATGTGCACTAAAAACCTACATCTAAGCCGCAATTAAGGCTCAATTACTCAACGCGGGCTGCACCTATGGCTTGACCCCAAATCCGCAGCGAAAATAAATCGAAATCATTAAATTCGATTTCGACGCCACCAATGCCGACGGGCGGCCAATTGCAGCCTACGCCAGCGCAGCGCCAATAACGCTTATTGTTTGTTGTTGCAGCAGCGCAATGATTGCACCGTAGTCATAATCAATTTCCATAGACTGCATGCGGCTGTCGCAATAATTCTTGCAATGTTACCCTTTGTGGCGCGCGTGTGTTGGTAAATAACTCCAATAACTCCACATTGTCCAGCACATTGATCGCAGCCAATAAAAGTTATACTTTCCATTAATAAAATCAGCTGAGCCGCGGTCAATTGCTGTTTATTGCATTAGAGCCAAATTGCCGCAATAATACTCGCAGTCGCTCGTAAGTCCCCGCTGACGCTTGGCTGTCCAGCAACGCGCAGCATAAGCATAACGAAAATCATATGTACGAAATTGTGCAAAAATTGCAACTATTTAGGCGATTTCGAAATCACAGCGCATGCTGCCGCCGGGTTGGTTGCTCTGCGCTGCCACAATTTTCATTTTCGTTCTTTTTCATGCCCGCTTTAGGCCATACCAATCTAGTCTAGTCTAGTCTCAGTCTGGTGCTTAGTCTATGCTGCGTTGCAGACTTCTTGGGCGCACTCGCCCATGGCGTGTTTGGCAGATATGAAAAACTGATTGCTGTTCGGCTGCGCCGGTTGCATGTGCCCCATTTGGTCGCCGCTTGATTGGCTGGATGTGGCTGGTCGGCCAATAAGTGTCCGTTTGATGATGTGGCTTCGCTTTAGTTGCACAGATTTCAGTTGCTTACTTGTGTGTTCTTGTTGTTATTGCTGCTGCTGTTTGATATAATATGCTGCAAATGGCTTAGCCGCCAACAAATTAAAATTCCGTTTACATTTGCGAGTTTGTTTGCTTTGACGTCACTTTTTTCTTAATTTTTGTGTGGCGCTTTTTCATTGCGAAACTCTTATAAGTGGTGCAGTGACCACAAATCAGCTTGTAAAATTTTCCTCTAATTTCGCGCAACGCTCTGTCACTTCAGCCCCTCTACTAGTTATTTTCTGATTCTTTGTGCTGATTTTTTGCATCGGTAATCGGTTTCATTGCTTCATTTCGCAATCTTTATTTGCATGTAATATTTTAGCGGTTGTCTGATTGAAAAACTTACATCTGTTTGTATTTGATTTTTTTATTGTGACTTGAAATTTATATTTTTTACAAATGTTGTACCCCAACTTTATTAACTTTGCTTTCGTTGTCTTATGGACTTTTATTGCAACATAATCTTAATCGTATTATCGATTCAGCAGACTGAAAATAAGTACGATTTGCTGACAATAGATGAAATATGGCACTGATATATTTCTCTGGAGTTCACTCAACAGACATCCGAGTGGACTGTATGTTATGCACTAAAGCCACAGCGTCTAATGATGCAACAATCATAAGTAATCGCCGAGACCAAAACTTTTTTGAATAAATTTTATAGCTAAAACATTCAAATATGTTACAGTATTTCAGTTATGTTTCAGTTATATAGAAGTGAGGACTTTCAACTATATAGGAATACATTTCAAATCAGGGATCCTTACACAAAGCTTGCTGCTTTTATCCATAGTAAATGTTAAGC
The DNA here is from genome assembly GCF_016617805.1 of Bactrocera tryoni. Classification (NCBI taxonomy): domain Eukaryota; kingdom Metazoa; phylum Arthropoda; class Insecta; order Diptera; family Tephritidae; genus Bactrocera; species Bactrocera tryoni. The sequence goes on from NC_052500.1 coordinate 3,461,456, forward strand.
TCCAATACGTTCTTCATACACTTGATGTAGACTTTCATTGTCGTTCCAAAGCAAACAAAAATACTCACACTTTACTGTTAAAAAATTTGTGGAAAACTAATTTTCGGCTTATACCAGTTTATCCTGGACACACACCACTTAGAAGTTCTAGGACAACCACTTTACCACCTAACTTCTCATATTACAATAAAAAAGCTCCAGTACGTTTTTCGATGCTTGTCACAGACTTTATTGTTGTTGCAAAACAGCACAAATACTCACATTTTACTTGTATAAATCTGCGGAAAAACTAAATATCAGTTTATACCAGTTTATCCTGGACACACACCTTACAGTAAGTTCTAAACATTCCTTTACCATCCAACTCCTTATATTACAAAAAAAATATGCAACCGTTTATTGAGTTTTAGACCAAAAAAGTTCACTTAACCTATCTAATTGTCTGACAACAATAATATTTCAGCGATTAAAGAGTATAAGACTGGTCTACCGTTCTTTTCAAACCAAAGCAGAGCAACAAAAGCGAAAGTGGCAGCAGCTTTATTATGCCTCAAGGCAAGATATTCGATTGTGCTTGATACATATAGACTTAAATACACACAGACAGATTTACATAGGCATATTTTCAAATAAACTAGCAAACTGGCTCTATAAATCATTTTCGACAAAAGAAATATGAATAATTAAAACAAAATATTTTGACAGCGCCGCCTGCAATTAATCTTGCTAAAATCCATTTTCAAAGCATTTGACAGATCTTCCACATTCTTTTTCCTTTTTATGTTCTCCTAGCTTTCGCATAGTTCCAGCATCCTGCAGCATAAGTTAATATTGTAGCTCATCAGCAGCAATCATTATAAATGCTAATTTTGCGCCAAAAACCACAAATGATTTCAGGAATTAAATGGAAAAAAGTTTACAAGCAAAGAACAATTTTTTTTAATAGAAATTTGCGAATTGGCTGGCTCTCCAATTGATTAATGTTGTTGTTAGTTCGTTAATTTCAATAAACATTGGTGGATCAAGTAAAAAACTCCATGACATTAAAGTTTTTGTGCAGCAAAAACGTGTTTTCAATTTCATTTGAAGCGCTCGCCAGCGTATTTGCTTACAAAGAAGCGTTAATTGCGGCGCGTTGCCAATCAAAAAAATCTATATGTGTGTGCATAGTGAAGAACTGCGGCACTCTTTATTGCTATCAAAACGAATCATAGCTATTTTTACTAATGTTGACTTATGCTCAAACACAGGCACAGCGCTGACTATGTTGTTGCTGTTGTTGGTGTGTGTGTTTATATATATGTTTGGCTTTGTGCTAGAGTGCCTTTCATTTATCATCAGCGCTAATTACGGGTTAGCCACTTGCCCGAAACTATGTCGCCGCTTCCTTTTTTCACAATTTAATCAAAACTTGTTTGCAAATCATTCAATTTTGAGGATTTTTTTCTTCAAATGCTGCTAATAAATATAATTTGGTGTTTGCAAAAGTCAGGGATGTTTTTAATTGGTTTCGGGTAATTTTAATTGAGTTTTTTAAGTCTTGATTAGCTAAAGCTTTCAAGATTAATTAGTGTCACATTAGTTTTTTGTATTAGTCTTTATCATTTTTTCTAGTTTTATTTATATAGGGTAGTCGAAAAAGTCTTTTCGTATTTCTAATCAGCCTTCAACTTATTTTTCTATATTTATAATGAACTTTAATGAACCAAATATGTACCGTTTTGGTCGACCACTTTTTCCGCTGTCTGCAACGACATCTATAGACAAAATACGAAAAGACTTTTTCGACTACCCAATATATTGGTTAAGGTTACTTTGAGAATAATGATAATAAAAAAATTGGATAAAAAGATGGGTACACATCTTTTCACTGCTATTTTTTACTACCTTTCCGGATTATACGATCTCTGTAGTTTTCATATTTTATAGTTCTGAAACGATTCTTTTGGTTTTGATATTTTTTCCGTTCAAAGGACATTCACAATTGCAAGAACTGATTTTATGAGACTCCTCCGTTCATTTCTTGGCTGGAAACCAAGGAAACTCGCAACTTAGCAACCATAACGAAGCTGAACTCATCATGTGTCGGTTAGAATTCAATGTCAACAAAGTTTTATGATTATCAGCAACCATAAAAGTCAAAAACACCAAAAAAATAAAAAAATCAAAACCCAACAAAAACACCATCAACATGAGTAACAACATAAATTTCAAAGCGCCTGCCAGCCAGCGCATGGAAGAACTCAAAACTTATCATAGAACCGGATGCTGCGGCTGTCGCGGCACCTCATTGATGTCAGCCGCTCTGCGCATGTGCGTAGCCGCGTGTGCATGCAGCTGTTGGCTGCAAACTGACTTTTTGTCACTGCTTCAATTGATTTATGGCATAATTTAATGGCTGTCATTTCTTATGTTTGTATTGCTTATAAATTTGAAAGGGTCAATAAAAACTAACGAATCTACCACGCTTGACGAAACATGACTTTTATATGGAAACATCTTCGCATGGTGTTAGCGCTAATGTTTCCTAAGTCGACTTTAAGTGCACAACAGCTAGTGGAACAGCAGTGGCAGTATGAGTTATGCGCAGCTTCATTAGCCAAGCAAACGCTTGAGTTACTTTTATCTACGTAGCACTCATAAAATTTGCTGAATTTGTGACAAAACAAGCAACACGCATGCGCAGACAAACCCTCAAGCAAGCGAGCGGCAAGGGGAAATCAAGTTTGATTTTAATTATAACAGACGTTGAATGCGCTAAACTAGTGTTTTTACACATGACTATTTCCATAAAAATTGCAAATGGACTTTTTGTTCTCAGACTGGCTGCCGCAATTAAATGTTACGTATACGCCATGTCATCGCTGGTGTTTTATTATAGCACAGAGCGGCGTTTATGTGAAAAAACTGAAGACTCTAGCAGCTAAGTGCGACAATAAGTCAAGCCGATTCACAATTCTAAAGTTAGCTGCAAACTTGTCAAAAAGATGTTGCTCAAGTTGAGTTGTCAATCAGTTAAGCAAAGACTCGTGAACTGCACCCTACCGCAATCAGCTGAGCTATTATTATGTTTGAAGAAAAAATGATGTTCAGCGCATAAGTATTTTTTTGGGACTGTTGACTTAGCTAAAAAGCATTAAGTAGGCAATTTTCAGATTTTCATTAAATAATTTGGTTCCAGCTAGGTGTATAAAGTCGTCAGAAAGTGAACAGAAGTTCTATTATTTTTTTACATTTTATTAAAACTAAGCTGAGTCTCTCAATTAATCTTAAAATTTACTAAACTTCGAAAATTTGATTACTTCGGAAAAAAATCACAGCAGAAAGCCATCAAAGCTGAGTAAGACACCAATTTCTGAACTTTCAAAAGTATGAGCTTGAGCACAACCGCCACTGAGAAGGCGAAAGAGGTCATCAGGAGGTTTTACTGAGTTTCGAACAACCAAACAGAAGTTGCCTGGTTGAAGGGTTGTATGTAAGAAAGAAAACAATATTGGATTAGACTATTAAAAGAAGCAACTAAATATGAGCAACTATTCTTTGGCTATAAAAACCCGTGACTTTCAATCCTTCTCACTTTAGCTCGCCTTCAAACGGATGTTCTTAGGCTGTCCCTATGTAAAAGAATCGTTTCTGACCACTCCCAAGTGAATGGCGATCAGAGAACTTTCCTCTCTTGCGTGAACTTCTACACATGACTCCCAAAAACGCTACAAATTTATCCGATATCCTCGCTTCACACATCTAAAGGTATTAAACAATGATTAACAACAACTTCAGCGCTTCCTTTGACTCGAGAAATGCGCGCTTTTCAATCTTCCTTACTTCCTATTCCAATTTTCTTCACTCAAATCTCAACTAACACATATTTTTGAGTGCCAACACTGCCTTATAACAATTGCAGGTTAAATGCAAAGTGCAAAAGTCACCAACTAAGCGCTACAACAACAATAAAACTTGCTTTAAACTCCTACAATTTCGATTTCTACAAACAACGGCAGCCGAGACATTCAAAAGCGTTTGGGAGCCGCACTTGCTGGCATTTGGTGGATGCGGTGGCTCGTGGTGTTCGTTGTTGCTCTGTCGGTGTAGTTTTCTTTCGTATTTTTGTTGTTAGAGCCGATTATTAACACTGTGTGCTTTTTTGGTCAATTCGCTGGCTTCCAACTGCTAACGAAGCTGCCACTTCAGCACACCCTCGCTTATTTTTGTTGCAGTTGCCATATTCCACACATTCGCTCATTTGCTGCTCTTTGCTGCACAGTTCTTAGTGTCAGTTGCTGGCGGGGCGCTCGTGCGATCGTCATGTCATGGGAATGAGAATTAGAGCGTGACAAGTGTGACGCACACAAATGAACCGTCAGTGTTTGTGAAAATCGCAAAATCTCATTCAAGCAATCAACTTGAAAGGGAAGCAATTTGTCCGAAGACCTACAAATGTTATCTTTCGTAGTTCAAGAATTCCAAGCGCGGCAAATAAATTAATTGTGTTGATAGAACTTGTAATTGTAGTTGTTATTGTCAGTTTTTGTTGTTTGTCTTATTGTAATCGTTGCCGCTATTTTCCTTCGCCAATAAAGCACAAGCACGCAACGAAAGTTGGCTTCAAGGCCTCTATTCCGTTTGATTTTCAGTTATTTCTACACTGTCTACACGACAAACAGTTATTTACCTATGCAGTGCTTGAAAATTTGCATGCAACTTTGTGCATTCACACAGACAACAACAGCTTGTGTGCATTGCTGTTGGTTTATGTCAACAAGACAGGCAAGTTTGTCGCTGGCGTCTTTTGTTCGATGGGTAATCTAATCGCGCGAGCTGAAATACACAACCATACACAAGTATTTGTGGGTACGTAGTGGCAACACATGCGCAAATGCATACCTTCAAGTGCGATTAAGCGCATGTCGTCGCTTGCAACATACGAATTTTGCAACTTTGCAACAAAATATGTGTGCAATCCACCGAAAATTCACGCTGCATTTGCATACGGTTACAAGATATTGCAGCACATTTGCATATAATGCAATATTTTTGATTTCAGGAAAGTGAAAAATCTTAATTGAAATTTCGCCATGTATTGTGGAGATCAGAAATTTACTTAAAAAGTTTAAAACTTTTTATTTTGTTTAAATGCAGTTATTTTTAATACTTAACTGGCGGGTGAGATCAATTTTGTGCACCGTAATAAAGGAAAGTGTTTTTATAGTAGGAGGAAGCATCGAAAGCCGGAGTGTAGAACTTTAATCCGCTAAACCTAACCTACTTCCAACTCTTATCTCTCCCACGGAAGCACCGAATGAAGTATTACTTCATTGGAGAGAAGAAACACTTTAAATCTCATCTGTCATACGGACTGACTGACGCCTAACCTTTATATATAAAAATTACGTGTCACGTTGTTTGTCCGGGATGGACTCCTAAACTACTGAACCGATTTCATCAAAATTTAGCACACTGTCTTCAGTTTGAACCAACTTAGAAGATAGGATAGTCAAAACAATTCATAAATAAAAACTACAGAGAAAGCTCTATTAAATGGACGCTCTACTAAGCGGAGATCTCCATTAACATTTAACAGAGGACTAACACATGAATCCTGTAAAACTTTCCACCGAAAAAAAATTTGAAAAACGGGAGTATTGAAAAAATACATTAGAGTCTTCTATGCACTCTGTACACGTCGGACTTTGTGGACTAAAGTCGTGATAGAATTGGAACAGATAGCTTCTAAAGCATCCATGTTCACTCAGTATTTGGTTTTAGTGGAAGTCTAGGTCACCATTTTGGCTGTCTATCCACGAGTGGATATCCAGGATTATGTCTGCGGATGCACCGTGCTTTGGTTGAAGTTTGCCACCATTGTCGTCACATTGTGATTCTTTTGGTTCTCTCCTCTTGTAGGCATAAACAAACGGCTCTAATAGCTGGTTCAATCGCCCAAATTAGTCTCTCTGGATGTCAATGAGCATCATACTAGCTAGAACTTCAGCAACGTCGCTTGATACCGTTCGGAATCGTGGATGAAAGGGTGAATAAGATATGTAATGTGTGTACGTTTGCTGCCTCGAATAGTTATTAAAAGTGCAAACCGTCTGCTATAGGAAATAAGGAATAATATTCTAGATGGACTTTATAAATATATGTACATATATATTTTTTTCGAAACCAATCTCTTCCGAACCTCAGCTTAGCTCCAGCACAAATCAGTCGAATCTAAATCATGCTTATTTATCTAATAATCCGACTTTGAACCTCAACAGTCATTGTTTTTTTGGAGTATAGCTAAAGCTGAAGTTTTATAAACCAACTTTAAGACACTATGTCATCTAAAATCGGTGTAATCACCCCGTAATCACTCCGTAATCACGCCTAAGTCGACTGAAAAGTACTATTTATTTCTACTATTTTATTGTCACCTCTCACATATATTGTTATATTCAAAATTCTCTAGAAACCAAACTCCCGAGACATTATTTTGTGTGGCATGAGTTTTATGATGAATTAGACCAGGCATTCGCAAACAATTTCTTGGTTTGAACTTAAAAATCAACGCTATCGCTTTAAAAGAAAGTCTTATCTCGATAGTGCCAACATTTATGCGATACAGTAGCCTTATTTTCTTGAAAAATTACTTAAAAAGGCATAAAAAGAGTTATTTCGACAACAGCGCCATCTAACGGTGGCGAGTAAATTTTAATTAATTATCGGTTATGCCCTCCTTTTAAGCTATGCTTTCAATGTAAACCTAAAATATTTACCTAAAAGTGTCAAATTGTTGTTATTGCATACGCGCCAAACCGCCAACTGCATATTTGACCTGAATACTTGGCAAAAACCGAGTCACACCAAATGGGAAAGGTCAAGCGCCGGCAGCTGGCTTAGCGCGCCGCATCAACAAGTGTTGCGAAGAGTTGTTGCACTGCCTGAAAAAATGAAACTAGTAATAAAAGCAACAACAATGTTATGTTAAATAAAGCAACCATGACCACCAGCAATTTCAACGATGATGCTACAAAATTGCCTATGCGGAGCTTGTGGTTGCTGAACATCGCGGCATAGACTGCAAGTCACACAAACACGCACACGGCTGAACTTGCGCAGTAGCGTTGTGTGGCAACTGCATATTCACCAAGTGGCAATAACAATCTAAGCGACAACAACAACAATGCCAAAAGTGCATTTTTTCGGTCATTAACTCGGCGCGCGCAAAGTGTGGAATACAAAGCGACTTTGGCCACTGAAAAATGGGTAGCGCAGAAGCGACAACAACATAGTGATTGATCAAGCAAAAGAAGCACACACTTGCAGCGTGGCATACAGGTTGCAACAACTGAGCAGCTTGCCACTTAGTGGAAGAAAAATTCGAAAACGAAACAAAAAGTATAATGTATTAATGAAAATCTGCAAACATTTACAACACAAGTATGCTACCAGCACTTCTGCAAATGCAAATTCACTCAAGACACCGCGCGCGCATGCGCACACTCACACTCTCACTTGAGTTGAGTCCAAAGTGGAAAATTCATTTCCCGCCGTCACCAGCATTTGTGTGCCGTTGCTGCTGCTACTAAGGCTGCCGTGGCGGGTCAGCGCATGCCACAAGTGGCAACAACACTGGGTAACCGTGAAGTGTTCATTGATTGAAAATACTCATACTAATATATAAACAACAACTGCAGCATCATTGGCATCTTCTTCTTCAGCATTCAGCATATAAGCGTCGATCGCGTCAATGACGACGTGTGCAACATTTAATGTTTATTGACGGCTTCCACACGCTGGCCGTGCCCCGCAAGCGCAATGACGCCGCGCAGCTGGTTCCGTACAACTCGTACTTAAGTGGCAAAGTGCTTATTTTGCTCTTTTGCTTTTGATGTTAGAAGTTGTTGCGTCTTCTTTCCAATTTTTGGCGATTTTATTGTTGTTTTTGTTCGCTGTAATGCTTTGTTTATATTTTAGCTGGTTTCTGTTTGCTTAACATACTTGAGTTTGAACTTTGTTGCGCGAATTTTATTGCGAGCCAGTTTGCCAAGTTGGATGCGCTCGTTTGTTTGGTTTCTCCAAGTTAAATGTTTACTTATTTTAATTGTTTCTATTTTTGAATTGCTTTTTTCTCTTACGCGCTTGTGTGTGTACTTGCTGTTGCAGCAACCACATTGCCATAAGCTACGTTGACCTTTACGAAAATGCCAGACTAGGAATTCCAAAGCGAAAAAATGACTGAATATTCCAGTTTCAACAGAATTTACTTTAGTATTAAGGCGTTGGGTTCTTATATTTTCGACACTCTCGTTAAAGTTGTTGAACAAAGTCCTAGTGTGGGTTCTAGCTTATTTTATTAGTTCGCGAAGACCACGTCGATCTATGAAAAATTTTATTTTTTTAAAAAATCCGACATCTTCGATAAATACTTTTTGTATTGTGGGGGACAAGCAAATCTGTTTATTAAATTTTTTACTGATTATTATTATAAGATCCCGTCTAGCAAATAAATCTTTTGATGAAATTTGAAAGGGTGCAAAAACGTTTTGGGATATCTTTACTCCTGTGGAAGTACATTTGCTGTCATTATATATGAAACTCGATTTATTTGTTCTGTTGGAACCACATATGGTTTATGTCCATATTATCCAATTTGGCCCTCAATCGCTGAAGATGATTTTTCGACGAAAATCTGAATCATTTTCAAGTTGTTGTTCAGCCCAATTCACGAATATACGACAACTCTGGTGGTCAAGTGGCTTTAGTTCTTGCATCATTTTGATTTTGAAAGGATGTGGGCCAAGATCTTTTCGCAAAATTCGCCACAACGACGTCATAGGTATGCCCAGTGCTTGAGAACGACGTGTTTTTGGTCTTCCTCGATGCGCTAGCGGCAGCAATATTTTCGCCACTGCCGACACTTCTTTGTCTCACTGGCACGGGAATATTTTATGCCGTGCCTGTGAATTCAAATTTTTTCACTAGACGCTCAATTGTTGATCTGACAGGATGATTATGACCACCATAAATTGGACGTAGCGCTCTTAAAGTTGAGGTCACTGACTCCGATTTCCCTGATGAAATGGTAAACCTTACGGAAGAGAAATGTCAAAAGAGCTGGAAAACATAAGGCGTCGTTTGCTGTCCCTATCGGACTATTTTTGTAGTGCACTATTGAAAAAGTTTATATATACTAGCGGACGAATCATACCACTGTTGGTCGTTTCCGTTTAGATATAATATTTTTGCTTGAATCTCGATTCGCATATTTTCAATGTATTTAGATTTATTTCATGGTAATTTTTAAGTCAATATTTCTAATATTTTAATACTAATAGTGATTCTCTTGTCCGGATGGAAAAAATTCTGTTACTCAGATATCACAAATCGTTTTAGACGATTTGACTTATGTGATACGCTTCACAGATACATTTTTGGTAACATAAAAGGGTATTGAAAGATCTTTCATCTTGATTTTGATCAGCCAGTTTGTATGGCAGCTATATGTTATAGTGATCCGATATCAGCGGTTCTGACAAACAAGCAGACATGAGGAGAGCAGGGCGTGTGCAAAGTTTCAGGTCAATATCTCAAAACTAGTAAGTGAATTAGTTAGCAGAGATACTGAGGGACAAACGAACATGGCTAACCTAGAGTATTGAAGATTATGGCTCTGTGTAAGTTCTAGTTCAAACCGGGACAACATGACGCCAAAAAAAAACAAATAACTTTTAGTTACAAGCTTGAGATTAATTTTTTTCAATCCGGTATTTGGAATTAAAAATAAATAAATTTTTAAATATTAAAAAATAAATAAACAAAAATAAAAAAGTAATAATTTAAATGTTAATTTAATTAATTTTTAATGCATTATTTGCAAGCTCTGGCTGTAACTAACCCATATTCTAACGTGATTTCTTTTATTTCCATGGATTTTATAAATATCGTGAGAATTCCATAAGCCTACATGTTTAACGAACGAAAATCAGAGTAAATAACTGTGAATTGTTTGAAAAGCCACTATCTCGAAAGTGTTCAGCAAATAAAGTACTTAGAATACAACTTTGCATATGAAACCAAACATTTTTTTAATAGTTCAAAAATATTTCCACTGCAAATGACCCACTTGAGCCTAACCGCAGAGATTGTAATAACATCCAAACTCCATTAAAAATGTAAAGAACCACAATTATGCCAACACGAATCATATGCTGTTGCCACTTGCTTCATTGCCTCGCTTGTCAACATGCACTTTGCCAAAAGAATAGAAAAACGTCAATGCCTTTGCAATGATAATCGCCGATAGTTATGCCTGACCTTTTCAACAACTGGAGTGCACCGATTAAATAAAGTATGTATAACACGTGAAGAGGCTATCGGCGACGACATTTTTTATTCACATGGGCTAAGCGTGAATAACATGAAACGCTAGTCGGCGTTGAAGACGCGCAGCAAGAGCCATAAAAACGAAAACGAGACAAGATCGATTGTTGTTTCTACCATAAATGGACGTTTGCGCGCTGCACTTACTTTGAAGGTCAAATGGCATAATAGAATGCATTTGACGTTTGTTCATTGGGGATATAATATTTGCTGGTACCATTTTGCATGTGACAGAGGCAAAACCATTCGAGCTTCAATTAAACTATATTTTCTTTCCAATACAATTTTCATCACTTTTCCACAAATATATTATAACTCATATTGACCTTCATTCTTCCTCTCTTTCTTGCCAACAGCCAGTAACGTGCACGCACAGTCACAACAGAAACGTTCATCGCGCATCACGAGCTCTCGCAGCTTCGGCACCAACGTCAAAGCGTCCGCCTCGAATGGCATTAATTTCGACTGTCCCGAAGAGTTCGGCTACTACCCGCACCCGACCGATTGCACACAGTACTATGTGTGTGTATTCGGCGGTGCCTTGCTCGAGAGCTGCACCGGTGGACTGATGTACTCGCACGAGCTGCAGACCTGTGACTGGCCACGCAATGTGGGTTGTGAAGTTGTGGACAGCGGTGCCGTGTCCCTTGGCAACACCGGCAACGGTGGCGGCACTCGTGCAGGCAAGCAACAACAGCAGCAGTCTATTAATAGTCAGCATGTGCCAAGTCGTATAAGATTCGGTTCGGCCTTTAGCAGCCCAGCGGCGACCACACAACCACCGAAGGCGACAGTGCCACCACAATATCATCGTCAGCCACCACAGGTTATACAGGCGCAGGTGCAGTCTTTGCCACAGCATGCGGGTACAGTGATCGGAACACGTGGCCAACCGAAGCCATTCGATACACAAGAGGATATAGCCAAGGTGAGTGTGCGTGAAGAAACTTAGTGGAAGCAGCTGCTTCTCTTTTGTTTGAAATAGCAATCAGTGATATTTTTCAAATACTTCCTACAGCTTTACGCCGACGCGCATGAGACGCTGCCACCCGTCGAGGAGGAGGAGAGCGATCGACAGCAACGCGTTTACCGTGGCCAGCCGAGCACAGTGAGTCAGGTGCAGCGCGACCGCGATGGCATTATACACCAGGCAAGCATCAATGCCATACCGAATCATGGCAAGATCGGCTCGTACACCTTCGGCTCTCAATTTAGGTAAGTGGTCGTCATAAGCTCACTAACAGTCGCTTCCGCTTCTTAGCCGAACTAAAACGTATTGAACTGAACTCATCTATCATTTAATTGAATGCGCTTTTTATACGAATTTAATGCTTTATCTTCTCTTAATTGCTATTTTCAAATTAATCGAACATTCGAAACTACTCAAAAACCAATTTACAATATCGCAAATGAAATATTCTCATCTCAAAACTGCATTTACTATTGCACAACGACTCCGAACGACGACGAAACCCAAATCCGAAAAACGTTTACCGTTATAATACTTATGACTGCAAAATTGATAACTTCATTCGCCTACAACTGGAAACCGTTACAGCCCTAAACACATTGACCTCAACTTACACAGCAATGATCTTGATATCGAACAGTTACTAGAAGAAAACGACTTAAGTAGCTTTGACTTGGAGGCTTACGGACGTATAAGCCGAGACTTGAACTCGGAAGAAACTGCGCATAAGCGCGTCAAACGTGACTTGAATCCATCAAGCAACGAGGACTCAAAAATCGTATTCAACACTGGCGAGATTTTAAAGACTGATGAGCATCCAAAGACATTAGGCGAGCCACGCGTACTGAAATACAATACCGGTGAAATTTTAAAGACTGAAGAAAACCAAAAAACGTTGGAGAGATCAAGAGACACTGGATACTTAAACACGGACGAAATACTTCCGGAAACTATATTAAACCCAAAACCAAATGAGCACAAAGAAACAGCCGAACATGCACAGATAGAAGCCGCTAGCAACCAAGCCTCAGAAGCAAACGTACATGAGGAGCTAATGCAAGCCAATTTGGAGCCTGAAGACAATATGCACGATTCTGTGATGGAAATAGTAGCAAAAATATTGGAAGAACTGAAGGGTGGTGGAAAGCTAGTGGATAAAACGTTGGATTCGAGTGGCACTGTAGCGCAGTTGGATCAAGCGGATGGTGTGCGCTCTGAAGCCGCGACCAGCAGCAAGCGCATTGATGAACCCTACATTGCGATCGACGCCGGCGCGACCAATCCAATACCTGATTCGGCTGCAGACCCTATAATGGAGACCTTAAACAGCATAGCAGATCTACTCGATATGGATTACGATGGCGACACCAATGACACCGCAACCGCCGAGGCACGTCAGCGTGGTACACGCCAATTGCGCCAGTTTTTCAATGGACGCTCGCGGTTTCAAATACAAAATGTGCCAGGCACACATTACCGCTCCATTGATGGCGTTGCATACCAGCAACAACCGCAACAATCGAGTTTCAGTTTCGGTTCATATAACCCGTTCTTGTCACCGCCAACAACCTCAGCCAACTATAACCAACTGAGTCCGGGCTATCAAGTGTATCCACAGCAACAACAGCGTCCACAAACCTTTGGTGGACAGAAACAAAAATTCACCTATACAGCTGCACTGAATCCACCACTGCCACCACCACCAACACGCATAGAGGATGACTTCCGTCCAATGGCGGCTAACTACTATCACACCACTTCCACACTCCGCCCATCGACTTTATCAGCCAGACGTCCAAATCTCTTTAACAACCCCGAATTGATCCCCTACATATTGCAGTCACTGCGCGAGTACCAAGAGCAGCGCAAAAAGATGCAACAAGAGAATTTCCAATATTTCCATTTAGATAATCAGCCCGGCTCGGAATCGGAGACGACTGGTGCATTGCCACATGTTAGCACGACGGTGGCGCAAACGCCTTATTTTCAGTCCACCAGAGCACCGACTAAAGTCACACCCAACTCACATTATGCGCAATTCAGCACCGTTGGTGGATTTTACAACAACAAGCCAAGCAGTCCGCAGCAAGAAGATGTGCACAACTTCAAGTCCACCGCGAAGTATCCCACGAAACTTGTCTCGCAATACAGCATCATCGACAACTATATACCCACGACGACAGAAAATAACTACTTCAACTACAATATTGTGGGAAATCAGAAGATTAAAAACTACTTCAGCACAAGTAAACCTGCAATTTATGAGAGCTCCTTTCAGTCGGGCGCCGTACCTCGTTACACCACACCTTCACCACCAACCTCGAATATTGACATAGTCTCAGCGCCTAATTTAGCGAATTTCCACGCGCCAACAACGACGAACATACCTAAGTATAATACTTTCTCGAAATATCCCGAAGGCCTCGCGTTCGCCAGTAATTCTTCGCAGTTTCCAGAGTCCTATCAGGTCTTCAGCAAAGTACGCACGACCACCATGCCGCCAAGAGTGAAAACTGCGCGGCCCACTACCTCAACGTTCAGCAACGTAAACGCTCCTCAGCCCTCCCGAAAGCCCACTTTGTCACTGCAATTTAATGTGCCGGAGTTTGTGGCCAGTCTGCAATCGTCCGATTTGGCCAATATGAACCCGCAAGTGGTGAATATGATCAAATATTTTAAGCAACTAAATACACCAGTGTCCACACGTAAGCCAATCGCGGCGAATGTACCTACCAGTCAGGTGAAAAGGCCCATCGAACAGTATGAAGAGCAAATAGAGGCAACCACCGAGCAAAATCGGCCACGCCCGACAGTACCAACCACTAAGCGACCGACAAAGGGTTACGAGGACTTCCTCAAGAGCATACCCAATCAAGCGCACAAGTTCAATTTGCACAGCGTTCAACAGCCTAAGCCGTACACGTCCACCACTACGTCCGCGCCCGATTACTATGATGAATACGAAGAGGAAGAGGAACCGATCGGCACGGATACAGATGACGACATAATGCCGCCTTCTCAAATGCCACCATATATGCCAATGTCTGAGACCATGGCACCACCGCGACCACAATTTATGCCGCCCGCAGTCACGACGACTGTTAGCCCACACTTGAAACCCAGCTTCCAGACGGGCTACATCGAAGCCACAACCACGCGTAGGCCCTTCGGCGATACGCAATTTCAGCAATTCTACCAAACAACAAACAATCAGGCCAACAAACAGAACAACCAAATACCGTCGTTTATAAACTTCCCGAGCGATATCTTTCAGGAGTTCAAACAGCGCTTGCCCCCGAAACCACAACAAGGCACGACGGCACCGACTTTGACACACAGCAACAATAACAATATACATTTGACGACCACCAAGACAACCACGACGCCTACGCCGCGTACAACAACAAGTAGCACAACCACCACGATGACGACAACAACAACGACACCACAACGTACGCGCTACACGGTGCGTCCGAATCGTCATCGCGGCCAGAGTAAGTGGCAAAGCAACAACAGCAATGCCAACAAGGAGCTGAACAACATCGAACCGAACAGCAACAACGACATCAACAAAAGCAACAAAACCGATTTCGCTGCACAAAACTTTCGCAAACGACCCGCAGCCACGCCGACGTCCTCAGCACTGGGTTCGCTGCAGCTGAACGTCAACATGCACCTGGACATGGCGGACGGTGGACAAAGGTACACTTGTTGAAAGTCTACAAGAGACATACTATTTGTTTTTGTGTACGATTTGTTGCGTTTGCAAGCAATGCGCTTGTTGCGTGCGAAACTTTGTTGTTGCGTGTTTGAAGCCACAACAACACTAGACAGGTTGACAAATGCTCTACGTATTTTCAAGTGTAAGACTGGCAGGGTGGCAAGTGTGTGGGGTCAAGCACGTAGACTCCGATTGTGAGCTCGCCTGCTTGACTCCTTAAGGCACTTGGCGCCCTCTAGCGGTCGTCAACAGTTTTTAAGTGATTCCAGCGACTCCCAAAGCATACGCACACTCAACCAACACTACCGATTGTAAATGATGTGTAAATAACTGTTTATACTTATACTTATACTTACTTACTTACTTACTATTTACGGTGCAACCGGCGGTTTTGTTGCAGAGCCAACGTTCCACCTACCTAGGTGCATATTACCACATACCACTAAATGTCACTAATACCAAACTGTACATACAAACGGTTTTACACCCTTACCAAAGTACCGTGCATCCGGCAAGCCAACCCAAAAACAAAAACTAAAAATGTTATGTTAAAACGTGCGAGTTCAACCGATCAACTGGACTTAGTATGGACCCAGTACGCAGTACTTTGTACCGTTACCCAATTATATAACGTTACTTGCACTCATCCTCTTGTCTATACTGTAAATCATTCTGTACTATAACTGTATATTTTCACTATGCATGCTCCAAACTATTTATATCCACCAACACCCTTAATCCTCCTACTCTTGACATCCGGCCATCTCACACCACTTTCACCGACTAACCTAGCTGTGCAGCTCTCCACTTGTTCTTAGTTGTTATTGTTTTAACTAATCCTAAAATAATCTATTTCTTTTCGTTCTCATATTCTCTTTTGTAAATATATACATACATATATATTTATGTATACATATATATCTATATCAAACGAAAAATAAAATATATATGCATTTAAACCACCCTCATGTTTGTATACTTGTCCTACTACAACAACAACCAAACAAATCAATTATTACATAACACCGTTTGGTAACTGTAAATATACATACATATATACATATATACATATATATCAATAACGATTAACTGCTAATCCATCAATCCACAAACCGAAACAAAAACAAATTCATGGTGGCGCAATCGACAATCAATCGAAACAAAACAAAAACACAAACCAAAAACAAAAACATACCCGAAAATGCATTAAACTCATCGCAGACCCGACTCTGCATCGCCATCATCACCACAATCACCAGCGCCGGCCAGTCACTATGTACAGCAACAACGTCCGCCGACTGCCGTGATTGTGGAGGCGATACCATCCATACAAAGTCAGAATCAGAATCAGAATCCCACACAAAATCAAAATCAGAATCAGAATCACAATCAGAATTTGGCCAATCGTAATTACTATAACACATCGGCTTTGTTAAATCACGCGGGTTATGAGTCACAAGCAAACATACATCAACATCAATTGCATCAACAGCAACAGGCTGAACAGCAACAGCAAATTGCGTTGCAACATCAACAACAACATCAGCAACAGCAACAACAACAGCAACAGCAGCAACAACAACAAGCACCGCAACAAAGCAATCAGGAGCAAAGCTCCTACGAACAATATTACTCAGTTTATGATGATGATCTTGATTTGTATAGGGATATAGAGTACCAGCAGCAGCAGCAACAGCAGCAGGAGCAACAACAGCAACAGTATCAGCCACAGCCACAGCAGCCGGTGCGTCAACAACCCGTCCAACAATCGACCTATCGTCCATTGGAAATTCTAACAACACCCGCCCCCCAAGTGCCCCTACGAGAGACTTATCAGCCACAAGAGAAGCCAACGTATAACAATCAACAGTCATTGATCTATAATACCGACTATGACGAGGATCTTATTGCACAGGTAAGTGTAACGGCACTATTAACGAAAGAAAGAGAAAAGAAATTTTTTTATAGAACTTAGTACGGAAAGGGAACCTTGCAATATCCGCGTTTCCAAGCTAAATCGATCTATAAATACAATGTTGACTAAAAAATCGACAATAGACCATCTAGCGTATTTATAATTTCGGATGAATGCCTTTGAACATTTGAAGTTCCTTTCAAGACCTGTGAAAACAGTATAGATAGAGATAGAGAGAGTGAGAAAAAGAAAGAGTGATGTGTGTGTTTAAAACTTGAACCCTTAAATTAAATTATTAACCCGGCTTCTCTTGCCATTTGTGGTTCACATTTTTATGTTTTCTAACACCTGGGCCAACAAGTTTTAAACTGTCTCTCAAAGCTTAATAATTGGAAAAATGTGTTCTTGTGTTTTCTTCAAAAAATGGTTTCAAAACCCTAAAATACTTCAGACGACCCTATTTGAGTAAGATTGATATTTTTAGCTCGAAGACCGTCGTATAGCCATAAATCGCCTTGATCCAGTTACAAATTTATTGAAACGGCTAATACCAATTCCAGACGAATTGCCTGGTTCATAGAAGGTATGACAGCCGAGATGCTTCAACCTTCTTCTTCTTTTACCTTACTGACGTAGACACCGTTAACGATACGATATACCAAGTGCAGCCAGGTTCTTCTCCCCTTGATTTCTTTAACAGAGTGGAGGTCTTCCTCTGCTTTCTCCAGCGGGTAATGCGTCAAATACTTTCAGAGCTGGAGTGTTTCCATCCATTCGGACGACATGACCAAGCCTACGTAGTCGCTGTCTCTTAATTCCCTGAACTATTTCAATGTCGTCGTATAACTCGTATAGCCCATCGTTCCATCGAACGCGATATTCGCCGTTGCCAATACGCAAAGGACAATATATCTCCCGCAGAACTTTTATCTCGAAAACTTGTAACGTCGACTCATCAGATGTTGTCATCGACCATGCCTCTGCACCATATAGCAGGACAGGAATACTGAGTGACTTATAGAGTTTGGTCTTTGTTCATCGAGAGAAGACTTTATCCGAGGCTGTTGTTTTCTTTGCTTTGGGTTCGTTTTTGACGTAGCGGATCCCAACTCACCTCACTTGCGTGAAATTCTACACATGACTCCATCCTCCAACCATACTCCAGCGAAAGTTGAACAGTGAAGGAGAAAGCGTCTTTATATCCCCACCTCACCCTCATCTATGCAACTTTGACAATTTCCGTCCCCCAAAATCGGTGGCCTCATTTTATGAGTCCGGATAGGAAAGTACCCAGCTGGAAGTCCTATCAACACTTGCTAATCTCGAGCGAGGTCCATAGGTCTAGCGCCAGAATGCAAGAGGACAAGGAAAAACCATCTCGCTTTCATCATGATGGAATTTGGACTAGGGAACGCTTTCGTCTAATGAGCTTTTTTAGTTCCCAGCGTTTCCACTATGACAAGGCACTCAAACAAGTCTTATATGGTAGTAACTAATTGTCCAATGAGGTGAAACCTTTCTTGAATAGCTTTGAGCGCACTATCAACGAGCTCAAGACCTGTGTAGCGGCTCATTTCAAAGCTTTGAAAAATAGATTTCCACTTTTCAACTATTTTTAACTTTACTTTCCAAATACTTTCTCCTCACAACAATATATTTTTCTTCCTACAGATCGAACAGGATAATGTGTATGATCAGCCGACACGTCCACCAACGCGGTAAGTACAGTAAAGCTTTCGTGCACAAATCAATCACCACCAACAACAACTAATAACCAAAAGAACGGCATTAAACTTTTTTGTTTCTTAACCAAAGCATTTAATTTATGATTAACCATTTAACCGACTTACAAATCGAGAGCTGCCTGCCATAAACATACATAAATTACGTACAAACATAAGCCTATAGTATTACCGTTATAAAAGAATATTACGCAATTATGTATGAGTACAGCCAAACCCCCATAACGTTTGAGATTTATACATAACACATACATGTGTGATTATCTAACCAGCCAAGGCATAAGAATCATTTGGTACCGTTATATTTAACATATCAAACAAAAACGAAAAAAATTCCCGCAGGTAAAGTCTAAAGCGGCTTTAAGCCCGCTCTCATAACTGTCCTGGGGTATTATTTTAGCAGGATGCATCATATATACACACACACATACATATTTACGACTCACACATAGTACACACACATAACACAAACACCACCACGCCTGCACCAGCACACGCTCATACACAAGCACCGAAAGAACATGCATTCGCATTTGTGAAGCTCGAAATTTGTTTTTGTTGATATTTTTTAAATTGAATTTTCTAAATTGTCCACTTTATTGCAACAACAAACATCCAACCGTTCCAACATTGCTACTTTACGCTTACGTTCTATACAAACAAAACACACGCACGTACAAAAAACCAAAAACAAACAGTGAGCGCGTCACCATTGCAACATTACCAACACCAACAACGTCACACCCACCGCGCCAGCCGGTCAGCAATGTGCGCAACGTCTACGCCCAGCCGCCGACCGCCGTCGATGATGCACCGCTATATGAATCGGCTTACGACAACAGCGCCGAGCTGTATGACGATGTGCCCGCATACGAGCTGGTTACCGATCGTGCGGTGTACGAGCAGCCCCGACGCTTCACCACCTATGCGCCGAAGTTGGTTGCCACACAAGATGTCGACGAGTACAATGTGATCGGCACGACACGCTACGATGCGGATTTCAAGAAAGTATTCAACCCGACCGCCACGGACTACGTTGAACCACCGACGAGTAGAGTGGTCACGGCACCAACGCGCCGCGGCAATGCCGATTCGACGACACTCGCACACCGCCGTCAGCCGACAACAGCTGTAACAACAACGCCGGCGCCGAGAACAACACCGCGCACGACAACCGCGCCGAGGACGACCACAACAGCGACGACGCGCGCTACACAAATTGCGCGCACCACACAGCCGGCAACAACCACAGCGAAGTCGTTAAGGTATAGTCTCTGACACGCTAAACGCGTTAATTTCACGCTCATCCATGCTATGCGAAAATCTCTTGCGGAACGCATTCATTCGAAAGCTCGAAGGTTCCAATCATTATTTAACTGCGTTTGGTCATTGCGTGATTTTTGGCTTTACTTTATGTTAATTTGCTAATTGGATTAATTGAATTGTTGAAAGCACCCAACCACCCACTCTTCATCAGCAGCTGGCAATCACCAAGCTACCAACACATACTACATACATACATACCTTTTTATACTACATATAGCGCTTACTCATACAAACAAACATTCATACAATTAGTAGCCGTTATAAGCATTGATATTTTACGCGCTCTTCTTCTGCATTCTGTGGTTCTCTCGTTTAATCCGCCTCCACTGTCGTTTTACTTACATCCGAAGGTGCATACATATATACACTCACATTATATTATATAATATATAACATCATTTTCCACACTTTGCTTAGCAGTCTGTAGTGTCGAAGTGTTTCATAAGTTCATCGAAATATGAACTTATGAAGCACTCGGTCGCAAACGTCTCACACTTGAAAGAGTTGAGTTTGAAGATTTCCTCATAACTGGTATGCCCATAAAGTTTAGTTTCAATCATACGAGACAGAGTTAAGCTGGACATTTTCACGTTAGTATTTTTCCAATTTATGTCTGAAAAACGTGTCTACTTCAGAATGAGAAGTACGATTTTGTCATGAATTATATATCAATATTAGTCCCAACTAAGCTTAGCTTTAAGTGTATAATGCCGTCCAAACTAATACTGTATCACATATTATATGGTTCTTCACCTCGCGTCTGAATTTACTATGGTGACCGAAGTTTAGCTAAACCACGAAATGAAAGTTGATCCATACAAAGCAACAACGCCTTCCTTAGCATTCAATTCTTCTTCCAAAAAATTAAAATTTATTCTATATTCGCTACTTTTGACCAATGCCTTCCGACCAGTCGCCAGGATGAAACTGGCACTATGCACACAATTCATATTGTACGCTAGAGTACACCTCTTTCGAGACCACGCCCTTACAGCATTGCCTACGTACTCAACCCTTAACTCCGGCTGCTGTAGCTTGTTTTTGAACCTGCGGGACCGCCCTTAAGCACTACTTCGCTGGACCAAGCTGGGCAATAAATGCCTCTCCGCTACCTTTCTTTCATATTGAGTTCTCAGAGCACTATTGCGGCCCACTCTTTGATTTTAGCATACACCAGCTCTGATCGCAGCATGTAACTCACTATGCTGTTGTCGGGCGTCAGCCTTTCGTTTGTTTGTTTTCTATGGTGATTCTGTTCACTACATACCTCGAGCAGGAGAAAAACATGTGATCTGAGTTTCCTGCGGCATTTCCGCAGAAGGAACATTGTGTTTGGTCATCGTGGCCAAATTTGTGCAGGTATTCGCAGAATCAGCCATGGCCTAATAAGAACTGCGTTAAGTAGAGCTCTGTCTCACCGTGTTGTCTGTCAATCCAAACCTGTACATTCTTAATTAGCATATATGTCCACCATACTTTATCTGCCGCATCCCATTGCTTTTGTCACTCATCGAGACTTGTCTTTCTCTCCTTTTTGCGTTCGTCGGCCGTTAGGCGCCTATTCAAGGGTTTTATTTTACAGTAGACTCTACTTAACTCAGAGGCCAATATATCCGGTGGCATAAGACCAGATTTGAAAGCAATCGCTTCGCGCGACATCGTTCTAAGTGCACAGACAACTGTAAGGGCACAGCCTTTGCCTTACTGACATATGTTCTTTGACGCAGGGCTGTCCACATATCGGAACTGTGTATTGACTAACTTTAGCTAGCAGTGCTCTCCTTCTTTGGCTTGGGCCACCAATGTTTGCCATGATTCTCGACAGTGCTGCAGTTAATGGAGCCGCCTTACCACAAGCTTTTTCAATATGAGCCTTGAAATTGAACCTCGTATCGCTCATAATGCCAAGGTACCTCAATGAATTTTGCTTCCAACGTTATAGCCATCAATGTTCAAATTGACCGTTTGTGGCCACTGTGTTTTCACCAGCTGCAACTTAGTTCTTGTAAGCCAGTCTTTCATTTTCGCCATGGTCTTATTGCTTATGTTCTGTATCTGAAAAAGTTCCTTAGCTGCGATCGTTACGGCAATGTCTTCCGTATAGCGGATCTGCCTTTTTGGCACATTCCATAGTAATGGACCTAGTACGTAGTTTTGTGGTACTTCACCTGTCACCATGTAGATTTTTGGACCTGTATCGGTATCGTACAGCAGTAGTCTGTCAGATAAATAGCCGCTAATTGCCCTTAGCAGATACTCCGGGGTGTTTCTTGCCTCTAATGCCCTCAGTATATCTGGCCAGTATGCCAAGTTGAAGATCGATTAGCTGTAAATCTAAGAAAATGTGTGTCACCAAGGCAGGTACACAAATATTTAAAAGAAATTTTTGCAAAGAGTAGTATTTTCCACATCTAGCTACTTTCTTCACCCTTTAACCGTTATTGAATTTTGTCGTTCAATGTCGCAAACTACTTTAACAGTTACTCCTGTTAAGATACTACGTTATTTACACAGTAGAATTTAACGGTATTTTGCACCAGATTCAGTACATCAATCACCTTGCCACCACCAACAAGAATAAACCAAAAAAATAACAACAAATCAAGTAGTAATAACGCATCAATCAATCAAAATATAAACAATTCTAAAACGTTGAACGCCTACCGCCAAACAACTGACGAACAACCGCCACAGCCACCACCACTACTACTACTACTACCATCACAAGCACCACTACTCCAAATACCAAATTTAAATGTACAACAAAAACACTAACATTAACCGAAAATGTGGATTTCTCCTACAGATCTAAAACGCATGCAAACAAATACCAAAAGAACCAACGTTCACAAGTCAATTCCCAAAAACCTTCCGCCATCAACACACCATCTACATCTTCCCACACACCAATACAAAGAAAACCAACAACATTACCACACACAACAACAACCATTACACCAATATCCCAATCGTTTTCCAGTTCTCAGTACGTCGATTCCGACGAAACCTTTGTCACAGTTGTCGCCAAGTCCCACAGTTACCCCAAACCCAACCCAAATGCGCAACAAAACCAAAATCCACCACAAACAGCACACTCGACACACTCACAATCAACACCGGTCTATTTACGGACAGTGGCCGACACAGAGACCGTATCGGACGCAAGTCAGAACGTTCAGGTGCAGACGTCGGAACCCTTCAGCAGCGCGGGGCGCTCGCTGGAGTCAAGCACCGCTAAAAGATCGAAATTTTTAGCGGCCATCGACAATGTGGAAGACTATACAGAGGGGCCACGTAGCAATTCAGTGCGTGTGATTGGCGCAAAAAATCTCTCAAATGCCAAATATTCAGCTAATGAAAACGCCTACAATAGTAACAGGCAACGGGAGGGGTACTATGGTAAAAATTCTAACGAGGAACCGCAGCAGCAGCGCTTGGGTAATTTTGAAAAGCCGAAAAGTAGACTCCAAAGCTATATTGTTTCTGATATTGCGCCACAGAGTTTTAAACCTGTTCCGACAGTGAAAGTAGAGTCACCGCCATCTTCAGAACGCGTGCCGAGTTTAGAGCTCACAAATGATGAGAGCTCCGCAGCCAGTACAACCTCAACCTTGCGTTATCCCACAAATATTGTTTTTGAACCGAAACC
The DNA here is from genome assembly GCF_016617805.1 of Bactrocera tryoni. Lineage (NCBI taxonomy): Eukaryota > Metazoa > Arthropoda > Insecta > Diptera > Tephritidae > Bactrocera > Bactrocera tryoni. The sequence continues at coordinate 3,485,147 of NC_052500.1, forward strand.
TTTCAAGTATAATTTGCAAACCGGTTCAAATGGTTTCAGTTTGCGCGCACAAAACGCGGACGAAGCGGAGGGACCCATCTACGAGCGTAGACCCAATGTGGCAGCGCAGAAACTTACGACAACAAGCCGAGCAATTGTTACTCCCGTCACAAGCACGGCCGCAGCGAGTGCACCGGCGCAGAAATCCCCCTTTTATGACTCCTCATACGAGGATGATATCGTCCCAACCACCTATGCTCCGCCCTTGCGTAGCGCATGGCGTCTGGGTCGTACTAGTGACAGGCCCTTGCAACATATCGTTTTGGAAACTGATTTGGAGAACGATCATGTCTATAGCTCGGGTAGCGAGCAAAGTGTGGTAACAGCTCTGAAGGATACGAGCACTGCACGCCCTGCCACAAGTACTAGTACCACAACGACGAGTACAACACCACGTACTACTACAACTACCACAACAACTACTACTACCACAACCACTACGACAACTGCAGCCCCTCCACCGACAACCACCTTTGTTTTCTCTACTACCGAGCGCGCTGCTCAGAGCTACACACCGCGCACGCTCGCATTTAAAGATAACCTAATTAAAACCACCGGAACTCCGGCTCAGCGCTTTGTCTCGCCCTACAAAAGTCTGGAAACGATACTCCAAGAAAAGGAAGATCGTTATACAGGTTTCAATGGACTACGTAGCACGGTCAAGCCACGCTACACCAGCCCAACCACTCCTACAACATTTACACAGAGCACTAGTGCCAAGCCTGTACGCAGCTATTTTCTCATCACAACTCCTCAACGCAACCTCACTGACTCCATTCTGTCTACCGCGTCGACAGCTATGCGAAATTTCAGTGTAAGTGATACCGTACTCAACACCTTTTCTAACACACCGCTCAGAGCTTCAACGACCACAACAACCACCACCGCAGTGCCAGTAACAGAGGCCACAACCGAGACTACAACACCCACTACCATGTCGACAGTCATTGTTACCTCGCCCATACGCGTCTCTCAGGCACTTTCGTATCAAAATCTACTAAAACTAGATCATAGCTCACTTAATTCAGAAACCCCTCGTCCGCGCGGACGCTCTAGGTATTCTGCAGCTACGGTAAACGCTGTCGACGAACCCACAACTTATACGCCGCGCGGTCGTTATTCTGGCACTAACGCTCAAGAGTCCGTGACGAGTTCACCACTGGAAGCCTATCCACAAAGAAGAAAACAACAACGCGCACGTATCGTGGGCGTTCAAGGTCAACGAAATACGCTTGGAGCAAGCTCACTGAAAACTCGTGAAAAGTACGAAAATTATAAGGCGGAGAAGAAGCAACAGCAGGCTGCTGCAAACACATATGGGCAATCGGCACAGAAGACAGTGAATCACAAACCCATTGAAAATGAATCCACCATAGATGATGGTCCACGCGCTGAAGCTTTGGTACGACAACCCATCGATGGGAAACAAGACAACAGTATCGAATCTGCGGTGAGCGCCAGCTCATCAGCCTCCACAGAACAACAGGTTGGCGAGATCAAGGAGCGTCCACCAAAGTATTTGTTCTCAAACAAGTACCGTCAGCAGACGAAGGATCGTACCTTGGCAGAAAGCCTACAGAATGCTGGTTACATCACATCCAGCACAAGTCGTACGAGATACGACCCCTCTTCAGTGTTGGAACAACTTCAGCTCTTCCTTGCAGGCGACAGTGACGAAAGTAGTGCCCAACAGTTCGTGGATGATTTTTCAGAGCGCGAAATAAGTGCTGCAGTGAAAGAAATCAAAAATTTGTACACCACACCACGGGCTAAGCTCACAACAACGCCAACAACCAGCAGCACTTCGACAACTACTTCCACAACAACAACAACGACGACGACAACGACTCATAGACCACCGACCACCACAACAACCACAACGCTACGTCCGACCACTACGGCTACGCCGCCTACTGCTGCGTATCGTACCACAACTACAACAAACACTACACCAACCACAAGCGCAACCGCAACAGTTGCGTCCAATCGTTCCCCTACACAAAACACTTATACACAAACCAAACACCACACATCTCCTACATCAAGATCCACCACCGACAGCACAACGTCCTCCTCCCAAACGCCCGCCTCCCTCGCAACTGCCAGCAGCACGCCAGCGAGCACTGTCAAGTCCCTGCTAACGCCAATGCGTGCTTCAAGAGTCAATAACGCCATCAAGTCGTCGATTGCCGCTGCCGCTTACTCCGCACCTTCTTCGCCCTCCGCTCCCAACTCCAACTCTAACTCCGCCTCGGCCACGGCCTCTGCCTCGCCGGCATCCGCCAACGCGGCCAGAGGTAACAGTATTAAGGCCAGTGCTTACGCCACGAACGCCGGTGCAGCGGTCAAGTGCGCAGACACCACATCGAATGCCAAGTGCAACGAAATTCCCTCGAGGTACTTAACCAACAACAACAGCAACTACAATTTTACATACATCTATATATATACTATATAAGGCTCACAGTTATTTACTATCCCACTTAAATTTTTATTTTCTTTGAGTATTTGTTTGACGCGTCAAAAGGCGCTGAGAAGTAAAAACAAACTTTCAGACACACTCTGGCAACTGCCAGGGTTGCCAGGTGCTTTAGTTACCTTAAAACTATGCAAAATTAGTTAGAGTCAACATATCCATAGTCTACTGTAGCGTATGTAGTTGTTAGTTGTTCAATTTCCCTTGCAAATTTGATTTGACAAGAAATCAATTATTTTCGATTATTTTTCGTTTTGGTGTACGCTGAATAATTAAAGAGATTTTCAAAAATGTAAACTTAGTAACTTCACTATAGAATTTTAGTTAATTTTTTTCTCACATAATTTTATCGAAAAGGTGGTGGTTAGTTGACATTATTTCTAAGTTTTTAATTTTTTATGAGTTTCTTTGTAAAAGTACAGCTATTAATTTTCACTACTAAATTCTTAGTAGCTGGAGCACTGTATTGGGCCAATACAAACTCTCTACTTCTCTTAATGTATTGTTTCGTAACTATTGAGAACCGAAAATGTTTTTGTTTGTTTAACCAATTGCACTTACTAGTTAGCTTTCTGCACCACTTTACCACCTAATCGATCCATTTAAAACTTTTTCCAGTTCCACTTTTCTGTATAGAAAAGACAAATATCGAATTTACAGTTTATTTTAGAGGATTATCTTATTTTAAAAGTTGCTTCTTCGGAGCTTTTGGAGTTTAATTTCAGGCTTTCGAAGTTTAAAATTATAACGGTATTTCAAAATTTATAAAATCATAAAAAGTCATGCCCAACGCGAGTTTCGAATTTAAACGAAAAAAGTTTTCGGCTCCTCCAACAAGCCGAAGTCTCCGTAAGCTTTCACGACAAGAAAAAGCTACTTAAAAGCTAGCAGCTTTTTAAGGCGGCTTAAAAAGCTCTAAAACAAAGACGATAGTTTTCGAAGCTTTCGGAGTATAATTTCAGATTTTCGAAGTTTAAAATTATAACGGTGTTTCAAACTTTCTAAAATCATAAAAAGTCGTTCCCAACGCGAGTTTCCAACTCAAACGGAAAAAATTGTCTGCTCCTCCGACGAGCCGAAGCCTTTTAAGACGGCTTAGAAAGCTCTAAAACACAGAGGATATTTTTTTAAATTAAATACGTTTTTTATCTGCGAAATAATGCAGCTTTTTAAGGCGGGCGAGTTTCCAACTCAAACGAAAATAGTTTTTGTCTCCTCCAACAAGCCAAAGCCTTCGTAAGCTTTCACGACAAGAAAAAGCTAGTTAAAAGCTAAAAGCTTTTTAAGGCTCTAAAATACAGTCGATAATTTTTTAAATTAAATACGTTTTTTACTTGCAACGTTAATGAGTTCTTAAAGCACCTAATAGAAGACGACTTAAAAAGCTCGCCTGCATTTATAGCCCAGCCAAAAGCTTTCGACACTTTTGAATACAACTCTGCAGTGTTTTACACCGAATATGCTTCGAGTTCTAAGGCCACCTTTTACGAATAATCATAATTGAGAAAGAATTAGATGTCAGAGCTTTTAAGCTCATTGAGTTATTCATTGTTTGATTTCGACATGGCAGCTCGTGATTGCAAAATTAAATTATTTGCGCGAAATAATTTTTAATTCACGATTTTTTCGATTAAAGTATGATGAGTTAGTTGAATCACATTAGCGAACAGTGTGCAATTTTGACAAAATAGTTTATAAATTCTTGAGTTCTTTATGAATTATTTATTCAGCGTACATGTAAAACATAAAACTCTAAATAAAGTATTTCTATTAGTTAGTCATATATATTTCTACCCAAATTCTACCCACATTTCGTTCTTTAACAAAACTGAACTTCCAACTTTTAGTCGACCACTTCACCCTGAGCGCGTTTGAGCGAAATCCCCAAAATAAATTTCTGTCTTTAACTTTTACAAACTGCAACTAATGTGCCCTGAGTATGTGTCTTTCAGTTGGCAAGCGCTAAAAATGTATAGCAAAAATCTGTAAAAATACCGTTAATTCTACTGCTTGTTTTACTCAACCACACTCCCCACTCAATCCCCTCCTTTCATGCCCCCTCTGCCACCTAACGCCAATGCAACTGCAAACACTATCGAATTGAATTGACTAAACACTCTTTCTTTGCAGCAAGTTTTGAAAATAAGAAGAAGAAAAAGAAGAAGAAGAATAAGATGATGAAAATATAAACAAACAATTCATCTTTTCGGTTCTCACTAAGCTTCTGCAGCATTGCGACGCTATTTTCAGCTTGTAAATTTTGTAAAAACCCATTGCTTGTTGTAGCTGTTGTAATTTTGCCTACCCGCGACTAACACATGCCAACATTTTGTAAATAATTTCACGTTACTAACACTGTCCATTAACTGTACTGTATATTTGTTGTTGCTACTAACCGTTTACAGTAAAGCATTGCCACGTGTAAAATTGGTTTCTCCCGGAGTTTGACTATGTAAATTTATTGAACTTTGTGCCTAACCGTGTATGTATGTATATAAATGTTAGTGTGTGTGCTGTGCGTCTGCGCCATGCTTAGTTCGCCTGTTTAGTGTTTAGTGTAGCTGTGTGTGTCTGCATTGGCCACACTGGTAATTGCTTCGCAGCAAAGTAGTTAACCGTTAACTTTTATTGCCTCTGTTATGCAAAACCGAAACGAGCACATCGTTACAAACCAATACATATATATATATGTGTATGTGTATGTTTTATATATACTTGTGCTATCGTATCTACCTCCAACAACAACCACAAACAACAAGTAATTAACCATGGATGTTGCTAACATTACACAATTCAATTAAATTTTTACATAGAACAAATTCGAATAACAATCGTAATCGCGGTAGCTCCTCCTACGGCGGCCAGGAACGTGACACGCCCACAGCAGTGACCAGCAACCGCGGCACGCATCCACCGTAAGTATAATATATACCCAAGACAACTCCATCTCTATCATTTTCACTAACCACTTCCACCACTTAGACGCACACGTCCGACCTTGAAGCCCTCCGGCACGATTGTCTCGAAGGCGCAGGAGTTCGTCGATATCTACAGATATCCACCCACCCGTCCCGAACCGCTCTACCCACAACCGACGCCGGACAAGACAGCTGCCAAGTGCCGCAAGGACGTTTGCCTGCTGCCCGATTGTGCCTGCGGTGGCAAAGACATTCCCGGTAAGTAAGCCTCACTTTTTGAAAAGTCAAAAAAGAATTGCAGCACTTGTGCACACTAAAGTGCAAAATATTTAACGCCGCAATCAAATTTTCATACATTTAAATACACTCACTTAAAATACACTGTGTAACAAACATTTACGAAAATATACGATGCTCGTTCACAACACAAATTAGGCGGTTTGAGTGTCGATGAGGTGCCACAAATGGTGCTGATCACTTTCGACGACGCGATCAGCATACTGAATATCGATATCTTCGCAGAGCTCTTCAACAATAAGTCCCGCTACAATCCCAATGGCTGCCCGTTGCGCGCCACCTTCTATGTCTCGCACGAGTGGACCGATTATGGCATGGTGCAAGATCTCTATGCGGTTGGACATGAAATGGCTTCGCACTCCGTCTCGTAAGTTGCGCGCATCGGAGCTTTTGCGAGCTTTAAAGCTCAAAGTACTACATGTATATTTATGAAATATGCTATACATACTTATATATAGTATAAGCGTTCATTTTGTGGCCGAGCATGTGGTGCCCCTCACTCCTGTCGTTTCTTCCAAGTTTTCTACCCAGCGGTCAAGCGTTATTCATCCACTATAAATAAATTGGGTTCGAAAGCGCCATTTCTATACTGTCATTTGTGCTCGAGAATGTTTAGTTTTTTTTTTATTTTATTTTATTAATTTTTTTATTTACACATACCAACTATCTATTTGTTTCATGCCACTTTTTATTTAATTTGTTTTCTTTTTTATTTTATTTTATTCCACGCCATAATTTGTGTTTTTATTTTACAAATCATCCGAACATACCAATCTATGGTGACATTTCGTCAACTTCTACTCCTACTCTTTACACATAATGCATATAATTGTGTCGCGGACCCGCTCGCCTCTCCCTCATCTCATGCAAAAACCATGTATTCACGAAAAATGCACACGCGTGCGCCGCCACAGGCGATTTACCGGTCGAGACAGTGCCGCAAATAGTGCTAATCACCTTCGACGATTCAGTGAACGATCTGAATAAGCAACTGTACACCGATCTGTTCGAAAAGGGGCGTGTCAATCCGAATGGCTGCCCCATAACGGCAACCTTCTACGTATCACACGAGTGGACCGACTACAGCCAAGTGCAAAATTTGTATGCCGAAGGGCATGAGATGGCCTCCCACACCGTATCGTAAGTAGAGCAAAAGCAACAACAAAATATAATGTACACGGCACAGCAATAAGAGTGTGGCAGCACTTACATACATATGTAGCATAAATTGACACACACACACACACATTAATGAACAAAAACAATGCAAAAGTTGACGCCTAAAAGCAAAGGACAACTGGACCATTTTTGTGAAAGCACTTTTTGAGTAGTACAACAGAAGCGCACAAGTGCATTTAGCAGTTTTCCAGTAACACACATCTATTGCATAAAAAACACCCTGTTTTCTTGTATATAAAGCAACAGTTTTATAACTCACATACACACATATGTTTTAGTAAATAATTTCCTCACATAATTAAGTATAATTTATACAAACAAGGCTTTATTATAATTATGCTTGGTAATGGGTGACCGCTTTCCACTGCTACAGTGAAGACATAAAATAATCGTAATTTAATAAGAAAAATATAAGATTTAAAATGAGATTTTTAAAACTAAAACTAAAATTTTTCTTTAAATTATTTACATGAATAAAAACAAAAGCAAAAAAATAAAAATAAATTAATTAAAAAAAATTATTTTTGAAAAAAAACGTAGTTCTGATATTTTTTAATTTTGAAAAAATTAATTCTGATTTTTTTTTAATTATATTAAAAATGTAATTAAAATTTGTTTCAAAAATATTTATAAAAACATTGAAAAAATATAACATTTCGTTATTATTTTTCCAAAATTAATCAAATAATTTTATAAAAATTATGTCCATAAATAAAAAAAAAGCTAAAAATTAAATAAAAATTAATTTTGATTTTTTTCTCAATTATAGCAAAAAACCATTAAAAAAATTTTCAAAAATGTTTATGAAAGTATTGAAAAAATTATTTTAAAAATATAAAGTTTAATTTTATTTTTCCAAAACTTCTTTCTATTAAGTGTTCGACTTCGTTTTGCTAAAAGTATTGTTAAAACAATAATTATATACGCTTAAATTAAGAGTTTTAATAACATTTTTTTAGTATTTAATTCAATAAAATATTATTATTTACTTTTTTTATTTTTTAAACAAAAAACTTATTTTTTACTTCTACAATTCTCCAAACATTTTTATTTCGAACTCAGTTCTGTTTAGAATAGCTAATATTTTTATATAAATTTAATAACAATACTTAATACAAGCTTTCTTCTAACAACTTACTTATATAATGCATTAGAGCGGGTCGATTTTTTTTTGTGTAAAACCGCATTTGCCGGAAATGTTCTACGGATCATGCTGAACAACTTTGTCTCAGAGACTATGGGTCTAAAATCTATAAAACTCGAAAGCTGAATAATCGGTTGTGTAGGAGATATGTGATATAGTTGACCGATCTGACCGATTCCAACAAATGATAAGTATAATATAAAAATGCACCTATGTGTTAAATTTCATTTGAATATCTCAAAAACTAGCGAACAAATTTTTACGAACCCTAAAAAGCTTCACCTTAAAAATCGCTGGTTCAAAACCAGTTGGAGACCCTTAGCCGCATCGGCAAAGTTGTTCACCGTGAACCGTAGAACATTTCCTTCATACACGATTTTTCCGTTTTGTAGTACCCTGTAAATCGATCCGCTCTAATATACATATATCCTTATTGTACATGCCCTAAAAATCAACAAAAAAATTCTAAACTCCTACTAATCTATTTCTCTTCCGCAAACAACCCAAACACGCATACAGTCACAGCTTCGGTGAACAATTCTCGCAGAAGAAATGGACGCGTGAGATCGCCGGTCAACGTGAAATTCTCGCCGCCTACGGTGGCGTGAAACTCTCCGATGTGCGTGGCATGCGCGCACCCTTCCTCTCTGTAGGCGGCAACAAAATGTACAAGATGCTTTATGATTCCAACTTTACCTACGACTCATCGCTGCCGGTTTACGAGAATCGCCCGCCATCGTGGCCCTACACCTTCGACTATAAGATCTTCCACGACTGTATGATACCGCCATGCCCCACACGCAGCTACCCGGGTGTGTGGCAAGTGCCAATGGTGATGTGGCAAGATTTGAATGGTGGCCGTTGTTCGATGGGTGACGCCTGCTCGAATCCCAGCGAGTCCGAAGGTGTAACCAAAATGATCATGAAGAACTTCGAACGACACTACCAAACGAACAGGTGAGACGCGATACAACTAGAATGTAAAATTCATTTTCAATAACAAATGTGTTGCATACTTTTCAGAGCACCATTCGGTCTGTTCTACCACGCCGCTTGGTTTACTCAGCCGCACCACAAGGAAGGTTTCATCAAATTCTTGGACACCATCAATCAAATGCCCGACGTCTGGATTGTGACCAATTGGCAGATGTTGCAATGGGTCCGCGATCCCACACCGATCTCGCGCATCAATTCCTTCCAGCCATTCCAGTGTGATTACTCGGTGAGTGTACTAAAGTGTACCAAAGTGTACCAAAGACTTGAAGTGTATTTATAAAAACCGTTATATTTTGGTGTTTGTCCACCTTAGGACCGTCCGAAGCGTTGCAACAACCCGAAGGTCTGCAATCTGTGGCACAAATCCGGTGTGCGCTACATGAAAACATGCCAACCCTGCCCCGACATCTATCCATGGACCGGCAAATCGGGCATACGCTCCTCTCGTATCGACAATGAAATCGAAGATTCGACAGCGTAAATGACAAAGTGTGTGTGTGGGCTAAAGACAACCGTTAGTAGTGTATGTGTGTGTGAGGCAGGTGTATAAGTTAAGGTCAAGCAAAGCGCCATCAAGTTAACTGCGGTGAGCAATGCGTGCGCTTTGCTAATTGTAAATACCGACGAGTGCCGAAGGAAGCAAGCAGGAAGAGGAGCATACATACATACAAACCATACATACAACTGTAAATGCACAAAATATGCAATTCACTCGTTAGCACCAACAAAAACTATATTTAGCAAATAACAACAAAGAAGCACCAATGTATGATTGGCTAGATGAAATTTCGTCTGTTTTGACATAAAAAAAACTTTATTTATTTAATCCTACATTTGTCGAAATTCTAGTATTAAATTTGTATTAGTTCTAAAACAAAAAGCAAAATATTATAATTAAGTGGCCACGCATGCGCGCAATACTAGTTGTAGTTTTTTCATAGCAGCCCAAGCGATTTACCGCTACTTGCAAAGGCATAAACTGCGCTACAGTTCAAACGGAAACGCTGATGGCTTTGAGCAGTGAGTAGTTTTGTATGAAAAAATATACAAATTTTAAGTTTTTTTAACACGTAAGTATGTATGTTTAGGGCAATTTACTATATTATTATGATATGTGATAAATGTTTGACTATTCGAGTTGCCTCGGGCGTTTAAGGTTGAATAGGTACAAAAGAAAAGTAGCGAAGCGGCTTTGTCGAACAATTTTGTAGTTTTTTTAAGTTACAAGCTGCAAATATTTCGAAAAGCTTTCGTCAGCTAATTTAAGTGAAACACTTTTTTCACAGAATTAACTAAACTATTTACCAGATCCATAAAGAAAATAAAAAATTTCAAATTCATAACTTTTTGAGCATATGAAAGTAATTATTACTATTTTTGGTGATAACTGTACATAACTGATTTTGATTCATACATATAAACACAGCCAGGTCAGGCAGAATATTTTTTAATATTAAAACTATTTTTGTAAAATTTCGAGTTTAGAAAGCAGACACTTTTCAACACTGATTTACTACTTTCTGTAAAAATAATACCAGAAATTTTAATAATTTCTCATAAAATTGTTTTAATAATTTTTCATAAATAAATTTTAGTAACTTTTCATTAAAAAAAGTAATAATTTTTCAAAAAACAAGTTTAATAATTTTCATAAGTAAACTTCAATAGTTTTTCATAGAAAAACTTAAATAATTTTTCATAAACAAATTTTAATAATTTTTCAAAAATCAATTTTATTAATTTTCAAAAATTAATTTTAATAATTTTTCATAAACAAATTTTAATAATTTTTCATAAACAAATTTTAATAATTTTCATAAACAAATGTTAATAGTTTTTCATAAATAAATTTTAATAATTTTTCATAAAAAAAGATTTTAATAATTTTTCAAAAAAATTAATTTTAATAATTTTCATAAACAAATTTTAATAATTTTTCAAAATTAATTTTAATAATTTCTCAAAAATTAATTTTGATAATTTTTCATAAATAAATTTGAATAAAATATTTAATAATTTTTTCAAAATATTCATAAAAAATAATTTTGCAAAATTTTCAATACTTAATTGTTAGCAGAACTTTCAGAAATTAACTTTCGATTTTTTAGCGCACTCATCTCGCTTTTATAGCATACAATATACCACACATCATAAATAGTTAGCTATTATATAATATTTACCTACACGTATATATGTATATTGTAGCTCGTAAGCCTAGCTTAACTAAAATGCACTACATTTTTCTATTTTATAACATTTTTTCATTAAAAATATTTTTTTTATTTTAGATAAATAAAATTAGAATCAATAAAAACAAAATAATTAAATATAAGTTTATATGTTGTTGAAAAGAAATAAATTTTGCACTTGATGAGATGGCAGACAAGCTATAAAACATATAAATATATAAACGAAATACTTTTTTTACAAAGATTTTATTACAAAAAAAAGAAATAATTTTATAAAAACAATATATTTATTAATTATTTAAAAAAATTATATATTTTATTGTAAACAAATATTTTATTTTTATAGAATTATGTCATTTTATAAATTATAATTTCTATAAATAAAATATATATATTTTTTTTAAATAATTAATAAATATATACAGTTTTATAAAAATAAATAATGTTTTTTTTTATAAACAGCAAAACAATAAAATAAAAATTTTTCAAATAGTTTTGCTTACTGTATCTAATTAATATTTTTTTCCAAATCAAATGAAAAATTTTATAAAACCTCTCAAAATTTATTAACTGTCTTCTTACTTTGAAAAATCATCAACTTCATATAATAATTTAACAACAACCATTAAGTAGCACTAGTAAACAACAACAACACTACTACTTTATACTTTAATTTTTTTTATTTTTTATATAAGTATATGTATATTGTTGTTGCCACACTGCCGCTATTGTAATATAGTATTAAATAATAAAATGTAAATGCATACAAATAATTATGCATAATTTAAATTAATTAGCCGTAAATCACATAAATTTATTTATATTTTTCCCTATGTAACTAATAATGTGTAAAAATAATTCCGTTACTTTAAAGGCAAATTGTAATTTTCAAAAACAACTAAACCCAATTGACATCGAAAGTATTAAGTGTTTTAAGTTTGCATCGAAAAAGTGAGTTATTGGAGTTAAGAAATTCAACACACACGAACACATACACACACATATTAAACTAGAGAATTCAAAATATATGTATAGCATATTTTTAGTTATAACGGTTAGTCAATAAGCATTTCAAACTGTCATTTCAAAATCCATTTAACGAGTGAATCAAATATTTTGTGCTAACGACACGTTCAACGAATCGAATCAATGAATAATACAAATAAAGAAAACATTATGTTTATATAATTTGGATGTGTATACTTATTTTCTAGGGATTAGTGGTTTATACTCGCAAAAAAGAGAGTGATCATAAACTGAAATCAACTTACTGTACTGCTCCGTTGACAATCCTTGGTCTCATTCAAATCAGGCAATTCCCTGGTTAAGTTGTTGTTGTTGTTGTTGTTATAGCGGCAGAACTCTGCTGAGTTGACAGTCCTTGACCGGATAAAACTACGGGCTCATTCCGGTTACGTAGACCCGACTGTCGTGGGAACGGTTAAGTAGACTCGATGTCGCGGTAGTCTTGTGGGTTTCAGCGGCTTACAGTCACGCATACTCGTACATTGCAATTTAAGATATTATCCATCCACCACCCACCTATAAAATAATTGTTCAAAAAACTTTTGCTCAAACTCAGCCGAAAGCTGTAAAAAACGGGCCCGAACCGGCTGTCATGAGCAAGGTGCGTAGTCACAGGGGCTTGTAGGTATAGTCATCCTTAAAATGATTCTTCAAAAAGTTAAAGCTAAGCTCCACACTTTTTCACCAAAAAACTTTCTAAACTTTTTTCGAAACGGTGGCAAAATATTTCGCTTAAATCTTACTTTTATGCACGTCTTCTTCTTCTATTTTACTGGCGTAGACACGACTTAAGCGACTTAACAACACCGCGCCAGTCGTTTCTTCTTTTCGCTATTTGATGCCTATTTCAGATACCAATACAGCGAGGTCGTCTCCACCGGATCTCTTCAAGGGTCTGCTTACACCAGCGCGTACTGAATCGAATACTTCGGCGTATTCTCATACATGCGGACAACATTACTTAGCCAGCATAGCCGCTGTCCTTGAGTCGCTGAACTAGGTCAATGTCGGCGGATATCTCGTACAGCTCACCGTTGTATCGACTGCGGTATTCCCCGTTGCCATATCGCAGAGGATCATAAATCTTCCGCAAAACCTTTCTCTAGAAGACTGCTGACACCGACTTATCAGATGTTGTCGCCCTCTATGCCTCCAAACATGTAGAATTTGTTCATGTTTCGGCGAGAGAGGACTTTACTTTTCAATTTCCTACTTAGTCTAAAGTAGCTCCGGTTGACGAGAATTATTGTGAGCTAGGTCGTGAATACGACGACTGTTTGTTTCAGACAAGGGCTCGGAGAGCACCTTCCCGATCCTCTCGGAGCTTTTGGTGCTCCTCAACGTCCGCTTACATAGCCGTATCAGCTTTACGGAGATGCCAAGTTCAGATATAGCGGCATAAAGCCTGTTCCTTTTCGTGCTGTCGAGGGAGGCTTTAAAATCGACAAAGAGTTAATGTGTGTTGATCTTACTTTCACGAATCTTTTCGAAGATTTACTCGATGGTGAAAATCTGCAGGAGATTTTCCAGGTCTAAGGTCACAATGATATGGCCGAATCAGTTTGTTGACGGTGGGATTCAGTCTTTCACTCCCTACGTACGAAAGGACCTTGTGTGCGATATACACGTATACCCTAAGCTATTCGCCTAAGTATATAAGATATATTCAACTTTAGCACTTTTTTGTCGTTACATGAAACCAGACACCCAAAAAGGGAGTTGAACCATTTCAAGCACAATTTTTTTAGCCTTAAAAAATCCGAATTCACTTTAAGGTGGCTGCTACACGGGCTGACGACAAATCAGATATAGAAACTCAATTATCCGCAGGTGTTTTCCAAATCAAAGCGAAACAACAAAACCCACTAGCCACTGCTAATTGGAAGGTGACGACCCATTGCGTGCTACACTCATCGCAAACTGCACCAAGCACAACTGCAGCAATAAATACAGCAACAATAAGCACATTAGTATATTAATTATAAACATGTAGGGCTAATAAATTACGAGTTAGCCTTGTCCAGTATGACCAATATAATGCCGAATACCCATAAATGGATAAATATCACCACTCATAAGCCAAAGCAGCAGAAGTGAAAGTGTTAACGGTGTGACAACAACATGCCGCCTAGTTGGACGCGCTTCCCAGTTCGAGCTGCTCTCTTACTTTGCAGCTTGCAATGGGTGTGCAGTGAACTTGTAACCGAAGCAGAAGTGGATAAGATTGTCTGCGTTAGTCCGACTTTGATAAAGCGTCACAATCTAAACCCACAGCTTTACGGCGGTTGCGAGTATCGAAAGCGAAATGCAACTGTGCCACAGTTTCGTCGCTTGCGTCGAGAGATTAAACCAATATTTCGGGGGCACCCAAAGCCACGCGGAGAGATTCTGGCAAATAAGTTCCACATGAACTCGTTCAGCGCCGATCAAACTGACTCCCTGGTGAAGCTAGTCAATAAAATCGCCATCGAGTATCTGTACAAGTGTCCACCGGTCATCTATTATGACAGTTTTGTAAAGAAATCCGAGGCCATGATACTGGAAAGTCTTTTTAAGGTACAGAAAAGTAATCGGAAAATAATCAGCTGAAAGCAACACTCATTTTTTGAGGCATTTATTGATCTCTTATAGACTTTTCCCATCACCTTTTATCATGGCGAAATAAACGAACATTATAAGGCCATCAATTCAAGGTTGAGACGAAACATAGATAGCCAGTGTAAAAGCTATATACTATTCCTTTCGGATCCAGAGATGACGCGAAAAATCATTGGACCACAAATCGAAAGTCGAGTTGTGCTGGTCGCACGCTCAACACAATGGAAACTAAGGGACTTTCTGTCCTCGGAAGCCTCTTCAAATATTGTCAATTTATTGGTCATAGGCGAGTCACTGACCGAAACTTCATCGCGTGTGAGTTCTGCAATATTATTTTCGAAATTTAGAGTTTGTAAAAATGTCCATTATTCCAAATCTAGGAACGTCCTTACGTGCTCTATACACATAAACTATATACCGATGGTTTGGGTTCCAATACGCCCATTGTGCTGACCAGCTGGATTCGAGGCGCACTTTCTCGTCCGCATGTTAACCTCTTTCCGCCGAAATTTGCAAATGGTTTTGCCGGACACAGTTTCCAGGTGTCGGCTATAAATCAGCCACCTTTTATATTTCGCATTCAATCGCTATCCAGGGGTGGCTCTTCTCACACCAATTGGGATGGCTTGGAGTACCGTTTACTCAATATGATTGCGTCGAAACTCAATTTTACCATCGACATCATAGAGCCAGCAAGACGAACAAATGTAAAGAGGTAATGCATGAAATCCAGTCCTCCCATGATATCTTAACAATGTTCTTCTTAAACCCATGCGTTTGTTCAGCGTCATTGACAATATAATGCTTCAAGTCCGCACTAAAGCTGCCGACATCGGCATGTGTGGACTGTATATCACGGACGATCGCATCACGGAAACCGACATGTCCATTGGGCACTCACGCGATTGCGCTAGTTTCATTACGCTTGCATCCAAAGCTTTGCCAAAGTAAGTGCGGTGACTCAATGAAGAAACACAGAAGCTGAATAGCTCATCTTCCCTGTTGCATTTCAGATACCGTGCAATTATGGGCCCCTTCCAGTGGCCGGTTTGGGTTTGTATTGTAGTGATTTATTTGGGCGCCATATTTCCCATTGTGTACAGTGATCGGTTGACGTTGCGCCACTTGATCGGAAATTGGGGCGAGATGGAGAATATGTTTTGGTATGTCTTCGGCATGTTTACCAACAGTCTCACCTTTTCGGGCAAATACTCGTGGACCAGCACACAGAAGACATCGACGCGTCTGCTTATTGGGTCTTATTGGTTGTTTACGATAATTATAACGGCATGTTATACCGGCTCCATCATTGCATTCGTAACACTGCCAGCCTTTCCGAATACAGTGGATTCCGTTAACGACTTGTTGGGTCTTTTCTTTCGCGTAGGAACACTAGGTAAGTAAAACAAGGACAGAAACTATGAGAATCTCTTAAAGGCAGTATTATGAAGAAGTAGTGAAGTCACATTGTTAATCGAATAAGAAGAAAGGGCATTTTACAAGTTTTTTTGGAACAGAGTCAATAGTGGTTCCAAATAGCCGATAAAAGTTTAATTCATCTAATTGAGTGTGCTCTCGCCTAGTGATACATCCACGGCCACGTTATTTCCGTGATATTTACTTTTACTTTCCACCCTTTCTCATGCGAGGTTTTTTTCAGACAATGGCGGTTGGGAGACTTGGTTCCAGAACTCCACGCATGTCCCAACAGTCAAATTGTACAAGAAAATGGAGTTTGTTTCCAACCTGGAAGAAGGTATTGGCAATGTAACGCAAAGTTTCTTCTGGAACTATGCATTCTTAGGCTCGGCGGCACAACTGGAGTTCATGGTGCAGAAGAATTTTTCAGACGAGTAAGTATCTGGTACAAACTGGGTATTTCATAATTCGGTTTGAAAATATCTACCTTTTTAGCAACATTTCACGTCGGTCAGCCTTGCACCTCAGCGAGGAATGTTTTGCATTGTTTCAAGTTGGCTTCCTCTTTCCGCGAGATTCAGTTTATAAGCGCAAAATCGATTCAATGATCTTGCTCGCGCAGCAGAGTGGTCTCATGAATAAAATACTCAATGAGGTCAAATGGTCCATGCAACGCTCGGCTAGTGGCAAACTGCTACAGGCGAGCTCAGCCAATGCGCTACGTGAACGCATCCAAGAGGAACGCCAGTTAACCACAGCCGACACGGAGGGCATGTTCCTATTGATGGGCATCGGTTATCTGCTCGGCGCTATAGCGCTCGTTTCCGAAATCGTCGGCGGCATAACTAACAAGTGCCGCCAAATAGTCCGCCGCTCGCGCAAGTCCATTTCCAGTGCATGGTCATCAAAACGCAATTCTGAAGACGGCGAAGGTTTGCGTACGGCAGCTGAGCAGTTGGCGCACGAGCAACGCAAGGAAGCCAAGCGTAGAGCTGAGAAGCAGGGCTTCGGCGTGCGTGAGTTCAATCTCACTAAGAAGACGCTAAAGGAATTGTACGGCAACTATTACAAGCAGGAGCCAACGTACGTTTTGAAAGACGGTAAACTTTTGCTGGAAACCGAGGCGCTGTCGACCAGCTCGGCAGATTACCACTCACGTGACTCCAGTGGCGAGGTGCCCGCCAACATGTTGCCACATCTACATAGCAAGAAAAAGGCGATGCTAGTGGCAGAGATCGATGTGGAGCGTGAGCGTGAGCGCGAACTTATGGCTGCGGCGGCGGAGGAATCCTTAGCGGCTTTGGACGCGTGCCTTAAAATGGAGCAAGACACGAACAGCAGTGAGCGCAGCGATGACGATGTGGCATACGAGTATGAACTATTCGGCAGTCTGGTGGAACCCGAAGGACCGTTGAGTACCAAATTGGATGATCTAAATCTATTCACAGAAGGCGCCGCTGAGCTCAAGAAAGTGGAGTACGAGCCGGAAGCGGCGCAGGAAGGTTAAAATGCAAAAGTTTACGGCGTATCTTGAAAAAATGGAAGTTTATTTCAATTATGCGAGCATCCATTTATTAAAATGGCAGTTACATGTCAGATACATATTACTTAGAATTCAGCTTAAACTAAAAGTGCGCTTAAATATATGGGATCAGTGTGTTTGGCATCTATGCTTTGCTTTTTAATAAAATTAGTGCTAATTATAAATTAAAAAAAATAGTTTGTAACAGTAAATTCATTTAAATAGCTTCATTCTGGTGCAAATCTAACAACTGTTGTTGGAGTATACCCGCTTACAAGTGGTATCACATGTTACACACCTTTTCGCTAATGTGGCATAACGGTGTCATATCGAGCTACTTCTTAACTAAAATTACAGTTCGGTCTTTGCGTTTTCTGTTATATTCGGGTCGTCCTCACTACCGTCACTTATGTTCTCGTCTGTAAAATCAAAACGTTAGAAGAAAAAAAAATATTTAGAACTAATAGCCAATAAAAAAATAATAAATTAAAAGCAAAAATAAGCAAATGAAGGGAATGTAAATTTATTTTACATTTTTATAGCTTATCAAAGTGGGTGGAATGTAGAAGGATTTAATAAAAACGCAGATAACTTTTAATTGTGCCCGGAATATTGGTTATTTGCTATAAATTTGTATGTATGTGCGTCGTTAAAACATATATTTGTCGTTAGTAATTTAATTTCGTTAATTTGCTACACTTTGACAGCTTTTATTCACAGAATAAAATTGAATTTTCCTAATAAATATTTGCATTGACTTTTGTCTTGTATTGCAATTGCTTATAAATATTTCATGTTAATGTTTTTTGATATTAAAGTGACTTCATAATCAAATCTTCTAATTGCTTAGTGTCAAATTGTGGTTTAGCTGCGCCCTGCGATGCTGTGGAACTGAGCCAATACTCGGATGCTGCTATGTAGATGGCTACAGCCGCGCCCACTATATAAGCGATGTGTGTGGAACTTTGGAAAATGACACAAGTGGCGATGCACAGACCAAAGTAGGTGAGTAAACGCGTGATATTAACGAATTGGTCGCGTTGGTCAGATGACTCATCTGTTGTGACGTATTTAAAATATAAAATTCACATTGTTTTCGCAGGTGAAAATAGAAATACAGAAATGCATAGAAACAATGGTCGAAATTAGTAAGATTAATGTGTGCTTAAAATATAACCTATAAAATATGCAACGATTCGATTTTTAATTATTTTCAAATATAC
The DNA here is from genome assembly GCF_016617805.1 of Bactrocera tryoni. NCBI lineage: Eukaryota > Metazoa > Arthropoda > Insecta > Diptera > Tephritidae > Bactrocera > Bactrocera tryoni. Next base: position 3,504,173 of record NC_052500.1, read on the forward strand.
GTACCTAGACATTTTCCATCTTTCAACGTGTATCCCGTAGAACACTTTTTACACATATCGGGCCCATCACCGTCACAGCCATCGCACGAACGATCGCATTCTAGGCACGAAAATGTGCCCTCATCATTCACACAAAACTGGTTGGGATGACAAGGGCGTTTTTGGACTAAGCACTCATTTATATCCTGGCAACCGGCTGGGTCTGTGCCCATTATCCAACCTTCCTTGCAGTTACGGCAAGCTACCGGAAGTAAGGGGGAAGAATTATTAACACTCAGTGCATTAAAAGCAAACTTCCACGTACCTTTGGGACCAGCACCAGTACAGCCAGTATCGCCGCAAGATCTGTGGCATGTGGAACATAGCATTTTTTTTCCATCATTGTAAGCTTCATAGTAATTATCCGCGCAAGTATTACAATTGTCACCTGTAAAGCCAGCATCACAAGCGCATTTTCCATTGCCTTTCCTGGTGCCAGATCCTTTGCATTTTCCTATTGCAAAATATTAAATTATTTCCGAAAAATAAAACATATTTTGTTATTGTTATCTAGAGCCTGTTTAAATAGCAAAAGCAAAGTGAATTGTCAAGAAATTTTTGGAACTCATTGCACCCATCAAGCGTGTTCGGTTGGTCGATTCTGGATAAGTAGGAGTTCAACCTGTTACAGCATCCAGAACAAAATTCACTATAAATTTAAGAGCTCACTCGATTTCTTTGTCTGCAGAACGTGGTGGTTTAATTCCTGGGACGCCATTCACTAGGGCAGTGAGTGAAGGTGTTAATAGCTCCAATACAAATGGCGTTCAGTACGTTTCTGAAGTCAGTTGCGTCTGTAGTCTGGTTGGCATACTATGCTATGTTGCTTACGTAATCAAGGAAGGATCTCCAAGCAATTGAAACTAAAAAATCCTAATAATCTCACCACTCCATTAAACTCACCATTGCCATTGCAATCAGTGCACTGTTTGCATTCCGGGCCGTAGTGATCATCTGGACAACACACTTTCAATTGTTCGATGCAAAGCCAGCCGTGCAAGTCAGGCATATCTGTTTGTTTATGCAAGAACCAATCCTCTAGTAAATGTTCATGATCGTTGGCCATAGTATGACATTGGTCTTGCCCACGTCGTACATCACTACATAAGTGCTCTTGCACTTCCACTAAACGCACTTCACTAGTTTTATATGAACGCAGTTTTTCCTCTTCCCAAGCAGCATCTCCACCTGCATGTTTACCGCGACTTGTTTTGTCCAAACCCTTCATACAAAAACATACAATATTGCTATCAAAATCATTAATTAAAAATTGATATACTCACCAGCTTGAATGACTCCACAAGTACGGTACACGATTTACAAGGTGGCAGCTTTGACGACTTTTCCTTTTGTTCCTGTGGACTCTTATCAAAGCCTTTCACAGCGCCGCAATTGATTCCCAGCAGCAGCAGTACACTTAGTAGGTGCAGCATGCGAACTCCACACATTTTAGGTGACTTTGAATGCTACGCGGCAGTTTACGTTGACCAAGATTTAATTATTGTTAGTTGGTTTACGTGGATTTTACTTATCTCTATTGTCCAAAGCTGCAATATTTATATCCATCAAGCAATCTTTCCAGACTTATCGGCTTTTCTGACAGCTGTTTCTTTTACGTGTACATATGTTGCACACGGTTGCATTAGCATTGAGAAGGGGACAAAAATTTGCACTGAAAATAATTAATAGGGGGATTCTCTTGCTCTTGCAAAACCCTTGCACGGTACACGAATTGCAGAATTTTCTTATTGATGCAACGGCACAACAACAAACACAGCCAGAAAATTATTTGCAATGGCCGTAAAATATGTCAGACCAAAACCCATATCTATTTTCGTGCAATGACACATAAAAAAATAATTGCAACCCTCTGCTAGCTGTCATAACGATCCGAAAACATATAATTGAAATTTTCAATTGTCATTGTGTAAACTCATTTTTGTATGTAATCCAACAACAATTGTCTAAACGAGGGTAAAAATTTATAATTTTATGATTTTACGATGCTTTATGACAAGTTGTGAGTACCCCAAATATGTAAGTGAATATATATTCTAAGTGTTTGTGAATTTACCATTAATGTAAATTAATGTTAGGCTTTTCAAACATGACAGTGAATATTTCTTGAAACTTTACAACACTGTTACAGAAATGTCAAGTGGAAGCGGAAATCGCGCGCGGAAATGAATATCGACGCTTTGGTTCGCTTTGAAATGAAATATATAAAAATTAAAATTGAAAATATATTTAATTGTGAATTTATATGGTTTATTTAATTAGTTACAAGTGATATTAATTGTTAAAGTGGTCTAATGTTTGTCTTCCCTGAAAATGTGAAATGTGTGTTGTGAGTAGTGAGTAGTGTGTGATTTGAGTTTCTATTATTAGAGTTAGCATATATTTAGTAAAACAAATGTAATACAAAAATCAAGAACTCCGTAATGATGTCAACAATCAGGTATGCAAATTTTTATTTATTGTTTAACTTTTAAATACAATAATAGGTTTTAGGCTTATATGATTATCATTCATAGTCCGCTGATGAGTCTTCGTAGTCCAATAGTTTGTATAAGCTTATATGACATTCTTCGCTTGGATTTTGTAAAAAAGGTTGACATCAGATATACAATAGAACTTCTGCTAATCCTTTGGAAATTTTAGAAAAAATATCAAATCGCACTCAAATGAAAAACTGACCGTTACATTAACTAAAAATTGCATAGAGATTATACCGCCTTAAAAGGGCTGAAATTTTACTGCTTTTGAGAAGTTTATGCTACCATTTGGAACTGATGTCCATTGAAGAATTGTTTGAGCTCCTCCTCTCTTACATTCGCACGTGTAAACGAAATATGACGTAAAGCCTAATTGTGCACCAAGCATGCGCCTCTTTCATATTGCGATTTATATACATATGTAAATGTTTATTACTTTTCAATATTTAATTTTATGTATTTTATATATAGAATATCTGCATATATTTTTTTAAACACTTTTCGTAAGCGAACAAGCACAACGGAAGAAGCCGGGGACGTATTCTACAAGTTCCAAGCGAGAAACTAATACTCTCTCTGATGATATATACATATGTATGTATCTTTTGTTTATTATCTATCTATGAATTCCATAGTGCAAATGCTCTGCTGCTCGAGAGAGACTGCAATTACTCACTTTTTTATGGTTTTCAAGAATTTCGCACATTTCGTCAAAGTTGTATGATTTTCTTGATAAACTTTGAGCTCACACGCTTAGAAATTGATGATGACGAATATTTGATAAAGGTAAATAACTGCGCACATCACGCGTTATCATTTGTTTATACCATAAAATACACCATAAGGTTGTTTTTCGGACAGTTGTTGCTTGTTTTTCAAATTAGCAAAATTTGCTGATAAGCGGCGCCATTTGCGCCTTCTGTGTGCTTCGAAACATTGCATTAGACCAAAAATTTATTCAACTAACATTTCATTTTTGTAGTTGTGCAAAATATTATTAATATACACAAATAATATGGAAGAATGTTCCACTGTCGACTATTCACGGCCGCATATAAGCCCAGTTGTGTTTTTTATGATCCAGTATTGGAATTAAAATTAAGAATTACTATTTTTTTGTACACATTTGTACGAAATTTTATTGTTTGATCTGATATTTATTTAAATTACTTTTTTCATCTCTGTACTGGATTTACATATGGTGAAAATATTATAATTGAATGCTTCAATGTATTTGTGGTTATGTTCATAATATTTCTTATTTGTAATATAATGTATAGCTTCTTGCTTTGACGTTTGCATTCGGGAAACTTACGTTTAGCATACAGAGGCAATAAAATTGTTTCACATTGGTATATTGACATTTTATTATGATTATTAAATTTTAATAAATACGATTTATTTGATAGAGCTTCTGCTTCTGTCTAAAAATATGTAGCGTTACATCTTTGCAATTTGTATATATTTAATTTATCATTTAGTTTTTCAAAATTTCGAACAATTTTTTTTTTTGGGATACGCGTACAAATTATGTAGGATTGACAACATATACTTGTATACTATAGAACCTCTCACAGACGCGCCACATCATTTTACATCACACAAATTGAAATTAACATTTCTCTAACAGCAAATACAAAAATGTTGATAGACAAATTACATTAAAACGGTTGTTGACACGTGTGAAGAGAACTTGAATTGGGATATTTCTTTTCATATTCCGGTTAATTTTAGACAACTAAAACTAAATTATATTAATTAGTAGTTAAGAGGAACGCAAGATCACGCTTGTTTTGGTGATTTGCATACACTTTTAGCTAAATTGCCTTCACATTTTCCTCTTTTTGTAATTATTTGCAATTGATTTCTCTCATGTGCACACACATGAGAGAAGGAAAAAGCCAATTAAAATGAAAATAATTAAATTAACAACTAATAATTACGCAACTTTACACTTTTTAGCACACGGTGGCTGTGTTAGCTGATCAGCACCGGCGTCTAGTCAATTGATCTGCAGCGGCTTTGCCTGTTCCCACGTGAAACCGTCACGTCCAAAGTGTCCATAAGTGCTTGTGCGCTGGTAGATTGGCTGTCTGAGTTTCAAGTCTCTGCAAAATTGCAAATACAAAACGTTATTAATGAATAACACACGCAATATTAACAAGCAATGCCCAATGCCAACTTACTTGACAATCATGCCCGGTCGCAAATCGAAATTACGCTTAACAATATCGAGCAGTTCTTTTTGTGACTTGTGAGAGGTGCCATAATCGAAGACGGTAATTGAAAGTGGCTCTGCCAAGCCTATGGCGTACGAGACCTGCACCAAGCAACGTCTGCAAAGTCCGGCTTTTACCAGCGATTTGGCTACCCAACGCGCAGCATATGCGGCCGATCTGTCCACTTTAGTAAAGTCTTTGCCCGAAAAGGCACCACCGCCATGTGCGCCCCAACCACCATAAGTGTCGACGATAATTTTGCGTCCGGTCAAACCGGCATCGCCCATCGGTCCGCCAATTACGAAAAGTCCGCACGGATTTATGTGCACAATTGTGTTCTCATCGAAATATTTGGCTGGAATGACTTCTTTGATGACCTTATTCATGACTTCTTTGCGCAAGTCCTCCAAAGCGATCTTCTCCGAATGCTGCATGGAGACGACAATGGTGTGCACGCGCTTGGGCACAGCGGCACCCTGGTTGAAGAGGTACTCGCATGTGACCTGTGTCTTAGAATCGGGACGTGCCCAACTGAACTCCCCCGAACGACGAAGCTCCGCCAATTTCTCGTTCAATTTGTGTGCCAACACCACAGTTAAGGGCATGCATTCCTCGGTCTCATCGGTGGCATAGCCAAACATGATACCCTACAAAAATTTTCAATACTCTATAAGTACAAATCCTTGAAATATTAACAAAAACACATGCAAGAAACAGAAAGCAGAAAGCCTACAGGTGCTAGTTAACAAAGGCAACATAAACAGTTAGAGTGTTAGTAGAAGTGCAACTAAGTAAACAACAATAAGTACAAAGCATAATGAGTATATGAGAATATGAACTAAGAAGCTTTATAAGAAGTCAGAGATTCGAAATTTTGATTGAGTGAGTAAAATTTGGCCCATTACAACGAATTTTGCTTTAATTGAGTGTTGAATTTCGGTTTAGAAGTACGAATTAGCACTATTTTACAACTTGGAAATGGTTTGCGAAATTTACGATTCTACAAAATAAAATACAAACACCGAGTCCGTGCACCAATGCCAATAGTATGTGTATGTGAAGCACGTTCTAATGCATGAATATCAAGAATTTCCATACAAATTTTTCTTGGAAAATTATGCGCACTAAAACTACTTCATACATAAGTATGTAATTCGAGCTTCAAATGTATTAGAATATCTTTGTCTGTGAATGTGTATGTGTTTTGCGCGCGATTATGCTGATGACGTCGCAATAAAATAATAATGCACTACGATTTAAATAAGTTTTTCTTTTAGCAAAAAATACGAATAAAAATTTATGCGAAAAAACCAAACACGTTCAATTACATTTGTTAAAGTACATAAGAGAAAATAAAGGATAAGCAACAGAAACGCATTGAGATTATTCGTAAACACGTTCACACCTGGTCTCCGGCACCGATTTCTTCATCGGCACGATTTATATGCACTCCAGCTGCGATTTCCGGCGATTGTTGGTCCAATGCTAACAAAACGTTGCACGTTTTATAGTCAAAGCCTGGATTTTCATTTAACGGGTATTTTTGATTTTGTAAAAAAGTACGATATTTTTGAAACGAAAAAAGAGAAATGCACACAAAATAGAAATAGTTGATTTTATGATGTTTTTTGCGATTTCTTAGTTATGCAATCAACAAGGCAGAGATTTCAATATATAAATGGGGCACTTGAGGGCATTTTTTAGAAGGATGTGGGCAGGTTTCGTATAATTACAGTTAATGAAACATTTGATTAACTACGCTGTAGTTGGCGATTCAAGCAATTAGTCTTAACCGTTTTTTCATCGACATTTTTTAATTTTTGTATGCACAGTTAGTGGGCGTCATTTACTTAATTGAAATCTGCGCCTGGTGATAGCATTTTCTTCAGTTACTATATATGTATACAGTTATAGAGATAAATTCGTAGGAGATAAGTAATAAGATACAAAATTGTATGTATGGATATTTCCGGCGAGTTGGACAACACAACATCAACCCAGATCAAAGCAAACCACTTTGAAAGTTCGTGAAATGAATGTAGACCCCGTATACTAGGCATGCGCTTTATCATTTCATTTTAGAATGAGTGAGAAACCATGAGCGGATTTGGTGCACCCCTGTGGACACTGTGGCAACGTCACAGCGCACACCGTGCTTTTGCACTGGCTGCGTATTTTAACCTTCAGTTATGCTAAATAGTTTTAGTCTCTTTGACATGCATGACTCTTTGACGCAAATTTCACTTTGCACAACATTTTTTTGGCTATCGTTAAAATTTCTCTTTCTTCTATTTGGTCAATTTAAATTATGAGCAGTATGTATGATAGGCCAGCCAGTTAAACAACAACAAAACAAATTCCGTTTTTTGTAAGAAATTTAGTTAAATTCCAATACCTGATCACCAGCGCCTACGTCTTCTTCTTCGCGATCGACATGTACGCCGTTGGCAATATCGGGTGATTGTTGCTCGATTGCAACAAGTAAATTACATGTTTTCCAATCGAAACCTTGAGAATTTTACAATGAATGGAATTTCGTTTAATATCATTGGGTCCAAGTGGGAGTTTAACCATTATATAACGCGTGTGCGTGTGTTTTTTTTTATTTGAGCCACTGAAATTTTGCACAGTTTCTATAACTCAAGCGTTAACTTACCTTTCGATGAGTCGTCGTAGCCAATGTGTTTGACTGTTTCACGCACGACCTTTTGGTAGTCGATCACGGCCTGCGATGTAATTTCGCCGCACAGCAGAATCATGCCGGTCTTGGCGACGGTTTCTGCAAAATTCAAAGGCAAATAGGCGCCGATTAGATTGTGTTCAAACTCAATCGTAAATATATATAAACAAAAGCGGTTATTTGCATTCGAGTATTTGGGTTTCGCATTAATACCGTAAATATTTATGAATTGTCTTGGTGTCGGGTAATAAAATTACAAACCCATAACAAAATCCAACTTTAGAGCAAGTTGTTTTTTTCAACTCTATTTACAATATATCCTCGCTTCCTATTGCATACAAATCAACAAAGAATAAAAATTAATTATAGTTGTACAAATGTAGCAGTGCTGTATATATAAACTATGGGTTAAAATTGGTTTGCGGCCATTATGTTTATTTTCGTGTTGACATGGCGAGACTTTTGCGCACGCGTTGACTTTGCGTCACCACAAATAGAGCAATAGCTTAACGATGACGAAGGGAACGCCGCTGGAAACCTGGCATATGATTCCGATTCGGATTATCAAGAACTAATAGAGCTTCTCGCACAGCCATTTGTGCTGCTTTATTTACTTAACAAAAAAATTGTCATGCTACAAGCAAGTTCTCCCACAAATCAGTCACTATCGCAGGTTTCACTTTTTTATTTGTTTATAAACCCGTAATAACAAATAAATGCGAGAGGGAACTTAGTAAAAGGAAAAAGTAGTGAAATCAATTAGGTTTAGTGTCTTCAGGCCCGAAAAACTATAAAAATTTATAATATGCGCTTTGTCAAGAAAATGCTAAATGGAAATTATTTATTTTTTTTTTATTTTAAAATGAATATCAGCTGCAATACCTCGTATGTCAATGCAATATCACTAACACTAACATAATCTAACAATGTTTGGATATTATTTTTCGAATTAAACGCAGATGCTGCTTTAGTACATAGAAACCGTTAAACTTGTCATAACTGTTAATTACAACAATTCTCTAATACTAATATATTACCACATGCTACTTTTGCGTTGGGATCCTGCGACAAGTGTGCATCCAAAATAGCGTCACTGATTTGATCACACATTTTATCTAAAAATAGAAAAAAAGAACAGTGGAAATAGTGAAAATATGTGTACTTAGTGTATATCATTTGTGTATAGGTACTGTATTTAGTAAATAAGAAAATATGCACAATATTTCTATACATATTGAGGTTAGAATAAACATCAAAGAATAGGAAATATTAATATAGATCTTGTATATAAGCACACATAAATTAAAACACACTGCAAATTAAAAAATAACTCTTAGTATATAAATAGTTATTTAACTTAAGTATATCAAAATAATGTTGCTTGTGCTCCAATACATAGTGATCGTCTTGTTGTTGCTGTTCTATAAGCAAAAGCGTGGGCGCTCTGTTTATGCATAAGAGCTAACGCCTCCAAAATAGAGAAAAAAACAATATTTTTGCAAAAGTAATGCCAATTCCCCTATAATTATTCATATATAAATCGAAACCTTCCAGATGCATTTGCATTATTTGTTGCCAACTCAATTTTGTGTTTGATCAAACAAAAAACACTAAAAAATCAAAGTGTATTGCATAAAATGCAATAAATTCGCCTCTAAGTTGCTTTTACCACAATATTTATGTACACATAAATTATGGTGGAAGCATGTGCATAGCGGTCAAAATTAATGACGTCGATATTCGGTCACACGCGCATTTCAATCGCCTGGTTACATATACATATATGCACCAAACATTTATCTGTGCACAGAGAAAATGGCCAAGGAAAATAAAATTTAGCCAAAATATAATTAAACGCTCGGTCAGCGAAATTCAATGCCAAACTGTCTATGCAGCATAAATTGAAGATGTGTATAGATATTCACAAAAGCGACAAAAAGAAAATATATACATGTACGTGTGCACACAGAGTGCAATTCGTGCGATCCTGTTCGAGGCGCGGAGTATATTCTCGCGTATCAAATTAGGCGCGTGCAGCGTCGAATCGGCACAAGTGTGTGATTCGACACCGTCGCCGTATAGTATGACGCTCATACATTATATATTAAATATCTGAAAAATATTATTCAGCAATATTCATAAAAACTTTGTATTAATAATTATTCCAGAGTTTGCAACTTTCAGCGCCAGACATTTTAGGTTTTCAACAAAGCAGTAGAAAACATTATTACACAATGCGGACAATATTATATTGCATATCCATGCATATGTATCGTATATATTTACAAAGTATCGATTTACGGAGATTTTATTGCGGCGCCGTGAAATATTATATGTTAATACAGTCATAAACAACTTTCTGTTGGTAAATTTAATAAATAATAATAATTATATAATAATTTATATACATAGATATTCTTTTTTTCTTCTTCTAATGGTTTTTATTCCTTAATTTTGCGCTCTAATTCTATATTGTCATAATTAAGTTTACATCTTAATAATCAATGTTATAATTAAGTAGATACGACAGTTATGTCTAAGCTTTTATTTTAATTATTATATGTAAATAATATTAATTAATCTAAATCAATTTCAATTGATAAGGAAAATCCAGATTAATTTGGTTGTAATTTCCGTTTTCTATTGATTTGCGTTTTAAATTTTCACGCTTTCTTAATGCAATTTCAGAGAATCCCTATTTATAGCGTATTTTTCGGAGTAAAATGTGATTAGTTCTACTAGTAATACCGGATTGTGAATATTTTAAATAACAAATAGTGTGTACTGTACTATTAGGGTATTTTCTACACTGCGAACATTAGCTATTCAATAATAACTTGTATACATATGTATGTATGTGTTTATAAAAAAAAAGTCACTTTTAAAGCGCAAAATGCTGTGGTAACCTCAATTTTTGTGATCATCGAGTTTTTAATCAGTTGGAAGAAACTTATTCCCTTATCAGCTCTACTTCCCCTATTTCTGGTTTACATAATGTATACAAATGTGTATGCTTAGAACTAATGATACATCGAAAACAGCTGAGATACGGAAAGTATCATCAGTATCAACTGAAGACCGAAGGCATTAAACTACATCAGCTAATCATTGGTGAGCCAACTGAGAATATTCCAACCACGTGGTTTCTGTGTAAAGACAAAGCTTATAAGCTTGGCATACATATGTAGTTTGATTTTACTAAAAAAACGACGGAAGCCAGGCCGACTAGGCTGGTCGATGGCGCCGTTTTCAGAATCTTGATCTTTATACAGATTTAATCAGAAAATTCTAAAATATATTTGATTATACATATGTATAATCAAAATCTATAAAGAGCCACGCTAAAGGGTAAAAAGAAATAATAAAACATAAACTATAATGAGCGCGCAATAAACAGACAATCGATGGGGTTTTTGGGAGCATTCAATGAGCAATATACCAAGAAGTAAGCAAAGAATAGCGAGAGTGTTTCGTTTAAATGTGCTAATGCATGAGCACCTTGATGATATTGAAATGTCAGAGAGCACTGAGAGGGAGCCATAGGCTGCGGGAGCTTTGGCCAAGCACATGGTGCGCATGAATAACACAAACACGCTTTTATTATTCTTTCAATATACATACATATGTATATTCGCATGACCAGCTGTTGAAAATGCAATCTTATGTTAATTCACGTGGGTATTAAAGTACCGAAGATGTAAACAAATATCAAAGATAAAAATATGTAATCTTATATGCATTTGCTTGGCGACGTCAAAACCATCGACAACAAATTTCATCTGTAAAAACAGTCTTTGTATAGAATCTACTAGAGACATTCATCAGCAAGCAACTACCTGGTCACCCTAAATGTGAATATTCTTGGGAGTTAAATTTGCGTTTGTGTGCGCCGCAAAACACGCGTTCTCGGCAATACGAAACACATAACACAAGGGAAACAAAAACTCTCGCAGCTGCAAGAATTATACTAAAGAAATATAAAAATCATCAAACAAATACATATTTTTAGTTCAAATGACAAAATATAAATTGCGTTCGATGGCCGATAGTTTTACTATGAAAAAAACGCACGTTTCATTTTTGCTCCATCAAAATTACATTCAAGAACATACTGTTCATGAAATGCCGCAGGTAATAAAATAAATGTAAGGGCTGTCGCGGGGTATTGTAAGGTAATACAGCCGAGGACCACGTTAAAGAACATACAGCGCGGTTAAACCTGCGAATATGTACTCGATATTCTAGAGAAGAATGAGACGCCGCCATTTTGTAGGTGCTCCATGTGAGCGGCGGAGAAAAATAAATTAAGACAGGACAAACATTAAAAACTGCTAATTATCTATGGAAATTTCACAAGTAATTTTAGCTTTAGAAACGTTTGTGTTATGGTAATTTATGGTTACTTGTGACGCAACCAAATCAGATCTAGTGTCCCAATAGCAGATGCATTCCAATTTATCATTTACCTGCATAGCATATGTACATCGTCCAATTTTTGTTAGAGGGTAGAAACTGCATACACAAAAACGGCTCATTATGCACATTCTTACATAGAAAGCAACTTAAATATATTTACACTTAACATTTCACAATAATTCAATTATTTTCAAATATAATAATACTTACCGGGATGTCCCTCGCCTACTGATTCGGAAGTGAAAAGGAATGTCTGTCCATCCTCCATGTCATAGGAATCGGTTGTCTTTCCATTGCAGCCATTGGAGTGACCATTTGTCGCAGCTGATGTTAGTGGCATCTTGTTAGGTCCAAGTAATTTTTTACGATTGTATGAGAGGAAATGCTGTTGAAGATTAACAAATGATGAAAATCTTGTTGTTTTTGCAGTTGTAAAAGGCAGGTAGAAATAAATTGATTTTTCGCAAAGGAAGAAGTGATTTTGTATTGGAATGAATTTGGTTGAACAGGCAGCGGAGAAGGAGCCAGTGCGAAATGCCGATGTCAAATTTGCACCAAGCTTTTGAAAAAATATTTTGTAAAATAAAATCTGCTGCCCTCCGTATTTATTTATGTAACACAGTATTTTGCGTGAATTCGCCGTGGAGAATCCCAAATTTACACTAAGTTGGCACACCGTATAATCACTTGGCTGTTTCCTAAGTTTATCGTATTTTCTATTGAACCTTTATTTTTGACTGCCTGTTTTTAGGTAGTTGACTGCTTACTTTTAGTCGGTTGTCACACACACACAATTCTACAACACAAAAATGCGATCAATTCGGCCAGAAGCAGAAAACACGTCCGCACTTCTTGACGGTTGGGTAGAAAAAGAGCGATACCTATTTGCCACTCTCAGAATTTATATAGCAAAAAGCAGACCATCAACAGCAGGAGCGGAGACGACGGCAACATTGTTCGTTATCGCTACTAATCCGAATGCTTCTGTTGGCTACGAAGCAGAATGCAAAGACTTGCCGGCGGAGGTTAAAAGTTGTATATGTAATTTCCCTTGATGATAGCTATCCGCATTTAATCATCTACTTTGTTTTTATTCGTGCTTTTCGTCGGTTGTCACTTTTCTTGGTTTTCTTCCAGCAAAAGCAAAAATACAAAATTGCCCAAACACAATATGTTGAAGATGTCAAGTTTCCTTTTCCTACTTAAACACGATAATTGTAAAATCGACTTTTCCGATTCCTTTCCTCCAGAGTTGCAAATATTTGGTATTAAAGTCATATTTCGTATTGGTATTAAAGTCAAATTTTCGCTATTCCCAGCAAAATTTTGCTCTTAAAATATTGAGAAAGCTATAAACTATTAATTTTTATATGAAAATCATGCAATTAAATTATAAATATATGTTTTTTATATTCAAATTTCGATTTAGCATATTAAAAACGACCTTTAGCCAAATTTTATCATCAATCCATACTTCTACTTTTTAAAACTTGTGTATATCACAAAGAGAATAATGCATTCAATAAGAAATCGGAGTTTTACACACATCCGATTATTTTTACTTCATAAATCATAATCAAATGAGATTTGGAGTTTTAAAAAAATCCGGTTGTTTCTATTTCACGAAGTCGGATGTCGTTTCAAATGAAAATTCGAATTTTACACAGATCTATTAATTTCAATTTTATTGTTTTTATTGTTTAGTTTGTAGCTTTAATATTTGTATTTCTTATTCCAAAACGAAATATTTCGCCATAAAAAATATACATAACATTTCACTTTTACTTTCTTCTTCCATTGTCTTCGAAAAATCAATCCATGTGTTTATTTGAAACTTTTGACATCAACTTACTCTGAGTTAGCTTCTAAACAGACTGAAGCGTAATGCTTATCATTCTATCATTTATATACTGTTCCTTTAATTATATATGAATCTTAATAGAAATTATCAGTTCTCTCCGAATTTAAATTAGAATTGTACTTTTTTATTAACAAACGGATCTTTAATGTATGTTCTTTATGGATTGATAAGCCTGGTTCCAATTTTTATTAATAATGATACCGAGGCGTTACGGCTTTGTGGCCGAAGTTCTCTGTGAGCTTATGATTTGAATTAAATGTAATCTAGCCAAAGGGAACAACTGTTAGTTTTTAGATAGATTATTTATATTTTTTATTTTAAATATTTGATATTGGCCGTCAATTGACAAGTGCTTAACGACAAGACATTCTTCGACGTCGCAAAACGAACATGTGGCCTACCGAATCATATTCATAGATTTCCTTTTCTTCGTTATGGAGTACTGTTAATGCTATCTGGTTGATGATTAAAATACCTACAAATGTCATTTTCTTAAGCAAACCTATTGTTGAAAATGAGAAAAAAAATTCGTGAATTAAAAGACTTTTAGGTAATACGTAATATTATGTATCTCCGGAAATGAGGTATTTTTGTAAAAAAAAATCCAGTACAATAAAATTTAATGACTTTCATAAATATGACTTTGTTTACATCACAATTAATTTAGTGCGCTTTGAATTTACGTATTTCCTCATAAAAAATATTATTTGCTTTTACTTATTGATCTTATTACAGTCTTTCTGAGTAATGAAAACATCTTTGCTTAATTTGAAGATAAGTAAAGCTCTTAAGTTCAAAGATCACGCATATGCACTCTTAAGTCTATTGTGCAAATTATATGTATATTGTTTAAGTAAACAGAAACATCTTATTATTGAGTATTATCATACATCAGAATATTTCTTATCTCAAACTATGTATTCAGAGATCTTTAAAATTTGACATCTTTGTGAACTTCCTTTGAAGGGGCGCGAGCGCGGATGTTATTCAAAGTTGTAATAGATGAATGACAGAAACGTGAGCGATTGAATGTTCTGATTTCTGTTAAAACATTTTTGAAAACAAATGACTTTTATAATTGGGGTTCAAGAAATATGGAAATATAAATTCCATATTTTCATAGTTACGTTTTCCTGTTATCAGTGCACGTAGACTATTAATCAAAAATAGAAATATAAGATCTTGAAACCATGTATCAGTACATTTAAAATTTAAATGAATTCATATAATCGTATTGTCTATGTTATCAGTCAATGCTTGGCACGTTTTTGCCAAAGGAATGTTCCGAACATTTTCCACAAAATTCAATGAGTTTATTATAATTTCATTTTATTTTGCAATGCATATTTCTATTTTATATGTTGTTGATGTTTTCCTTTCGCACGAACGGGCATCAATAATCGGAATTTGCCAATTATTGCAAGAAACTTAACTTTGATTCCTACTCGAGCCATTGGATGATACTGACTTGTCACAAAATGTCGAAAACTGATGAACATATACCAATTAATTATATTTTTGAAAAAGAAAACTATTTTCAAAATCACATATTAATATTGAAGTATTATAAAACCTAAATAATTTATGTACTTACATATATAAACGGCAATCGGTAAATTAAGTGCAAATTATCGAAGTTTCAGTTATCGAATGGAAAAGTGAATTGTTACTAATTTAAAAATAAAATTGTGAAATTATGGCTCCTGATAAAAATAACAAATTAAACATTTATGCAGCATACATTTACAATCGACTGTTGTGTCCAACGACGAACGATTGGTAAACAAATTGTGAAAAGCGAACAGAACTACACAGGTGATTATATTGTGGAAATATGAAGTGACGTGTTTGCTTTGTTGTTGTGACAGAAAAGTGGTGGACAGAGGAATTTTCTTGAATATTGCAACTTTTCTGAAAAATTCTTACAATAAATAAAGTTAAATTTATTTGATGGCAAAGACTGAAGGATAAAAAGTGTGAATCAATTGCAGATTTCGAAAAAATCTTGAACAATGGTCAAGCAAAAGCGTATTGTCTATATACTCACGCTTGCGATTTGTGCTTTATTGTGCAGTGTGATTGCAGACACAAGTGATACCAATGGCATCGAGAAATCAGCAATCAATAACAGCTCAGTAAATAATACAATATCTTCAGTCGAATCAGTCTCCGTTCAAAATACATCATCCAGTCAGAATGCAGCTGGTAGCAATGGCGCACAAAGTATCTCCACTACAGACGTGCAGAATGCTATGAAAATAAATACTACAACTAACCAACTAAATATTCCAACTACAAATGCAACTAAGGATCCAGTAATAGATGGTACAAATGCTACCAAGGAAATTCAAACAAACAAGACAACCACTGCATCAGTAACTTCTGCAAATGTTACGCAAAATGTGACAATACCTACCGCTGATCCGCCACTACCAGATCAGCATGCTGTTGAGCAAGAACATAATTCTTCTTTGTCCATTTTCTTCGTAATCTGCGTTATAATGCTTGGAATTTTGCTGATACATTCAATGCTGCAGACGGGATTCCAATATTTACCGGAAAGTATTGTTGTAGTGTTTCTGGGCGCACTTATTGGACTTTTACTCAAGGTTATGTCGGGCGAAAATGCTAGCTGGCAGCGCGAAGAAGTTTTTTCCCCAACAGGATTCTTTCTGGTTCTACTACCGCCGATCATATTTGAATCTGGCTATAATTTGCATAAGGGCAACTTTTTCCAAAATATTGGCTCCATATTAGTATTCGCAATATTTGGCACAACAATCTCGGCATTGGTTATAGGAGCTGGTTGTTATCTGCTAGGAGTAGCAGAGGTCGCATATAGGTGAGCAATTACGGAATAATATAATTAATGAGCAAAAATACGCATGTATATGGTGAAAGTGTACATATGTGTATATGTTTAAAAGTGATAATTTTTTAATTAACTGAATCATACATTTATTAAAATAAATGACCCTAATCAATTTATTTCTTAGGCTGGACTTTTCCGAATCATTCGCCTTCGGCTCGTTGATATCAGCGGTGGACCCAGTAGCAACTGTTGCCATATTTCACGCCTTGGACGTAGATCCAATACTAAACATGTTGGTGTTTGGTGAAAGCATTTTGAATGACGCCATCTCTATTGTACTGACCACCTCAATTACACAGTCGGCTAACACACCCGCGAATACGCAAGCAACAACTGGTCAGGCAATCTTTGCAGCGCTTAAAACGTTTTGCGAAATGTTCTTCGCTTCTGCCGGCATCGGTGTAATTTTCGCGCTCATATCGGCTCTACTATTAAAACATGTGGATCTGCGCAAACACCCATCACTGGAATTCGCTATGATGTTGATGTTCACCTATGCGCCCTATGTATTAGCGGAGGGCATACATCTGAGCGGAATTATGGCCATACTATTTTGCGGCATTGTCATGTCTCACTACACACATTTCAATCTTTCCACCGTCACACAGATAACAATGCAACAAACAATGCGTACGCTGTCTTTCATCGCTGAGACCTGCGTTTTCGCATACCTGGGTTTAGCAATATTCTCTTTCAAACATCAAGTAGAGCTATCCTTTGTGATTTGGTCGATTGTGTTGTGCTTAATAGGACGAGCATGTAACATATTTCCATTAGCATTTCTAGTTAACAAATTTCGGGAGCATAAAATCACCAACAAAATGCAGTTCATCATGTGGTTCTCCGGCTTACGCGGTGCCATTTCATATGCGCTCTCCTTACATCTGGATCTGCCAAACGACGAGACGCGCCGTGTGCTCATCACCACGACACTAATAATTGTGCTCTTCACAACACTGTTCTTCGGTGGATCCACCATGCCGTTACTAAAATATCTCAAACCTGGCAAAAAACGTCGCTCACGCTCCGGACGTAACGCAAATTCTGCAACTGTAGCACGAAGAAGCGCCTCGCGTTCACGAAAACGTTCCAAATCGATTTCCTTATCGAAGACACGTGAATGGGGACAAGCTATTGATTCAGAGCACTTGTCCGAGTTGACCGAGGAAGAAGATGTGTCATTCGCTCAAACGCGCGTCGGTGGATTCGGTCGCATGGACCGCAAATTCTTCATACCATTCTTTACACGTCGCTTCAACAGCCAAGAACTACATGAGTGCAAATCACAAATGGCTGATTTGACCAACAAATGGTATCAAGCGATACGCATCAGTCCACTGGATTCGGACGAATCGGACGAGGAACTCGGCATGTCGGCGAGCACGAGTCAGAGCACATTGAGTGCGCCTCGCACCTAGGTCCTACGATAGCAAAGCACATGTGAACTTATGTGCATAGTGCCGTTAATATGGGAGAAGTCAGGAAATTACACATACATATTTGCCAAATGAAAGCTGGGATTTTTCGTCTAGCTCAATGTCAAAGAGCTAGTAATTTAGGAGTCTGAGGATAATATTTCATTTCTTATACAATTTATTAAATAACTGTTGATTTTGCATGCAGAGCTTTTTGAAGGCTCAAACGAAAGGTGGCGGGTTTAAAAATTGGCTAAGATTATTTTTTCTGTTACTGATTTTATTTACAAACATACATATTTGTATAATATGAGTGAGCTGTGCTAAGCATAACAAATTTTCGCTTTCCAAACGCTAACTTAAACTAAACTTAAGTTATAAACTTTCCAGTATTTTTATGTCGCAATTAGCGTATCCATTTGCTTTAACCTAATAATCAAATGCTTCAAGCTAACAGGCCTGTTCCTGACTAAACTGTACGCAGAATTGTATTTAAGCTTGAATGCAGCCATGTTCAAACTTAAAAACGTGCCCTTATTTAAGTGAATGTTCCGAATCTGTGTCATTCGTCGCATATTTTTCGTGCACTAATTTTTTAAGCGCAAAGTTCTCACCAAAGAACACTAGTAATGTAATTATATACAAAAGTGAATGTATTTAAAATGTTTTTAACAATAACATGTGTATATATATTTTGTGATTTTTTGCAACTCAAGTGAATCGAAAACCAAAAAGTGCAGTCTAATACATTAAATGCATATTGTAAATGACTAATCAACCATAGCGAGAATTAAGAGCAAATAAATGTGATAAACACTACCAAACGTCTTTAAATCTTATGAGATACGCGCTATAGTGGGCCTTATAGGCCGTTTCATACGGCACATCGCACCATAACCGAAGGGCATTGTCGCACGTGTGCTGAAATAGAAGACGCCCTTCTTCGGCACAGCCGGATCGCCGCCCATGAATGCACTGGCGTGGCACCAGCGCGCGCCGCAGCCGCATTTCGAGTTTTCGATGCTGTCATAATTCTTGCACTTGATCGCGCCAAAAGCCGACGGATTCTGCAAGGACTCCACGAAGTAGTATAAAGCGCCAAAATGATCACAAGTGAAGTCCGGCTCCATTGTGGTCACATTGGGACAATGTGGTTGACCCAAGCCCCAGTTGGGGTAGAAAGAGGCGTGTGCTAGGTTGTCGGCGGGGAAACCAAACAACGCTATGTCGGTTTGTATGGACTCCACATAGACGGCATCGGTTGGTGCGAGTCGCCATTTCGCGTCCAATGTGCGATGTACGGGCCCAGAAGAGTCTAGTGCGTAGATGACACCGTATTTGTCGGGTTGCAGTAACTTGCCCGCCATGCCAGCGATGTGGCAGCCAGCGCTGTGTCCTATTAAATACATGGCATTGTAGGGAACGGCAGTTTGGTTGTGTAGGAAACGTGTGAACTCGTTGAGCTTGTGTGCGATTTCGGAAATTTCCACAACAACGCGAAAATAATTTATGTCCAACGAGTAATCCGACCAGTCAACTAAGATCACGTTGTAATCGCCCTTTGCGAGGTACGCATCTTTAATGGCGGCATTCGAGCAAGTCGTGGTTTGGCCGTTCCAACCATGAATGGATAACCTAACCAAAAATAAAAGCAAGATTGACATTTGTAAATATAGCTGCGGTTCGTAGGACTGCTGCAAACGGTTCAAGTTCACAAAATGATTCATTAACCAGTGTATTTGCATTGCTTACGTAAATTCAACTCACCTGACTGGCCAAGTGGCATTAAAGTTCGAGGTCAACAGCCGGTTTCGGTCGCCAGTTAACAGTACTTGTCGTGTGTGTGGATTCCGTCGTGTAAACAGATCGTATCGCAATTGCTTTTGCCGCGGACGTGATCCTGGATCGATTATTTGACGTGCCTCTTTCGAAACAAGTCCCGCTATTAATTCTACTGTAAAAGGTTCGCAATAACCCAACTGGTTTTGAAATGCATTCTTTGGCGTGTTTTCGTTGAGGGCTAGCGGCGGTTGAACAGTGAGTCATCCCGATGCAACAGCACGTAACGGAGTTTCGAAGATAAGTGTGGAAAAATTAAAGTATAAATCATTAGCACTTAAATACACTTGAATACCGTAAAGGTGTATAATTGAAATATGTTATTTCATTACAGCGGGGGCATTGGCGATAATCTTTGTACAATTCGTCGCCACAACCCTTAAAATACAACTTTTTGCTAAAAGAAATTACAAATTGTTAACAAAGGATACAAATTTGGAACAGTTGATTGGTAGATAGTCTCATTTAGTCTATCCGCTACCTATCCTTAGCACAAGCGTCAAAATGGATCGGTGTAGGGCAGCTAAGTACGACAGTCCTTTGTGATGCCACCAACTCCTAATTATGGCTCAACGGGACCGTCGTCAATCGATGAAGTTCTGAAAGCCTGCCACAAATTTACGGTGACATCTCGCACTCAGTCTGTCAACCGGAAGTTGCCGAATGAATGCTTGGTATTAAGTCCACCGGATGTAAGGATATCCTAACATCCGGTATTAGGAAGGTAATGGGAGGGTTGAAACAAGTTAACTTCTGTTGGCGTCAAATTGCACATTCAGGGGTGTGTGTTCAACTAAAAGAACTGAGTACTTATATTCCATACACGAACAAAGCAAAGATCTGACAATGTTCCGATAATTTTTTTTGGCAATGCTTTGCCCATTTAAGAGGGTATTCTGGTCAAGAAATTTAGAACAATCGAGTTTTTTGCGTATTTTAAAGGTTGGAGCTTAAAAAATATGCCCTTAAACTTGAACTGAGACACTTATATTCCGTACACGGTCAAAAAAATGATCAGAAAATGTTTCGAAAATTTCTTTTTTGGGCTGCCTTGCCCATTTAAGGGGTATTCTGGTTTAGAAACTTGGAAATACTCAATGTTTTTTGTATATTATATTTTAGACCTACAAAAAGATTTTCAAAAATTCGAATTATTCGAATTTACAATAACGATTTTTCTCGAAACTACTTTTTTTTTGAGGTGGTTGACATGATATCTCAAGTTCTACTTAACCAATTGCTTTCAAATTGGATAATATCTTTGTTATGCATCTGTCTACAGCGCCTTCGTCGGATTTTGAAAAAAATTAATTTTAAGTATTTTTAAAAAACTCGAAAAGCTCAAAAAAGGGAGAATTTTTTTTTTCAATTGTGAGTTTTTTCCTTTAGGAAAGGACAATGAAGCATATTTTCAATTTTTTCTTTTAGATCACTACAAGGGTTGGCATCATGTCAACCAGGATGATCTGTTTTTTCAGCCCTCACTTCACGGGAATTTAATTTGAAAATTTTTTTATTTGTTTTTATTTTCTCTAAATGTCAATAAAATTCATTTAAAAAATGGATAGGAAAATGTTTTTAATTTTTTTTAGTTTGAAAATTTAATTAGTTTGAAAAATGCGTAAAATTTAGGCATCCCGCCGAGAATACGTCCCTAAAGATATTAATATCACACATAAACCCATTCTTACTAGTGATGAGTATACCTTAATTGGTGAGTGAGTTATAAATCTTTTGATTTTTTATATTACCGCCATTTTGTGGCCCTAGTAAGGGTCGGCTTCGCCTATTTGGAATACCAATCTTTAAAGAAGATATATCAAATTTTGCTTATGTAGATATTAAAAACAACAGTTAATTGTCCGAAACTATGATACTCCGTGCAGGATTTAAGGGGTTACATAGGTTTACGGGGTTCAAAAAATCGATTTATTTATTGTTTTATTATAATATATTTTAAAATACCTCTAGTATTTTGTCCTAAATTTTCAAATTGATCCGAGTAATAGTTTCAGAGACACAGCCTTGAGAACTTGTGCGCTCGAGGCTAGCTAGGCTAAGTGCATCATCTTTAAACGCGTTTTTCTCGAAACTTTGTTTTTGAAGTCGGTTGGAAATGCTGGTTTTACCCGAGTAAATCTATATAACCTCTTAAGATTCGCGCTCATAATTCGAGAGAATATAAAAAATCACTAAATATATTATATAACTTTCACTTGTTGGTCCACATTCAAAATTTTTTTGATTAATATTTTTTGAATATTTTTGTTTTATTTGATTTTAGCTATCACGAGCCCAATACTTTAGTAGTTAATTCTTTATTATTTTAAAATAAACTGCTAAGGTCTTAATTAGTTCCTAACACAAATAATGAGCAGCTGCTCTCTTACAGATTATTTTTTTTTGTATTTCTACTATGAATTACTTCGCATCCTGAGCTCCTTGGCTCCATGTAAAATTCAAAATTTATTTTTGTATCACCAGTCCTTTTCCACCATACTAACCGAGTACACCGGCGCAGTAAATCGCGTAAAAAAGTAGAAACTTCATTCTCGACACATAAGAAAATACAATTCTTCAACTTCGTGCTATAATTATTTAGAAGCCAAGTAATTCTTAAAATTCTTGTGTTCCGTTAAGACGCCTCACGCACTCTCAACCGACGATGTCCTGCACGCTACTGACCACAGACAACATAAGTCTGCACTATTTTAAATTAAACTCAACGCGACTCGGATGCAGGTCTGATCGGTGTGCAGGAGTAGTGAAGCGTCACAACTCGCATTTCAGAACAAGTTTAATTGTTTTTAATATACGCTTTTTATCGATGCGACAATGAGCGGCTATAAGCTGTCATTTAGTACTTACATACATATATGTTTGTATGTATTTGTATGTATTCGTTTATCTTTTAATTTGGTCAGTTTGATTACTTCCAGTACACACCTTCTTTTGTCTGGTTTTCAAATATTCAAGGGGTTGAGTGGAGTTCGAAAATAAAAGGTATTTTTTGAAGCAATCTCCGTAAGCTTATCTGAGTCCTTGTTAACGTCCGCCATTATGGAAAGAAAAGTTACATGTCACTGTGTATGTACAGGCTGATTTTAGTGTTAACAGGTCAATTGTAAGGTCCCCTTAGTTCCCTTAAAGGGTGATTAACTGATTGTATCTTTTCGACACCATTTTTGTGGAATGATTTTTCCTTTGCTTCAAAATAGTCCCCGGCTTCGCCGCTCACCACTTCATTCGATGGAAATTTCTTCCCCGCGAGCATTCTTTTGAGATCTGAGAATAGAAAATAGTCGGTGGAGGCCAGAATACGGTGGATGCGGAAGTAATTTGTAGCCCAAATCATGTGTTTTTGCAATCGTATCTTATGACACGATCCAATGGCTTAGTGAATCGGTACTTTTTTTCTTCAAATGCGCCCGTTTTTCGGTGGTTTCATCCTTCAAATGGTCCAATAACGATATTTAACAGTCGCCGTTGATGGTCTCTCTTTTTCAAAGTAGTCAATGCACATCGCAAAATACAGACGCAATAACCTTGCCAGCCGACTCTCGTGTTCATCGTTTGCAGTTGCCTTCGTGTGACTGTCGATTGGACTTCGGAGTGGAATTAAGGAGCCATGTGTCATCTATTGTCACATATCGATGCAAAAAGTCGGATTTATTATGCTTGGACAACTCCAAACTCACAAACTAATGTTCCGACAGTTGTCAATGCCTTTTGAAGGCTTTGAAGGGCTGCTTAAAAACTCTATGGATTTCATTCTAGCAGCACCATCTATGTGTCAGGCCGGGAACTTTTCAATTGACCTGTTTTATAGGAATTTTCGACAGACGGACGAAGTAAAGAAAACTAAGGACTAAATTATTTCAATAAATTTATTGTGTTTTAGTTTATAAAATAATTCTTAACCCCTAAAAAGACACTCTTTATATGTAGCACTCCAGCATTAGCTTGCATTTTACTTAAAACTACTTTTGTTCTTTTCCTTCCAGGTGAGTGCCAGTGTAATTTTCCATTTGCAGATATATATATATGTACAAACATGTAGAATATATAAACCATGTGTGAATATACGCCGATGGCTTCCTTATTACACGCATTGCCTTTGGAACTCGCTATCTTGTTTTGAGTTCACAATGTGGAAACGTCGAAGTGGGAGAAATCGCTTCAGGCACTAACATTGCATGCTTGAGATTTATAAACATGTAAATACATACGTACAAGTAAGTACATTTAAGTGTTGTTGTTGTCTGTAGAGGTTAACATCGGCATGATGTCCTTGGAGCATTTATGAGGCGCATAAAATATAAGAAATATGAGTTAAGGGCACGTGTTGCCCGCAAATTACTTATCGAGTCTCAATTTCAAGTCGTTGGACCAGTTTTTGTAGTTCATGTCATGACAAAGTGCACTACAAACTATGTTTTTTACTGGGTTTTAAGAATTTTTATTAATCTGTGAAAAATGTGCTATTCATTTGTGAACTTAAATGTTTTTAAAATAATTTCTGCGAATCAATCGAGATTTCCTGTTTAACGATTTGAATTTCGTCAAATTAACGGTAGTCGCGAACAAGCGCATATTCTCCAAGCGCTGCCTATTGTGAATAGTTCGAAATCAAAGCTTTTTCAAATGCCAAAGCACAAAGTTGTGTTGTTGATATATTACTACAGTGGTGGTTAAATAATTGGGCGTGGAGTATAAAAATGATAAAAAACAATTACTACATACTTTTGTTCATCAGTTGCTAATGCTGATACTCACAATGCTACTTCGGACTGCGTAGGCAATTGAGAAGAACTCTCTCTCTTCAAGAACAAAAACCAAACTCTATAAGTCACTCACTATGCCCCTCCTGCTATATGGCGCAGAGGCATGGACGATGACAACATTTCATGCCGTTCCCACGACAGTCGGGTCTAAGTAACCCAAACGGATGCGGATTTTTATCCGGCCAAGGGCTGTCAACCCGGCAACATGCATCGAAATTACTTCAGGATTTTTTTCTGCCGCTACAACAATAACAACGTTACGAGTTTTCGAGATAAAGGTTCTGCGGAAGATATATGGTCCTTTGCGCATTGGCCACGGAACACGGACAGGAACGATGAGCTGTATGAAATATACGACGACTTTGACATATTTCAGCGAATTAAAAGACAGCGACTACGCGGACTAGGTCATGTTGTCCGAAGATATTGGACGAAAACATTCCAGCTCTGAAAGTATTCCACGCAGTACCGGCCGGGGGAAGCAGCGGAAGAGAAAGACATCCACTCTGTTGGAAAGACCAGATGAAGAAGAAGCTGACTTCGCCTAGAATCTCCAATTGACGCTAAGCAGCGAAATGGAAGAACGACTGGCTCGGCTATAACTGCGTAAGCGGTGTCTTCGCCAATAAAGAAGGAGTATTGAAAAAAATTCTTCATTCCAAAACTTGAAAACTATATCTCGAAAACCTGTGTAAAGTTTATGTTGCTCGCGAGAACAACCGACTTTCGAATACAGCGAGAAAAACGAATACATATGTGTATAGCTGATCGACTCGAGCGCGCAACTTTTTAAGGCTAGTTCTTTGAAATACCTTTGGATCGTACGTCCATGTGGTAAAATATACTTATGCTTTACGCTTTGGTGTGCGAAGAAAACAGGAAACAAGAAGAACTTTTCTGTCCTTTGGATCAACACTAATCACGCAATCGCTTCAAGAGCTGTCGTTTCATCTAGAAAAAACAACGGTTTGGTGTGGTTTGTGAGGCGGTAGAATCATCGGTCCTTATTCCTTCAAATACGATGCCGGTGAGAATGTAAACGTCAATGGCGACCGTTATCGCGTCATGATAACCGACTATTAGATGCCTGAAATTGAAGCTCGTGATCTCAGCGACAACAAGACGGCGCCACTTCCCACACATCGCATGAGTCAATGCATTAGTAGATATCATAAAAATACGTCACACTTTTTTCACATTACAAAATTTTGCTTTATTGATTAGTAAAGTTTATACAATCACTTAAATTTAATATCACTTTAGTCCACCGGGTTAAGCACTTAACCTTAACAACTATTTTAAAACGATCACAAGGTGATACTTCGGGTTTTTAATGGCAAAACGACTATTCTATTTAAGTAGTACATGATGCAAAAGTTTTCTTAAAATTCTAAGCTCCCTTCCATACTAAATGTTAAAAGTCACAATAAATACTCTTTGTACAAAAAGTTTGTTTTACGAATATGTAAAATATACCACCGAGCACCGCTAGTAATTGTATGAAGAGAAATTGAGATGCTTCACCAGGAATTGCTTTGCATATTGCACGATCACATTGTTTGAGGTTCGGAGTGAGAGTCGTTGACGAATCATAAAGTAGGCAGCGAGAGTGAATATTATATAGAACAGCACGAGGCAGGCAACCGAAAAGACGTAGTTCAAATTCTCGAAACCGAGAATCATAAGCAAGAATTTCGACTTCTTAAACATACAGAACACTTCAGTTTCCGGACAATGTAGATCCTCACGATCGTAACCGTACAGAGCGGCGACCAGACCCTCCATGCCGTGACGCAAGTAGCTGAGTTGCATTAAGTAGCGCATTAAAGGGTGTATATATACCGCCTTGCCATAACCGATGCCATAACAGGAGAGTAGTATAAGCGGTACAGCGACAACAGGACCCATGAACATAGCATTCTGTAAATGAAGCATGAGCCGGATTAGTGCTTAAGTGAGTAGTCTCTTAAGCATTTGTGCGCTGTGTTGTTACTCACCACCAGACTAAGGTGTGACGATATTAAGAGACCCAAACTTTCCGACGTCATAGCGGTTAAAAAAGCTATCAGGAAGAGCATGCAGAAACGGAAAAGCTCCAAAGGCTGACTGGACATAATATAGACCATAATAAGGTAGATGACGGCCAGCACGAACATAAAAGGCAATTTGGAGGAAATCATTGCGGCATAATATGAACTCAAGTGATACCACTGATTGAAGTACTCCCGTTTTAGAAATTTCATCTCGGTCGGAACTGTAGGCAAAAGCGAAAAGATACGGTTAGTTAGTAAAAACCCAAAGAAAATATCACATTACGGCTTTACACTTACATTGTAATAATACTGGCATCATTGGCAGATATAAATAGGCAATAATTATCGTGAAAGCGAAACCGAAATTAAAGAAGGCTTTTGAGGCATCGTCGCCCACACCCCTGTAGATGCTACCAATAATCAACGCCAGAACGATGTTCATATAGAATCGTAGCTTTATATAGGACTGCAAAAAAGATGTAATGAACTTAGTTACAAAAATACTTGAAATTCAACTTAAAAGAGAGAACTCAAAGTTTAGTTTAACAGTTAAGTCAGCAACCTTTACTTCTTGAAACCTACCTTATCGCGCCACATCTGCACCATCATACGCGCCAGCAGCAGTTTATATTGCATCCACCAAGATGCTTTCTGCTTCAATAATTTCGGGTTGATTTCCTCCTCGAACTGCTCCAACTCATCGAAGGACGAGGCACCGGACGTTGTGTCTGATTTGTTCGTTGCGTCCGCTTTAATTTGTCTGTGCTCCCGATGTGGCGTCCAGCGATAGACCTTACCATTTTCAACAGCTTCGACCATTGGCTCATGATAGTGCGTACCATATTCTTGACAGGCAACCTCAATGACTGCGTAGAAACACAATAAAAAGGGTTAACACAATTTGGTTTGGTAGAGACTTATCCTCGAACTCACTAAAGTCGGCCGGATTATAAGTACGCGGACATGTGAGACCAATATGCTTCATATAAGGCACGATGTTGGCGCCCGAACCCTGATAAATACACTGTCCCTTGGCTAATATGTAGACCTTATCGAACATATCGAAGACTTTGGCGGATGGCGTGTGGACTGAACAAATAACGGTACGTCCTGTGCGATGCGCAATACCGCGCAGCAGAGAGATGCATTGTGAACTTGAGATATCATCGAGACCGCTAGAAAAGATAAAAATGTGAAAATATGCAGCTGATCGAGATTCTCTCTCACTTACGTGGTAGGCTCGTCGAGAAATATCACCGGTGGATTATTCACCAGCTCCAGTGCGATGCACAAGCGCTTCTTTTCGCCGCCGGACAGACGCAACGTGATGGTGTTTTGCACTTTCTTCAAACCCAACATGCGGAGTATCTCATCGATCTGAAAGCGTTTGGCGGTTATTCACCATTTTCGAGGCATTTCAGCGCCATAACTCACCACTTCCAACTTCTGCGCGTGGCTCAAGTCGTTGCCCAGCTTTAGGTGCGCGGCCAGCAGCATCGCCTCCAGCACCGTGAAATGTGGATCCAGCACATCGTTTTGCATGATGTAGCGTGACATTTTGCGGAAAACTCTCATATCGCGCGGACTGTGATTGACGCAAATTTCACCGGATGTTTTCCTAGCGCTATCGATAAATGTGAAAATGTAATAAAATAAATTGCCATGCCAAGCAAAAGTTAAGCAAAACAGATAAATGACATGTACGAGTGCACTCCCGTTGGCGTGTAATTAAACTTTGTACTTGTGTGTAATGGCGCTTACATTCATCATTACTTACCCATAGCCGGCCAGTAGGTTGAGTAGCGTCGTTTTCCCCGCTCCCGACGGGCCCAGAATGGCGGTTAGCTCGTGCGCACGAAACTGTCCGTTAATGCCGCGCAGCAGCGGTTTCCGTGCTAAGCGTTTTATTTCGTTTGGGGAAAAAATAATTTATGGAAATAAGTTTTTTGTAATATTTGTGAGCCATAATTATGAAAGCGTAATGTGAAATATATAATTACGACGCTGTCTAGTTATTGGCTATGAAAACTGACGTTGATCAAACTGATAAAAATTATTATTATTTAATCACGGAATTATATGTCTAAGTATAGGTATAAGTACAGGCAATCTGTTTCGCAAGATAGTGAGAGAGGTTAATTGATGGTAATTAAAGTAAAATAATCGGTTAAACCCTTAATTAGGAGCAACGGTTATACAATCTTACGAAGACAGTTTTAAAGTGCTTTGAGGGAGAAATTTGTTTATTGTTTGGAGTTGCTCAGTTTATTTGGCTTGTTTGGCAATTACAACTGTCAAAAACGAATTGAAATTTTCTAACATATTGGGTAGTCGAAAAAGTCTTTTCGTATTTTGTCAATAGATGACGTTGCAGTCGTATATCTCCAGTGCTACCAATCACAATGTGTCATACCATATAGTGTTGGAAAGGTGAGATTCAAAGCTTTATGTGAAGTTTACGGAGACGATGCTGTATCAGTTCGTGTAATACAACAATGGTTCGCTCGCTTCCGTTCTGTAAATTTCGATGTGAAAGATGCACCTCGCTCTGGTCGACCTATCGTTGAAAAAGTCGATGAAGTTATGGAAAAGATTGACCAGGACCGTCACATAAGTAGCCATGACATCGCTAAGGAACTTAACATTTATCATCAAACGTTTTGAACCATTTAAAACAGGTTGGCTACAAAAAGAAGCTCGATTTTTGGGTACCACATAAATTGTCTGTGAATAATTAATGGATCGAATTAACATCTACGATTCTTTTCTGAAACGAAATGAAATCGCACAATTTCTGAAGCGAATGATAACAGGAGTCGTAAAGTGGATCGAATACGACAATAATGTGCGAGAAGTATTATGGTCCAAGCGTGGTGAAGCTCAACAAATGGTTGTAAAGCCAGGTTGAACGATTGATTCTACATTTTACTGTCAACAACTGATGAGATTGAAGCAAGCAATCGAAAAAGAAACGGCCAGAACTGATCAACAGAAAGGACTTCGTCTTTCATCAGGACAATGCTAGACAACACACATCTTTGATGACCCGGTAAAAACTGAGAGAGCTTGACTAGGAAGTTTTGTTGCATCCACCATATAGCCCTGACCTTGTACCATCGGACTACCATTTGTTTCGGCCAATGCAGAACTCCCTTAATGGAGTAAAGCTGGCTGCAAAAGAAGCCTGTGAAAATTACTTGTCGAAGTTTTTCGCCGAGAAGCCAGAAGAATTTTACACTGATGGAATGATATCTCTAGCGGGAAAATAGCAACAAGTGGTCGACCAAAACGGTACTTACTTGGTTTATTATTAATATAAAAAAATAGTTGAAGTTTGATTAGAAATACGAAAAGACTTTTTCGACTACCCAATATTATAGCTTTCCGACTGCTGCTCAAACCTTTTATTTCAGAAGCTTCAAAATTACGAACTGTAGAAGGTCCTTTAAACTTTTCTCTTATACATATTTCTTTTTCAATATTTTTTCTTCAGTACTTGAGAATCTAGACCCAATTGGCTAGTTGGACGGTATTAATTAAGTGCCTAAAGAAAAATTAAAAGATGAACTAGATAAATTACTGAGTGCATGATGTTTGTTAGGATTTGGGCTTGCAACTTGGCTATTTCGTTGGTGAACAGGGTTTCATTCAGATAATAGCCGGGTGCATACTTTCAGTGAACCACCGTAATTTTTTTCTAGAAGAAGAGAGCGCTTTGAAAAGACCGATTGAACAACATGGATTTTTCCGATAGCAACACCAATGTTTATAATAAAATGTTATACTCTAGTTAAACTTGGTTTTAATCACGCTCAGATAATTACATAGGCTCCGCTATCATTTTATCAGCGACTTTTAATTATATAACCCATAACCTCAAACATTTTCTTGAGGCATTTGGAGTCAAAGCTGTTGTAAAAAATCCAGTATATTGACGTCACCAGCTGACCTAAGGCAGAATCAAACTACATCAATTTTTATTTTATTGTATCTCAATTTTAGCAGGGTCATCAATGTAATGTCTCTGCAATTACTAAGCACTACATTGTAATCAGCATGTAGTTAGAGCCTTTGTGTTTGCCGTGCGACTATTTGCGTGAAAAATTATCAGTTAGTTTTCTGCTTCCATTTGCACTCGCACTAATTACTCACGCGGCGTCAGCCAAAGTCGCGCCTACATGACTCAAGTAACATTCCTATGCCACTGTATATAGTAGGAACAGGTGTAACAGTATGCAACCGGTGGTACTTGAGATGTAGTCATCAGCAGTGGTAGCTATTTTAGTCGCTACTTTGCCCCCGTAATTACTACTGACTCATTCGTGTTTATTTTACAGTCTTGTTGCAATCGCCAGTACTTTAGCTTTTGGGCTTGTAGTGAAGGGACTTTGAAGTTATTAGGTCAGCTTTAGAGTGACAGTGCACATGTTGTACATACATATGTATATGTTGCTGGGTTGTGTTATGTAAGGAAAGGTTTTCTTGTTAAAAGTGTCTTAAGGCATAGTCGATCTGTATGGTTTTTAAAAATACTTATTAGGGTGGTTAATACCTTAAGCAATAGAAAATTGAGCAACAACTGGCCTCAAGATTACATCAACAAAAATTTTATCTAATTAAGAAATCCAAAATCTATTAAAAGTACCTAAAAAATTCTACACTCATTCTAGATCTTTAGGTTCTGGAGGCGAGAAAGCATCCAAGATCGGTAATCGTGAAGTGAGAGAGAGAGAGAGAGAGAACGAGGTATATAATTTCTTTAAGCCGTGTTGGGCGAGGTTTTGTTTAATATTTCCAAATCCCCCTCGCATATTTTAATGCCACTATCGAAAGACAAAATTTGGTCGTGTTCGTGAGTGTATACTAAGTTTTTCTGGTTAGTCAAGTAATCAATTTAATATTACTTTCTACAATAACTATCTGTCCATGCGTAAATTTGTATCTTGCATCACAGTAAAAAAAATGCGTTGAGAACTCACCCTTCGTGTGTACATCGTAGACCTCGTAGCTCAAGTCCCGAAATTCCAAATTAATCGCCGGCCAAGTTGGCAAGTAATTTAGGCCACTGCAAGAGATATTATCACCATTGCCCAAATCCACACTGATCGCATTTATGTCGCTGCCGTAGCTGAGCGAGGTGTCGCTGGAGTGTGATTTACCGTAACTGTTGTACGAGTCGCTGCAGCCGGTATCTGTTGTCGAATCCATCCTAGTTGCTGGCTTTTGGCTTTGTGGGGAAGGTGTTTGTTGTTATGCCGTTAGCGGTTATTGTTTTGTGGTTGATATTGTTGTTGTTGCTTGTCTTGTTTGCAACGATTGCACTCGAAAACGCGACTTCTGCGCTGGCGACTCTTGAGCTGCTTAGTATTGTTGTTGTTGTCACTATCACGCTTGATTTTCGTTAGTTTACGAAACGCTTACTCACATGCATCTACGACATACTCGCATGTGTGTGTTTGTGTGCGCTTAAATGTTTGCCACTTTTCTGGTAGCTGTTTGAAATGTAGGTTTGTTTGTATGTCTGTATATGTTTTGTCATAATTTGCGCCAACGGCAGTGTTGCGGCGATGATTGCACCAATTCGCTGAGCCTGCTTTGCGGCGGCCTTTTTCTATTGCAAAGATTTAGTCACTGTAAGAAGAGCAGATGTATCGTTTTCAATACTAGATGACTCAGTGTTTGTCATGTTTATATGTATGTGAAGGCAGATTACGACTAATTAAAAAAAATGTTAATTTCTATAATTTTCTAATAATTATAATAAGTTATTGATTGAAACCGTATGATAGAAAATCTGTGGAATATATTTAAGGAGCAATTAAAGTTGCCTCCAGCGAGCGCTCCCTTCATCGATCTAAAATTGCAAAGGCTACATACCCATATATCAATACTCAAACATATTAGTTGCCCCTTTTTTGCACACTTCGATATAAAAGTTTCCCGAATAAGAAAAAGCAAGCGAACGCATTGTTTTTCGTAAAGGTCGAAAGAACAGCTGATATGTTGAGGATTGTCGTGTCGCAGTGGAGAGAAAGGTAAAAACAGAAAGAGACCGAAATGCGTAAGTATGAAGTGCTTAAGAAGCTGGCCGACAGGAGTAATGCTTAAAAATTCTACAAAAAGATGCGGCGACTAAAGGAAGGTTTCAAGACCAGAGAATCCTCTTGCAGGACACAAAGTGGTGATCTAGTGGCTAATGTTCAGAGCATCAGCATTGTTCAGTCTTCTGAATGCCAGTGAAAATGTGACATCTGGATATGGCGGACCCGATTCCCCAATGAACAGCAACGCGGCAAGGGCCAATGGATTACCGGCCGAGCTATCCAAATACGGCGGCGAAGAACTGACAAGGTGCATAAGGTTCCTTGCTGCCGTTGGATGAAAGCATGCCCGATCATTGGAACCTAAGTGCGCTCTGGGGACCACATAATCAGCGCCAATAAACCTTCTTAATATTGCGTATATACGCTTTTTGAGCGTAGTGTGTGAAAGACTGAGCCCTTCGTCAACAAACTGATTGGACCTTATAAGTGTGGCTTTGGACGCTGGAAAATCAACAACTGACCAGATATTCACAATGGGCTAAATCTTTGAAAAGACCTGTCAAAGGAATACCAACTCACAACCTCTTCGTCGATTTTAAAGCCGCCTTCGGCAGCACGAAATGAAGCTGCCTTTATACCGCTATGTCTGAACTTGGTATCCCCGCAAACCTGTGGAAGCTGACATTAAGCAACACCAAAAGATCCGTCAAGAGCGGCAAGGACCTCTCTAAGCCCGTCGATAAAAGGCGAGGTTTCAAACAATAAGACTACCTATTGTGTGACTTTTTCAATCTATTGCTGGAGAAAATAATACGAGCTGTAGAGCTTAATACGGAAGGTACAATTTTCTATAAGAACGCACAGCTGCTTGTATGCATCGATAATATTGATATTATTGACCTCAACAACCGCGCCCTTAGTTCTTCTTTCTACAGACTGAATAAGAAAGCGAAGCGTATGGGTTGTGAATGAGGAGAAGACGAAATATCTTCTATCATCTAGCAAACAGTCAACGCATTCGCAACTTGGCTCACAAGTCACTGTTGACAGCTCTATCGTGGAAACACCGCAACAGCCTTGCTACTTTGGACAGAGTAGGCAATTGAAAAGTAAAGCCCTCTCTGTACGAACAAAGATCAAACTCTACAAATCCCTCATTATTCCCGTCCCGCTACTTATATGGTGCGGAGGCATAAACAATGACCATGTGATGAGTCGATGGAACGATGAGTTGTACGACGACATTGACCTAGTTCAGCGAATCAAGAGACAGCGGCAACGCTGGCTAGGTCAAGCCGTCATTGAAGGGAACGCTCAAGCTTTGAAGGTTTTCTATTCAGTACCCGCGAGTGGAATCAGAGAAAGAGGAAGGCATTCACTCTGAAAAGATCGGGTGGAGAAGGATTTGGCTGCACTTGGTATCTCGAATTGGTGTCAAATAGCTTTTTTTGGCTTTTCCGATTTCGCTAGTTTGTTTCTACAGCAGTGGAGAGCCTTTTTGTTACCGTCGTCAGAGTTTTTCTATGACTCAAAAAATATAAATTAAACATTTTTTTTTCGGTGTACTCTTGAAACCTTTATAAATATACCTTAAAAACTTCCAAACAATATATAAGGCAATTTTATTTTGAATTTCCCAAAAAATTGACGGTTTTTAGGCTGTCACAAGAGGTGAGCCCCTTAAATTAAAATTTTGTTCTTTTTGTACTAAACATACATTTGAAACATAAATTTGAATATGTCATATAAGCAAAAAGAAAAATTTTTTATAATTTCAAATTGCATATGTTTTGTGCATTACTGTACATATATAATTAACTGAAGCCATTATAAATAATAATAAGATTCGCTTTACAAATGAGCAAAGACATTATAATTGCAACAATAGAAACAAAAGTTTATCTGAGAACGAACTTATATACATATATGTATGTATGTATGTATGTGTGTACTTAAATATATAGTACATGGGTAATTAGAGCAGCTGTCATGTCGCTTGTCTAACTCAGTTCGTTGAACTGGCATTGCGGCGCATTCACGATTTAACTTTTTATAGAAAAAAATAATATATTTAATTGCAACAAAATAGCAACAACAACTGCTTGCAAATGCATTTAAATAATTTTTCTAAAGCACATGCATAAGTGCATTAACATTCGCTCGCCTGTGTGATATTCATATGTATACTAATAATAAAATGTTACTCATACGACAGGTAGCACATGCGAGGCCTCTTGCGTTGACAGCAAAGCGGCATAAATTTGACATTTTACGCTAAACTAAAAACAATGGCATTAATGGCCGGTCATTTGAGTATTTCAGCTTGCATTTACACACACAAAGCTTTTATTTTTTTCCACGTCATTGTCACGTCCGTGTCTACATGTAAACTATAAAACGCAAAATGAGATTTTTATTTAAAAAAAAATTATTTTATTTTCATAAGTAATTAGCACATACTATATTTTACGATTATTTACGCGAGTAATGGAAAATTACTTTAATCCTAATTATTTAAAAGCTTCTTAATCTTTATTGTCATTTGTTTATTAATTTCTAAAATGTGGTTCCATGTTACTGTAAGATTTTCTAGCATACAGTGCAGTGAAGTCACGACACAGCTTTTAAGATTACTTGAGCTGCTCCTGCTTACTGGAGTGTGTCTAAATCCTTTACAAGTAAAGAGCAAAGAACCCTTTGTTGTATTCTTAAATATATCGCGAACTTTATTGAATTATATTACATTGTAACGAGGCCTCAGGAATGCTTCTGAACCAATATTAGCCACTTAATAATAGTGAGCATAAGGGCAATCGATAATTAGTATAATTTCACAACAAACTAGCTTTTAGCTGGTTATAATAATTTAATTTTGTTAAAATTACTCCCATGTTCCACACATAACGATAATTAATATAATAGTGTTGTAGTTGCAGCAATTAATTGCATGGATTTAATTAGGCCTTTCACTGAATCAATTCAACATTATAATTATTCGTTATATTATCAATCAGCTAGCTCGTCAATTTGCATCCTGTGGCTCATAAAATACACTTTTTTCAATACATCCATATGTGTGGGTAAGGAAAAATGACAATCACAGCATGTTATAGAATATTTTAGTGCTTTTTGCTAATGTTTTCACGTGAATGTAATTTAAACGTATTCACGGAAAGCCATTTCCATTTCATTAGTTAATATTACATTACTAACATAAGTTATAAGTGGTTGTATAGGAGAAACGTTTACGTACTAACTGGAAAAGTTTATGATTAACAAGTCAAAGCTTTGCTCCACCCACTTCCTTCTTCCCTTGCCTCCAAAGAATCTAATTACCTTTTGGCATTAAATTTAAAAGCCAAAACAACTTGTGTTCATGTCTAAAAATATTTTGTAAAAATAATAAAGACTGTTCTGTCATTCTGTTTAATCATTTATTGTATTTTGAACATAAGCAAATAAGAACGGCTGAGTTCGCATGTGACCGAGCAACAAATATTGAGTAGTCGCAAAAGTCTTTTCGTATTTTGTCAATAGATGTCGTTGCAGTCGTATATCTCCAGTGCTACCAGTCACATAAGTGCCATACCATTTAGTGTTGGAAAGGTGAGATTCTAAGCTTCATTTAACCAAAAAAATTAAATTCGGGGAATTTGAAAATTAAATTCGGGGAATTAGAAAAAGTTACAGCTGTTCAAAAATGAAGAAAATCGCTATATTTTGAAATTTCGTTTAAAAAAGGAAAGAATGCCACGCAAGCCACCAATGAAATATTAGAAGTTTACGGAGACGATGCTGTGTCAGTTCGTGTAGCACAACAATGGTTAGATCGCTTCCGTTCTGAAAATTTCGATGTGAAAGATACACCTCGCTCTGGTCGACCTATCGTTGAAAAAGTCGATGAAATTATGGAAAAGATTGACCAGGACCGTCACATAGGCAGCCATGACATCGCTAAACGGTTTTGAATCATTTAAAAAAGGATGGCTACAGAAAGAATGAATTGTCTGTGAAAAATTTAATGAACCGAATTAACATCTGCAATTCATTGCTGACACCAAATGAAATCGAACCTTTTCTGAAGCGAATGGTAACAAGAGACGAAAAGTGGACCAAATACGACAATAATGTGCGAAAAATATCATGGTCCAAGCGTGGTGAAGCGCAACAAATGGTCGCAAGATGAGATTGAAGCAAGCAATCGAAAAAACGGTCAGAACGGAAGGGCTTCGTCTTCCATCAGGACAACGCTAGACCACACATATCTTTGATGACTCGGGAAAAACTGGGGGAGCTTAGCTGGGATGTTTTGATGCATCCAACATATAGCCCTCACTTTGCACCATCGAACTACCTTTTGTTTCGGTCAAAGCAGAACTCTCTTAATGAAGTAAAGTTGGCTTCAAGAGAAGCTTGTGAAAATTACTTGTCACAGTTTTACACTGATGGAATAACGTGTCTAGAGGAAAAATGGCAAAAAGTGGTCGACCAAAATGGTACATACTTGGTTCAATAAAGTTCATTATAAATATAAAAAATAAGCTGAAGTTTGATTAGAGATACGAAACGACTTTTTCGACTACTTTTTCTTTTCTTAAAGCATCACAACAGTGTAGCTCATTTAGGCCAGTCAAGATATGGAATGATAACGCCGATTTTAGGATGAAAGTTATTCAAATGTGCAAAATTTGGTTTTCTTCCATCTCCTATATAAAGTGTATATTTTACTTACTTATAGCCCTTAATTGTATTATTAAGGAAGATGCTGAAAGTGCACGAAAGTAAGCAAGAGAGAGACGCTTTAACACCTACTATATTTTTGTCCCAGCATTACCTACAACTTTTCGAGGTTCAAGGGATTAGATGAAGTGACTTTGATATCAAGTCGCTCTCAAGACGTTCTGTATGACGAACACTTCAGCTCAAATAAGAATGTACTTCCATCTGGCAATACTAAGCACCAGTCCATGCATGGCATGCATAATCTAAGCTAAACTAATTATTAAAGAACAACCCTATTGCATATAAGCTTATGGCTTAATCTTTTGCCGAATCTACGAAAATACAAGTCCAAAAATTCAACACATCCGGGTACATTGTTCATTAATTCCAAATTATTGTTTTGTATATACACTTAAGAGGGAGATAATTTGAAAGAAATGAGATTCATTGGCTATAAACAGCCAGTCTTGGTGATTAATAATAGTGTTAAAAATATTTGAAAAAAAATAAAAATATATTAAATATAATAGTATCTATATTGTTAAGAATAAATATGTATATAAAAAAGCAAAGCATTTTGCGGTTAATGGGTAACCGTACCCAACTAATCATCTGTAAACGTTAGGTTAGAGTTTTTTTCCTTATCACCCGTTTTTTTTTTTATTTAATTGTTTTCATTTTTATTTATTCACTCAAGTTTTTTAATGAGTTCACTGGCTCTTTCTAAACGAAAACACACCAGTGCAAATATATGTATATAGTATACATGTTCATATAGTAATATAAATATATAATGATTTTTTAAAGCGACTTAAACAACAGTAATTAGTGTAACTCGTGCACAAGTAAGCTCATAATTGTGACAACTTGCATATTATTAATAATATTAGCTACGGATTGTCACGCGTGCAGGCGGAAAATGCTATTTGTCACACACACATGCATACTATATATTTCTATTCTTCCTCGGATGTCTACCTGCGACTGATTAGTTTCGTGAGCATTTCAAGAGCAGCAATTGTAATGCGCCCATTTGTACTTGCTGGAGTAGTTGTGTGCTGCCATAGAGGAGGCGTTCATGATGCATGACAGTGCACAAATATCAAGGCGGGTGAAATTGTGACTTAAAATTTGCAAATTACTAGTTACAACTCACTTTTTTGCTTTTTAAATATGTAATATATATGTATATATTATTCTATTGGTTCGTTCACTAAGTAATTTCGTTTGTTGACAACAGCTGAATTTATTGATTTTTTTTGCAGCCAACTTCAAGCATAACTGGTTTTTTTGTAAAAAATTTTACAAAATTTTTTTGGAGTAGATTTTGTAGAAGAAAGGGTCAAAAACTGTATTTTCGTATTTTCTGTTTCACTATCAAGAGGTTAAAAATCCAGTTCAAGCAAAACTAAAATTATGTGATGTTTACGGAGAAGAAGTGTTGACTGAATTCCATGCCAAAATTGATTTGCATAATATTGTTCCGGCAATTTCGGTTATCCATTTTTGAAGCGCATTGTTACTGACAACGAAAAGTGGATTTTTTTATAAGAATGCGAAGCACAAGAGATCATGGACTATAGTGACTAAAACCATTCCGAAGGCCCATAGTCACCAAAAAAAAGTTATGTTGTCTGTTTGGTGGGATTTGAAAGGCTTCCTTCATTTTGAGCTTTTGCGCGACAATTTAACGATTAATTCGAAAGTGTATTGTGATTAGCTGGACAAATCCAGTGATGTACTCTAAGATAAGAGGCCAGAAATGATCAATAAAAATTATGTTCTACCAGCATCATGCGAGGCCTCATACAAGTTAAATGACTCTCCAAAAGTTTTTGTTGCTTGTATAGGATCTATGTACTTCCAGACTTGTCACCTTTGAACTATTACTTTTTTCAGTCTATGAAATTTTTTTTGAATGTAAGTATCTTCACCTCAAATCCGGGCATCCAAAACCACTTGGACCAGTTTTTTGTCTACAAGGATAAACAATTTTCTGAGCGTGAAACCAATCTCTTGGTGCCAAAAGGTATTGGAACAAAATGGTGAATATATAATTTCATAATTTTTTTAATAATAAAGTCGTATTTAAATTGCACTAAAAAAACGAAATCACTTAGTGAACGATCCATTACATGCATATATTGATTAGACTCTGTAGATCTTCAATGATCATTTGTAGATATTTTTAGAATATATACTAACTAAATAAGAATATAACTTATTTATGACAAAGCAAATTTTTTCATTTGCTTAAAATATAATTTTCACAATTCTGCAATCAAAAGTCAGTTGTACAAAATAATAATAAAATATAAAATTTATTTTGCTAATAAAAATTGGGATAAGGTTCTAGGAGAGAAACTGGATTTCATTGTTATATTTCTATTTTTAAATGCAAAATTCGATATGGAAAAAGTTATTTGAATCCACAAATTGAATAAGATTTAAAAATCAGAAGAAACAGGTGTAAAAAATTAAAGCCTACGCAAAATGTCTGCATTTCAATAGCTACAATTAAGTACACAGAGTAGCAGAAAAAAAGCATTGTTGTTATGCTGGGTTCACACATGGCAACTTGTGTTCCGGCAGTTCGAAGTTTATGGACGATGACAGAAGGAAAAAAGCAATGGCGCTCAGTTGTTCATGCTCGGATTGTGTGCAATTTTAAATGTATTTAAGGCATCGTCTCAGTGTGATCCTCCGAAAAATCACAGATTTTCGCGATTTTTCCTTATGTTGAAATTCCGGTCCGGTTTTTATACCCTGAACAGGGTATACGAGTATTAAGTTTGTCACGAAGTTTGTAACACCCAGAAGGAAGCGTCGGAGACCCTATAAAGTATATATATAAATAATCAGTATGTTGAGCTGCGGCGATTTAGCCATGTCCGTCTGTCTGTATGTCCCTCAGTTTTTAAGATATCGTTTTGAAATTTTGCAATCATTATTTTCTCTTCAAGAAGCTGCTCATTTGCCGGGACTGCCGATATCGGACCACTATAACATATGGCTGCCATACAAACTGAACGATCGGAATCAAGTGCTTGTATGAAAAGCTTTCACATTTGACAATGTATCTTCACAAAAGTTGGCACAGATTATTTTTTAGGGCAACAATGTATTCTCCGAAGAAACTTACTATAGCATATGGCTGCCATACAAACTGAACACATAGGTCCTGTACGATGTCCAGGATTGCGGTCGCAATTTTGATCTAAAGCAAAAATTTCAAAATGATTATTAATCTGTAGGGAAAGTCGCTATCGCACTATAGAAAGATTTTTTTTTGAAATTGGAAAAAATGGCGGCGGTTTGATCAAAAAGTTACGAATTTGGCCCTTTTTTCGACAGCTTTTCCTAGAAAAAAAATTGAAGAATTCGAAAAAAATGAAGCTTCCATAGCGCGATAGAAAATGACTTTAAAAATGTTCTCTCCAATTCGTAACTAGACATCTTCGAAACTCTTCCCTTGAGAGTAGGAACCGTTTTGAAAAACACCACTCTGAGAAAAAACGACAGTAATGCCACAAAAAAAAAAAAACAATCGAGTCTTCTAAAATTTAACACTGAGACAATCCTTTAAATTTTTTATATAAATTGAGTAACACCAAAAATACGATTGACGATAATGAACTACGAAAATTTCTTTGTGTACACGCAGCCCTAGCAATTTTGTTCTTATTTTATATATCTACACTAAAAATAATTTTTAGTATTTTTTGCATGTGTATATATGTATGTATGTGTGTGTGTGTGTAATGTACATATATTTTTGTTTGCCTAGCAATTTTGTTCTCATTTTGCATATATTTTATATATATATATATATATTCAAAATAAAATATTTTCTAATAATTTTTTTCTGTGTGTATATAAAGAAATGTGTGTGGGATTTATATTTGCTAATACTGCAATTATATACTGCTTCGAATAAAGTTCTAATCAGAAATCCCATTCATTGCACCAATGTATATATGTACGTATATACATATATAAATACGTTTTTTAATTATTCCATATTCTTGTTTGTATTTCATCAATATTTCGTCATCTTCCGGCGTAAACATTGCTCTCTTGTTCTATCGTTTATATGGATTTTGCATTTTCAAAACTGATTACTCGTTTATTTTGACGGGATGCTGTTTTAGCATTCAATTAATTATTACTCATAATTGTTTTCCAATAAAAACGAACAAACTATGAAAGGAAAGACAAGTTCTGTATTATTTCATGCCGGAGAATTTCAACAGCTCGGCTGTTTATTTAAAGAGCTGCGAAATACCATTTAAGTACACACACAACTAGAAGCAATACGAAAACTATAAAACACTTATGCATATATCATTAAGTTTAGTTGCTGCGAGCCATAAGAATATATCTGATTCCCGATTTTCGTATTTGCACGTTGCTAATTATCACCGCGTAGATTTTGTTTTCATTCTCGTTGACTTTACGATGTGTACTTTGTTGTACTTGTTTACTGTTAACTCAACTATGCACACACTTATAACCACTAGACTCATAAACAATAGAAATTCATGTGTTCACAGTTAGTTATTGAGGCTTTCGCGGTTTCATTTCGCCTTCAGCGAATACTTGAAAATACACATATTTTCCAACTTCTCTTCCGAGTTTCAATCCGCCTTTTCTGTAAACGAACAGCATTTTATTTCGAAAATATAGAATAGCTTATTTCTACTCGCAATATTTGGAAAGACAATTAAATGAAAATAAAGCAAATCTAAATCACTTCGGCTTCGTGAAAGCATTCGTAAATTAAATTTGCACCTTTTCACCGCTAAATATAGTGATTTAGTTATTGTGTGAAAACAAGTGCCTTATTAGTGTGTAAATGCCATGCAATACGCAAGTCGCAACATCGACTGAGCTATACTTGACATATTTTCCTTGAAAAACCTCAATGAAACTGATATATTACTGTAAATGCACATTAAGGCGGTTTGTTCCGCCGAAACCTCTCCCTACCCGCCATGTTTTCTAAACCGCAAGGAACTAGTGTGCGAAATAGGAATTGGAAGTGAAGTATAAGAACATTAATATTCTTCGAAATAGCTTAGCGCATTTTGACATAATTTGAGGGTGCTGCAGGTCTGTTATGATGCCATGAAAGTAAACGTCATAAGTTTAATGTATAAGAAGGATGCGGCTTGGGCTTCAAAATCATCGCAGACTACGGTAGGACTTCAAATGTCGAAGCTGAAACGTGAGCTCCAGCACTGAAGGTTATGTTGGAGCTCAACCGTTTTACCCAGTAATCACTCAAGCAGCCAAACACACAATGCTTCAAATGAACGCAGAATGGTTAAGCTATGGAAAAGTAATCTTGCCCCAACAAGTGAAGGTCTACAGTGATGAAGAAACAGCATTACCAAAATAGTAAACTCCACAAGAAGTTTAAAGTTAGCCTTAGTAGCAATACTGAATGGAATGATTCCATGCTCGACTTACTGTTAAGGGATAGCAAGTGGTACACTGACCGGCCCGGAATTGTTGCAGGACCACGCACCAAACTCCATAACTATGGGAAGTTTTCCGAACATCTTCCAAGCACAAGTATTTGCTATAAGTCGGTGGGTGTGGAGATAAACCTATAACGCAACTATTGCAACGAAAGTATTGCCATACTCAGCGATAGCCAAACTGCATTTAAATCGATCTGTTTTTATGAGATAAAATTAATACTGCTGAAAATGTGCTTAGAACGGCGAAACAGCCCATCAGGACGTCACTAAGTGCACTTTTACGGGGTATCAGGCCACAAGAGTATAGCCGGGAAAGTATTGGCTGACTAGCTTGCTCGCTCTGTAGCTTCCACTAGAATAGACGAACCGGAGCCCTGTATGTCGATTGGTCCTCATACCATAAGTCACCTCCTACTCCGCAAGGAGTTAAGAGTGGGCAGGGAGAAGTATTGACAACAAATTCAAAGCATGCACGACGCCATTCAGAAGGTTAAGAACTATAATCAATCCCTCGAGAAATTAATTCCGGCTGCTTTTTGCATTCTAAACTGGGCATTGTAAGCTCAAGAAGCACTATTTAACATGGGCTCAGCCTCTTGTACAAACTGTCGGTTCTGCGACATGGAGCCGGACTCCCGAGCAGACTCAGGATTCATGTTTCTGAAAAGAGATCACATCACCTCAATGGCATCTGGCAGTATATTTGAATATATATCAATGTGTTGTGGCTTGTGAGGGCACAATAGACCTAGCGGTCGCGGTGCAAACCCAGTTTTTTAGCTCTCTAACATAACTATCTACCATATACATATCTATAAGCTAAGAAGCATTTATATATTCGAATTTGTCTGTGAAAATTTTCAAGTTTATAATATGAATAATATATATTGCATAAGCTGAGAAATTGACACCTTAATGTCCGCTGTTCAAATGACTTTATGAAAATGGCACGAGCGTGGAATAAATGTTTTCAAATCACTCGCCCTGGAGTTCGGCATTGACTTTAACCTATGCTTTCAATTATTTACAAAATACA
This sequence comes from Bactrocera tryoni, assembly GCF_016617805.1. Taxonomy (NCBI): domain Eukaryota; kingdom Metazoa; phylum Arthropoda; class Insecta; order Diptera; family Tephritidae; genus Bactrocera; species Bactrocera tryoni. The sequence continues at coordinate 3,548,114 of NC_052500.1, forward strand.
TTAGTACTTCAAAAGACATACTTCGAAAAAAATTCTTAGAGGCAATATTTTCGAACAAAACGTACTTCTATTTCATTTAATTTTTGCCGACATCAGAGTTTCCTTTCATAAAAGAAAGCTTCTAAAATTTCTAAAAAAATACCACTTAGTGAGAGTAAAATTCTTTATATAAATATATATATATATATTTCTTTTTATGAATTAAGCGCCACTCATATAAAACTCAAATGAACATTTTCCCATTCACTATTTTACTTAATTAGTTTAATTCATTTAGCAAATTCCATTTAGAGTAAACAACTGACTCAAAGGGCACTCGCTCTGCACTAAGATCGTTTAATACGAAAAGCGACCGCCTCAACTCTAAGCAAATGCCTGTCCGTCCGCACACACATAAAGTCATATGTAAGAATGTCACGCATTAACTAATTTTTGGGACGAAATTTCGGTTGATTTGAATACATATACATACTAACACTGCGAAGCCTATTAAGAGCACTTTGCACAGAAACCGCAGCGACTCCAGAACAGCGACGATCAACAAAATTTATTTCAGTACACACTGCACTAAGAAAAGCCGCATACACTAAAATGAGCCGTCTCTAACTGACGATAGGGAAACACATGTCAATAATCCACTAGAGCAATACTTAAGCCGAATTCGCTACGAAATACAAACATACGTTTAGGCGATAAATACCTTTATTAATCATTTCAACGTCTGTTTATTTAGTTACGATCTCTTATCACTTCATTTGTAATAATTTATATAAATATTTATATATTTGATTTTGTATATATGAAACACGGAAACAAATCACAAGTATATATGTATATATATTACGTATGCACCATGTAAGAAGAAGAGGCACGATTTGGGACACAACGCGCTGGGCGCACTGTTACGAATAAAGCATTGACTGTTGCGCGTATCAATTTATTATCGGTCGCCGAGAACGTTTGGTGGGTCGGTGGTCGTGTGATCGAACGGGCGGTCAAACGGCGCTTTGAGTTAGACGCGTTCGCTCGTTGCGCGTTGAAAAACCAAACTGAAAAGTTTGCTTTCCAACTGTCAATTGAAGCGATAGCGACAGCTGTGGCTGTGCCGGCAATAGCTAGCAAATGGGAACCGCAATTACAACAACAATGGCAAGTAGTAAGTATTCGTGATTACCCAGTCAACATGAGTAGAGGGTCTTGCTTTTGGAAATATCATTCATGAAGAACATTTTTTTGGAAAGCAAGTTTCCTTTTTGATTGCCTTTCCTGAAGAAAATGAAGTAACCAAGTAAAATTTCGGTTTAGTCGCATTCCTTTTAAAATGTGCTGAGATCACAAAACCCCAAAGCTATATTCAGTCAATTTTAAAAAATTTAAAGTCGTCAGTTCTTCGAAGATAAGTTTGAAATATTTACTTTTCGGTCACTTTTCATCGATCTATTTATTAAAATCGCTGAGAGAATGCTTTAGTAAAGCTTTCCCTGTTGTAAGTCCTCACTTTCACTGTTCTTATATTATATATCTTGGATAGTGTCAGCAAGAGGGGAAAAAGACCATGGCTTTGCCGACATGATTTCTACATTTTTGGTCTTCTGAAAATTAAAACAAGTCACCCAAAGGATCGAAATCCAATCAATTTTGTGCATTCATATACTTTATATAACTTATACACTGATCGACGAATTCCGCATAAGATTTGTTAGAAAAACGAATGTCATTATACTACATATAATGGAGTTGGATTAGTATCGGCCCGATTTTATCTATTAACTATATCTAACCACATACTAAACAAATGTTCCATGGATTTTATTAAGTTACCTCATATACAATTACCAATCGTATTGAGAAAAGTCAGCCGGATGTTCAAGAATCTTGGTAATAGTTAAGTATATGGGGGCTCAGGAAGGTATTGACCCGGTTCAACCGCTTTTGAACAGTTTTTGTTTATAAGGTGGCATGGTTGTAGTCCGATTTCGCCCATTTTTGCTCTGTGGCATAGGAATATTATGTACTAATTTTTGTCGAAATCGCTCTGACAGATCCCGATATATCGGATTTCACCGAAAAGTGGCCGGTGCCACGCCTATTGTCCAAAATTCACACCGGCGCTCAGAAAGCTCTCTCATAACATCTCTTAAGTAAAATTTAATGTCTCTGGCGTATTTAGTTACTGATTTATTGTGCTTTAAGTAGTTCAATACCGCTATATGGGGAGTGAGCGGGGCCGATTACATAATATTGGGGCTTGGCTAAGTTGGTTATTATAGCGTTAGTAGTTTAGGAGATATGCACATTAAACTTATTAGAGGGCGGGTCACGCCCACTTTTTCAAAATTTTTGCTCCACAGGAGCCCCTTACTACTGCGATCCTCTGTACCTGATTATATTTTGAGTACTTATTTCTTAGTCATCTTTAGCAACTTTTTGCTGGGTTGCGCTTTCCATTGAGCACATGAAACGTATGAATTCATACACATACACACATACGTATATATATATAAATATGCACATATAATATGACTACAACAAGAAATAGAACGCTTTACTTTAATAAAGCATATAAATATGGTTTATCAAATTATTTTCTCGCAAAAAAGCGGCAAGTCACTAGAGCGTGTTCTTTTCATATTTGCAGAACACTCACATCCGCCTTTGTAGATAGATATGATACGCGTTGCATTGTGCGTTCTAAGACACAGACTGCAAGCTGGCAAGTCAGTGGCGTATCTAGATCGACAGACATGCAATCAGACAGCGCGTATTCATTATCAGTGAACGCTGACTGAGAATAAGAAACAACTAAGAATAAAAAATGTTTTATGAATATGCTAGTAAACAGAAGCAAAAGACAACAAAGACAAGTTTGCATTGATTAAAAATCCATAAATTGTTGCAAAACTTTGCAAAGTGGCAAATGATTATCGCGGAAAATTCAAACGCTCCACTTACAACTTTCTGCTTCATTTAAATTCAATTATTACATATGTATGTATGTACATATATGCGTATGTATGTATATGTATGCTGAGAACAATTCTACATTTCTTGTCTGCAGAAACATTTTCTAAACTATAAACAACAGTTTCACATTCTTTCAAGAGTAATTAAAGTTTTTATGTACGAATAATTAGAAAGGAATCCATTATGAGTAGGAACTACTTAAATTCTATTATATATTCTTTTATATATTACCACTTTAGTTGCTCGCAGATATGATTTTGTATAAGACTTTAATAAGATTGGTAAGAATATTAATAATGTGAATATATTTTCAATTTTATGCAAGATATCTACTTTGAGGACAGCTTGGGGACATAAATCGACGAGGTGTCCGATTGTTTTGCCATTTTTTTTGATCTTCGGATAACTTGGAGTTAAGTTGAGGAGATTCAAAGTTGAGAACTCATATTACCCATTTGTAAACTGATTTGAGCTGGCGTAGAATTTATTAAGTATCACTTGTTTTGATGGTTTAGTTCAGTTTGTATGGATGCTACATTCTATAGTGCACCAATCTGCACAATTTCTTCAGAGGTTGTTCCATTGCCATAGGCAATAAACTAAGCCAAATTTCTTGAAGATAGATCCTCATATAAAAATGTTTTCCACACAATTGTTTGGTAGCTAAAAATCAGTTGGATCAGATCGTTGAAAGAACAAACAGACAGACATGGTGCGACTCATTTCGCATGCCCATTTAACCGAAGTTTCCTTGCCTTCCTGGCAAACTTAATATACCCTATTTGAGGTATAAAAAATTGGAAAATAGTTTGTGGTATACAAACTTTTACCAAAGGTATGTGGTTAGAAGCTCTCCGTCAATCTTAGCTTTATTCTACCGGAGCACTGCAGCGTTTTTCAGGCAGAAGTGACTGCTATCAAAGTGGCGATAGACGTGCTACTACGAAGTGCAGCTCCTTTCAGGGAGGTGTGCATTCACTCCCACAGTAAAGCGTCAATACTAGCGCCGAGTTCGCTAACTATGCACTCGAAGCTATTTAAGGTTTGTCTGTCATCACTAGAAATAGTATTAAGATACTTTATCATCAGACTGGTTTGCGGTGCCTGGCCTCATAGTGGATTCGCTGGCAGCAGTAAAGAAGTTGAGCTAGCCAGAGTTGGTGCCCTTGCTCCCCTGTTGTGATACATCGAAATGGGACAGAGATGAATCTCTTATGGCGTCTTGCATTCTAGCATTGTTCCATTGGTCTTGTAAGGGTTTTATAATCTATTATACAGGAGTTTTAAGTACCACAACGGACCCGCGTTCTAAGTTGACCAAGTGAGATGCCTGTTAGGATCGACTCTTAACCTAACCTAACCTATGTCGTATCTTGTCGACTGCACAATTTTTCGACTGGTAAGTTTACAAAACTAAGTCGATTACATTGTTAGAATACAACTTTAAGAATTTTAAAATTTGTTCCAGTTTTTATTTTTTTTAATATATATTTTCTAAAAAATTTTCATTCCAAAAGATACCATTATATAGTTAATAATAAATTCGAATATTGAGTTTTAATTTTTACTATATTTTACAAAAATTGTGAGCTTCTTGATAACTTCGTAATTACTAACTCAGCTCGGTAGCATTACTTTTGACATACAGTGTTTGTCAAATTGCGCACAAACGTGAAATAAAACTCAAGCATTCACTCAGTTTACTCAGCACACGAAACTAAACGTGTTCAAAAAGCCGGCTAACGGCACTCACAGTTGATTATAACTCATATTTGAGTACTTTTTTTGAAGCTGAACGAAACTGAGGAAATGGAAACTAATGCGTTTGCAGAAACAAAGTTACCTTGTATGTGAAAGAGTAAGTGTGTGATTAAATAGCAATTTTGCCGGTTGATTTTACAGTCGACTTCGTCTGTGCATTTATTGCACTTTTCAATAAAAGTGATGTTGCATGCAACAAGCGTGTCACTTGTGTGCACCACTCAACCCACTCACTCACATTCAATTCCGCTTTAGCAAACACCACTATTTTGAGTGGCTTTTATTGCAAACACACACTCGTACAAACTACTTGGTGGATAGCCAACAAGCTCGTAAAAGTTTTAGAAACGCTTGGCGGGAATTTGTTTTTGCGTTACGCTTTGATTTTAGCGTTGAGCAGTAAACAATATTGGAGGGTATATGTATGTAGATATACTTAAGTATATACATATACTGTTACATATTTATATGTACGGCCACTTTTTTCTTTGTCGGAAACGCACAGATATTTTCCACTTTCCACAACGCGGTGAAAAGCAGAATTTGTGTGAGTTCGCATGAAGGAAAATTTTTTGCGACTTAAAGAGCCAATCAACTCTTGAAGTACTTTTAATCGCCGGGGCGTGGAAAGCGAACAAATGGCGCATAATATGTGAAGCGTTAAATACATGTGCATATGTACATATATACTATACATATGTATATGCGTATACTTTAATTTATAATATAGTATAAAGGTATATACGTAAGGCATATGTGTGTAAAGGCACGAACTTTGGCAATGGGAAAGTTTGGCATAATTTACGGCTGCCTGTGTGCATATTTTTTGCACTTCACTTCATTTCAAACAGTGAAGTGAAATATTTTATTGCAAAATGAATTGTTTATATAAGTCAGGCACACATATACAGGGTTTGTCCGGAAAGTAATAGGACTGAGCCGTTTAAAAAAAAATGCATGGAACCAATCGTTACAATTCTTTAAAATCTTTCAAAATAGGCTCCTTTAGTGCGATTACCAAGCATTGGAGGCATCACGGAAGGCATTCTCCGGAATAGTCTTGAGAGCCGAGGTGCATGCTGCTTGCATCCCGTTTCATCAGCCTTTTAGGGAAAGGAAATAAAAAAAATTTCGGGGGCCACATCTGGGCTGTAGGGCGACTGCGGAAGCATTGGGATGCCGGCGTTGGTTAAGTAGCTGTTCACAAGAAAGGCGGTGTGAGCCGGGACGTTGTCGTGGTGCAACTTTAAATCGGTTGTGATGTCTTGTCGGACCTGATTGACGCCTCGTTTGAGTCTCTTGAGGACTTCCACGTAAAACTCGGCGTTGGCGGTTTGTCCAGGAGGAATAAATTCATGGTGGACGATGCCTTTAATGTCAACAAAGACAATGAGCATCGTTTTTACTTTAGATTTGCTCATTCTTCCCTTTTTTGCACGATTAGACGTCAAAAGGCCTGGTGACACCGAAACACTCCACTTATTGCTAAGGCAACTTCTGGGTAAACTGCTTGATCATATCAAACGTCTCTGTCGCAGATTTACCGAGTTTCACACAGAATTTAATGGCGTACCTCTGCTCTAACGAACGCTGCATTTTCGGCTTCCATCACTCACAGAAACACGTCGCGCGAAATTGTTTGTCCTGACTCTCTAGGTGCTCAGAGGCAACTGACCAGCCGTTCATACGTTAGCTAGGAACGCCTTCTACCGAATCGAGTCGGTGCTCGCATGCTCCGCAGTACAGTCGCGGCGGAAGAAAATCAGTGCTTTTACTTTCCGAGCAAACCCTGAGCATTATGTCGTTCTTATTGGTAAACCCTTTAGACGGCCGTTTCGTAGGAAAGCGTTGAACGACCACTAGAGTTTCGGTTATATTTGTTAGTTCGGCTGCGAAACTCTAACAGAAATCACTGGTGATGATTTTGGGTAATTTACCGGTTATATAATCGGTAGTTAAATAAATTTATTTTGAAAATCACTCTCGATTCGTTGTTAAATTTTACTTATTTTCAGTATTGGAGTTGAGAATTTCATTCAGCTTTCTCAATTGTTCGTTTGAACTGAATATTTTCATATTCTACATGACATTTTAAAAAATTTTCCTAGGTGAGCGAGCAAACGGAACTTTATTGCTCAGATTCCATACAAATTCAGACTGACTTTCGGATATAAACTGTTATCTTTAAACACATGTATAGATATGTGTTGTAGACGCGGGTATTTTAAGCACTCAGAAACACATTTTCTCAAACTTTTTATCAATTTTTTTTGCTGCTTGCTCAGTATCGATATACTCTATATTGTTTTGAACATTGGACTCGCTTGTTTTAAAATTAACTCAGAATAATATATGGCTCCTTATGATATTAAATTTAAGTCCCAAACAAACAAAAGAAAATAAAATAATTGGTTAAATGTGTTGTTAACATTAAAAATTCATGTCATTTATGACCTGCTTTAAAACTGTGCGTGATGATACCATCTACTTACCCATATAGGGGTCTAGGCTGACTCTCATATAGCGATGCATTTGTGCCATATAGCACTGAATATCACACAAAGAAATTCGAAGAAAATTACTTTTACGTACAAAAACAATTAATCACTGTTGTTGTTGTTGGTGAAATGTTTTATTAGCGGTACGATAACATGCTAACTCGTTGCAGTTGAATGAACCCATGTTATAGCACACATTAGCAACCGTATACAACACCAACAAACACACATATAAATGTGGAAGCATCAAAGTACTTGTTTGCGTAGATAAAAGTACTCAACAGTAACACCAATCAACAGTTGAGTGCAAAATAAATAAGTCAACAAAATTGTGAAAACACATTGCTTGAAATGTACCCCTGTATTAGTGTGAACTCAGGTCTAACAGCCGATACTTTTCGCCGCTGACCTTCTAACTTTTCACTGCGACGAGCGGATTTTTTGCCACGGTTAATAGTGCCACTTGTGCCTGAGTGAAATGTTGCCGCGACTTGTTGCATTGACCGACGAAAGCTGACTGAAAGCACAAACCGCAAAATAGCGGCAAACGCTTTCCCGGTGTGGCATAAAAAGACGCAAAAATAAAATTAAACAAATATTGGAACATTTATGGCTGCCAAGCGGACAAGTGATGATGATTGTGCTACCATATTATGGTAGCAGTAAAGCAGCTGGCGGACAAGCTAAAGAAAGCGAGCAAGAATCGTTCTTGCATGACAAGTTTACATTACGCACAACATGCCAACCCCGCAGTGATGTGAACTAGTTGCCAACTACTTTCCAACTGGTGTGAAGCGTAAGCTAAACTCGTTTTTACTTTTGCCAAAGAAGCAACTGATCTCAATTGTCACCAGAAAAGTTGTACACTGATGGAATAATGTGTCTAGCGGGAAAATAGCAAAAAGTGCTCGACCAAAATGGTACATATTTGGTTCAATAAATATAAAAAAATAAGTTGAAGTTTGATTAGAAAAACGAAAAGACTTTTTCGGCAATGTAAAAAATCAAATCTAGTTCAATTCTGGAGAGATACTATAGTTTGGAGCTAAAAAAGCAGGATGGAAAGAATATTAGTATACATATATATTTTGATTTTTGATTTTAATAATTTATTGTTGATTTCAAATAAAAATTACTTAGTAGGAAATTATTTTATAATTTTTACAAGACTGGTCTTTTTGAGACAGGTTCATTTTCAGACCGGACTCTTATTTGTAAACTAGTGTTTTTTCTGAATTGGTCGGGAATCACGCTTATGTGTTTTTGTGTTCTGTAGAAAAGCGAACTAGTTTGGACTTATGGTAATTTCCGAAAATATATACTAATTCCTGAAGATATCAAGATCAAAAAACACAAAAACAAGCTAAGGTAATATATTCTCTGTTATATTCTACGTATACCACTCATGACGTACATAAGTTTTACGTATTTCTTATACTAACCGTGACGTATGCACGTTTTTTACCACTTCTGAATTCGAAACTAACAAAAGAACCATAAAAACCGTTAACTATAACTATAATACCCTTCATATACCTACTATATAAAAAATTTTCCATATAAAAACTAAGTTTTGATCAATCAATTCATATGACAGCTATATATGTATTATATGTTAGTTTCTTTAGAGATTATACTATTACCTTGGACAGTTACATATGACAAATTTGGTGAAGATATATTTTTAAATCAAAATGCTTTCCATACAAGCACTTGATTTTGATCAGTCAGTTTATATGATACCTATGTGCTATAGTGATTCGATATGAACAATTTCTTCGGAGGTTACATCGCTGGCTTAGATTATAATACACACCGAATTTCTTGAAGATATCTTGTCAAACTAGAAAGCTCTTCATACAAGCGCATTCTTCCAATTGTTTAGTTTACATGACACTTATATGTTATATTCCATATTCGACCAATCAACAGCTTCTTGGTTAGAAAATAGCATGTGTAAAATTTCAGTTGGATATCTGAAAAACTGAAGGACTAGTTCATGTACTTATATACATAATATACAAAGGGACGTGGATAAATCGCAGAAGGTCTAAGAAATCGAAAGGAAACTAAAAGCTTAGACTGGAAAGTGAAAACACATACCTATCTACATTTGTAGTATATAAGATCATATGTAAGTGAATACCTCAGACATTTCTTCGCAAAGTATTCTTGGCGTCAATATTCTTTTTCAATTTCTAGACGAAAGATGGTGCGCCATCTACGGATAATTAAAATGTGCAAACATATAAACATAATTAACCATTTTCCTGTTTGACCAGCACAAAGCTGAAGTTGAAAGACAGGAATTAAACATCTTCGCCATGTTTTCAATTTTTCTTTTGGCATTTTCTGCTAAGGCCACTTCTTAAGAACTGTTTGTCTGACCACTTTTTAGAATAATCTAGCTTAATAGGCGAGCTGCACTAAAATTAATTGGAATGTTCTTTATCAAGTCAAACCAGAAATTGTGCAGCGCCATAAAAGGTGAATGGGCAGAGGCTGTTAAAGCACTAGAAATAATGGAGCGAGCGAAACTAGCAAATTATAGCGAAAAATAAGAATATATTGGAAACAACTACATACATACATACTTAAATATGTTTATGATGAAAAGGTTGCTTCAAAACATTTCGAAGAGGGGTAATTTCTAAATTTTTTTTCGTGAGATACCATGAATGATTATTTAAATGCTGAATTTTACACTTGATGTCTTCAATTGTTTGGTTTTTAATATTTCATGCAAGCTATCTTTCAATTGGCAGACTTCTGAGACTGGCAAATCAAACAAACAACTGGTATAAATAGCACAGCCATAATCTAAGAAGCATGGAATTGAAAGAGCTGTGAACACTTTACTGAGGTATCCACATAATATTTTTTTTAAGTAATTTTTTTTTGTGCTGTCATTAGTAAATTGTTTGAGAAGCGCGTAAAGCTCATATAAAGCGAACTGCAAAGTGGCAAATCGAAGACCGCTTATATTGCATTTTTCTTCTTCGGTTTTTTGTCTACTGATAAGTAAATTTATTGCGCATGCATTTCTATTTCACAAAGAACAAAATACGCACTAAATAATATCAACGGAGCGGTGATTCATAGAAGCCACTCAATATCAAAATATGTGTTAATGGAATCCGTACTGTGTACTCAAAGGGTGACTTTTGTATTAACTGAATATGTAAACGCACTGTTGATGAAATACTATTGTTCTCTTATACACATATAAATAAATATGTATATTTACATAGCCTCAACTGGGTATTTTTGCGCTGCGTAGAAGTTGGGAAGATAAAAATAAAATTTCTTCATAATAAAGTGCTCGTTCCTTTGTGACTTTGCAGATTTTGTATGCTTATCGATAAGCTTCTTCGTCTCCTAGGGTGGTCTCAATTTTTTCAGAAACGTACCAGCAGTAAATTTAGAATAAATAAACATTTCAACATTTTTTGTCGCAAGATTTTTTGAATACATTGACCACGCTCTGTCCATATTTTTGTTATTTACTGTCTACTGCGACATATACAGATCAACAAACAAGTTAGGAAGACCTAAACTCGTTTATAATCGAACATTCCGAACTCTTGCAACTTGCAAAGGCTAAATCCAGGGAAGTACTTTCAGCTACACTAGGCTTGGGTGAGTTTTTACGCGATTTTATTCATGCTAAACACAAATAGGCATCGTATTAAGGAAAACACGCTCTCTCAATTTTATAAAAATAACTCACATATTGGCTGAGTCACCCGGAAGTGCGAAAATCTTTACACTAGATATATGGGGGCTCAGGGAAGTATTGGCCCGATTAAACCCATTTGTAGCGCAGAGACTAGGAAAGGATTTTTTTGAATTTCATTTACATATTTCACACATTGACCGATATTTTCGATAAAAATTCAAACAAGGTCCAAATATTCGCTACCAAGGGCTTGAATAGTTTTGGTTCGATTTGGTAAAATTTTAGTCATATGGTGGCACACCTCAAAGGCTCTATTTGAGAGGAATAATTTTAAATTGTATTATGTGGGAAGGAGGCGTGTCTGTTGTCCCATTTCGCCATTTTCATGCTGTAACCTAAGAATGTTAGGGGAATGTCTAACATCATATCTGGTTGAAATCGGTAAGGTGGGTCTCGAGATATGTGATTTTACTCTTTTTTGTCGCCTTGGGGGTACAATTTAATGTCTCTGACATAATTAGTTATTGATTTATCGCGCTTTTAGTAGTTTTTAACAGTACCGTTATTTGGGGAGTTATCGGTGTTGTCATCCGATTTCGTCCATTTTCACAATGTTGGTAAAAGTTCTTATAATATTTGCGCTCAGCAAATTTAGATGTTGTAGCTTTAGTAGTTTAGGAGATATGTACATTAAACTTATTAGAAGGCGGCCCGCGCCTACTTTTTCAAAATTTTTTGCCCACAGGTGCCCCTTGCTACTGCGATCCTCTGTGCAGCTTTATATATTAATTTAGTGCTTAGTTACGGCACTTTATAGGTTTTCGGATAATGGCGATTTGTGGGCGTGTCAGTGGTCCGATTACGTCCATCTACGAACTCGTTCTATTTTTTGCCTAAGAAAATGGTTACCAAGTTAGATCAAGATATCTCAATTTTTACTCACGTTACAGCTTGCATGGACGGATGGTCAGACAGTCACTCGGATTTCAACTCATCTCATCATCCTGATCATTTATATATATACATATATATAACCATTTTAAAATATGTATTTTAAAATAATAAATTTATTTCCAAAGAACGCATGTTGCCGTATTGTGTTACTTTAGGGATAAAGAAGTATCCATAAACATACATATGTATGCATATATGTATGTACATAAATACAAAAACACATGTATGTGTGCAAATACAGTAATACTAAATCAGGTTATGCTCCGAGGAATTGTTAATACTTTGAGTTCAGCGTCTGCTGTCTGGACTGTATACCATGTTTCAACTTCTGCTGGAATGCATTTTCTTGACATTTACACACACACAAACATACTAAATTGCATGAGAAGGTGCACTTGTAAGTCTCCAGAAACCCGTTCAGACTTGATATTCGCACTGTGGTGCGATATCTTCTTTGCTTTTGCCGCCTTGCCTCTGCAAATGAGTGCAGGCGCACATATACAAACACATCTAGGCATTGACAAGTGGTTGTATGCGTGCGCTTTGCCACACGAACCAAGCAACGTCCATGACAGTGGCCGAAGTTTCGGTTGTTTGTTGTGTTTTTACATTTTGTTCGACTTTTTCCGCGGCGCATGTAAACAATTCCTGACCTACGCCAATATTTTGCCTGCTAGCCAAAACCAACTTTACACACACACAGACGTGCGAGCTCGCACACACCAGCAGGCAACGAAAAGAAGAAACTTGAACTCCATGGCAAGAGTGCGCGTGTGTATATAGACATGTATTTAACTTTGATGGCAAGCAGCTGTGGATTCGGCATTTTTGTCTTCTTCTTCTCTGCGCTTGCTTTTTTTCGTCGGTGATTTATTAATGCTTATACATACTTATACTTATGTACGAATTAATTTTATGTGTGTATGTATGTACAAATGTAAACATTCGTATTTTGACTGCAAAGATGTATGAGTAATTGGCCAGTAACACCTTTAGGTAAACAAGTATTTGATACTGCGCCTGTATGGTAAGAGCTAATTTGCAGAGGAATTCTCTGTTGTTTGTGGCATCATTTTGCTGGGGGGGCAGAGGACTTCCATAATATTTTTTAATAATTTCTGCAAAAATATTTTTCGATTTTGCAAAAAAGTGTGTCGGAAAAAATAATTTTATGAATAATGAGGAATATCAACAACCTTTTTTTCAACAATTATTTCTCGTATAAAAAATGAAATATTTTATTAGAATTTTTTATTTTTACAAACAAGCGCTATTAACAAAGAAATTCTGAAATTTTTGGAAATAAATATTTTAAGCTCGGCCATTGAGACGCCACTTCCGGTGACCCCTCGGAAAAAAAATGCGCCCGCGTTGGCTGGATAACTCCCAACAGGATCATCGAAAGGGAAAAATACGTGTTTTAGATAAAATAGTAACTTAGAACTTGGACGAAGGAGAAAACTGAAAATTGCATTTTTCGCAGACATTTTTACAAAAAAATTAAAATTTCAGTAAAAATTTCGCGAATTTTTTTTCAAATAGTTGTAGGTCGAAAATAAAGTTCTTCGTTCAAGTCTTTAAGAATTGTATCTCAAAGACCATGAAGATCGGTTAAATAGTTCTAGAGAAATATTGCCAACCGACTTCAAAAACACAGTTTCGAGAAAAACGCGTTTAAAGATGGCGCACTTAGCTTAGCTGGCCTCGAGCATACAAGTTCTTAAGGCTGTATCTCCGAAACTAATACTCGGTTTAACTAGAAAACTTAAGACAATATTCTAGAGGTGTTTTAATAGAATTTAGTAAGACAAAGAAACCGGTTTCTGAAACCCGTAAACCCATGTAACCGCTTAATCTCTATAATTTCTCACTTTCTGGACACCACATTCTATACGTCGGTAGAAAAACTAGAACTCCAAGCAGATATCAAAACACCTACTGAAACATCAGTGGCGATCTGAAGTCTGGGAAAGAAAGGGTTGGGCGTGGCTAAATTTTTAAGGCTGAGGTTTTGTTTTTTTATTTTTTCTAGTACATAAAAAAATTCTTCCACGAAATTTGGTGGAATCTTACCATATTATGTCCCAAGCACACTGTATTTTTTATTTAAAATATTTTTTGTCTTTATATGACATACAATCTACTATGTATTTGTATATTCTTTATCATTTTCGAATACACTAGTATAATATTTCATGCTCACCTCAGATTATGCACCTTGAAGATTTGAAAAGTATTTCTCAGTATATTTAAATACTTATAGTAATCAATCTATTAATTAAATTCACGCATAAAAACTGTAACGAATCAATAATACGCTGCACGTGGATCCAGTATTTATTAAGTGTTTGTCTCGCCCTCATGACAGCCAACTTTTGTATTGAGAAACTATTAATATTTATAAATAATTGAAAGGAATCTGTAATTGCTTTAAATTAACTCTTCATAATAACAACAATTACAACAGTTACAACAATTACAAACTATGTTACACGTAGCTCGGGCTGTTGCGCACCCACAATTAACTCGTAATTGGCATCGAGAAATCCGTAAAAGCATTTTACAGCGGAACAAGGACACTTGCGGGAGAATGTCATTGCACCTGCATTGAATCGCAGTGGTTGACCATTATTCCGCAGAAGCACATGAGAACTGAATGCAGCGAATAGTGTGCGAATGTTGTGCGAATGTTTGTCAGCAAGCGTCCAGACCCTTATTAATTTATGGGAGACTAATAGCACTCGAACAGCAGCGTGCCAATTTCACCTTTGATTTCTAACATCAAGTAAACTGTGTCTGGGAGAAAACGAGTATTTCGAGCAGATGTCAAATAGTATTAATGTAGTATTTGAGTTGTGTCTCGGAGTGACATGTGCTTGTGGGATATCTATGATTGTTTGTAAGATAGAATTCGATTTAGATGGTATATTTATGCGGAGACTCTGCTCTTGCGGAGAAACATAAAGAAAGCATAAATAATATAACATACATACATACAATTAAATTATTTATGATCGACAAGCAAAGTGACCTAGTTAATGATATGTGCCGCACCATTGGCTCAATCTTCGCTTAGACCGTAGTGTTATGGTAGTTTATTGAAACTCACTAAAACAAGAGAAACCCATAACTTCGTCTGCATCGAAGCTATAATACGCTTCATAAATGTAAAATATTCTTTTCTAGAATTTCCTTCCTATTGTTATTTGTACGGAAACTAATGCTATAGTGATCCGGTATCGGCGAACCCGAAATATGAGTAGCCTCTTAGAAAAGAAAGAGCAAAATTTCTGATCCATAACTCAAACACTGAGGGACTAGTTTGCATATATACAGACAGACACACAGATGGACGTACAAATATTGGTTAAGAATCGGAGATTACCACGTCTCTAGGCAAGGGAAATATGACTAAAAACCGCACGGTCGGCTTGTCGTTTAAACTGGTTAAAACATATCACGCGTGATCCAAGTAGGAGTACTTTTTTTAATTGCCTTTTTTTGACAAATCAGGTATGAGTCGTGTCAAGTTGGCATGTTATTTTCGTTCAGTTATGGTTTGGCGTTTCATCATGGAAAGATTTACGCCTGAACAATGTTTGCAAATGTTCAACTCCAGCATTCATTGTTGGATAATATGCGACCGAATAGACAATCTCCAGCACACAGTAAGGAAAATATAGCAGCCGTAGCTGAGAGTGTACACGAAGACCGTGGAGAGTCGATTCAACGTCGTTCGAAGCAACCTGGACTGACGTTCCAAGCCACATTGCTTCGTTCTATCAACTCTTGAAAAGTTTTAAAAGGATCCAAGCCAAATTTTGCGAACATAACCGTCAATGCGACTATTATAGCGCCATCATAACCGACTCTTTGATGCCTGAAATTAAAGCTCCTGGTCTCGGCGACATTTGTTTTCAACAAGACTGCGCTACTTCTAACACATCGCATCAATTAATGAATTTATTGAGATAACACTTCGGTGAGCAGATTATTTAACGTTTTGGGCCGATCGATTGGCCACCAAGATCGTGTGCTATCACACCGTTATACTTTTTTCGGTGGGGATATGTAAAGTCTAAAGTCTATGCGGACAATCACGCTTCGATTCAGGCTTCACGCGGGTCATTCGCCAATTACCAATCGAAACGTTCGAACAAGTCAATGCCAACGGCCAAATAATGATTTTTCGAACGATAATAAACATTCCCCATTAAATTTGAAGTTTCTGTGATTTTTGTTTTAAATGTGGGGAACCTCGAAATGAATCACCCTTTATATGTAGTCAGAACATGGAACTCATATAGTATACAGTAGATACTATACAAAATGGGAGTAGTTGCGATATAACTCTGCTCCCGCACCCGTTATGTATTTATATTCATTAGGGAATACGTAAACAATGTAACGGTTATCAACGTTCAGTCTAAAATTCCTCTTCATAGTAAATTTTAATAATTAAACACTAGAGAGAGAACCAGAGATTTGAAGCAAATAAAGTGATTCTTCACGAAAACCACGAGACTTTAAGTTTCATGTCTCCTGGAATCCGTTTCCGGCTCGAATTTCTATAAAGCGATGGTTGCCCAATTTGCGTCTGAATATATTTCAGTTCTAGGTTTGTTTAAATTTTCGGTATATTTAATGTCAATAACTGTAAGCGTATTCTAGTACTTCGAAGGGTGTGAGGAACTGTTTCCTTTGCTTTCGTTTGAAAATTTGAAACCGGAATACAGACATACATATACCATTCATAGAAATATTTTTTCGCTAGGTTGGTATGACAAATGTCACATCAAAATAATCATTAGTCTTAAGTATACGCTCGTCTTTCTGAAGTATATAAAGTGCATTCGGCAATTTTTACGATGAGTGAAATTATTTAACAAAGAGTTCCATTAAATTTTGTGTGCAGAATCAAATTTCTGGTGCCGCAAAAGGTTAAGAATGCTGGAAAAAGCCTTCGTTGATAAATGTTTGTCGCGCGCAAGTGGTTGGGATTGATACAAATTATTCAATGAGGATCGATAATGAGTAGACGACGAACCACGTCCAACACCAGCTGATGATCAATAAAATAAAAGAATTGGTGCTTGAGAATCTACAATTAATAGTCAACGATATTACTGGTATCGTTGGAATATCGGAAGGATCAGCGAAAATCACGCCAAAGCAGGCCAAAAATCAAGGTTATGTTTACAGTTTTCGATTTCATCGAAATCGAGGTGTGATGCACTCCGAATTCGTTCCGACCGGCCAAACCAGCAAAAAGGAAGTATATTTGAGTGTTATGTGGTGTTTGCGCGAAGTTATTCGTAAAAAGAGGCTGGAATTATAGGTCGACAATTCTTGGTTTTGCACCTCGAAAATGTTCCGTCGCTTATTGCATTGATTCTTCGTGAGTTTTTCGCTAAATTTTCCACAAATATTGTGCCGCAATCACCGTATTCGCCAGATTTAGCTCCATGTGACTTCTAGTTATTCAGAAAACTCAAACGACCGCTCCGAGGAAACCATTTTGAACGAGAATTGCTATGCGCATTGAAAGCTATTCCTGAAATTGATTTTAGAAACTCTTACGAGGATTGCAAAAAAGGCTGGCACGATTGTTGGTGAGGCCAAGGGGGATTACTTTGACAAGGACGACATAGATTTCGAAAAATGAATTAAAAATTTTAAAATTATGAACAAAGTCTTACTATTTTTCGCCCATAGTCGTATTTTTTAAATGTATTTCCTTTCTCCAGTGACCAAATGATTGTGAATAAAACAGAATTTTTGTTTCGGCAAACTATATATATATTTTTTTTTGTTTTCAAATAAACAATACTCTCACTACAGAAAATTCCACAAATGTATAATATTTTAAATTGCTTGTAAAGCTCTTTATTTTCTAGCAATATTCTTACAATCTACGATTAAATATGTCTATAAAAACACCATTTATAAAAAATACGCAGTGGAATACTTCGTAAATGAACCGGCAACAGATCTTCGTAAGAATTCTGTCGATTTACTTCTATAGAAGCTTATTTACCACTACCAACGATTCTACATTGATCGGAACAAATATTTTGTGGTTTGGTAAATTGGTAAATTTTGTTTGAATTATTTGTCGTCTTACGTTTGTAACGGTAAAAATTTAAAAAATTACATATAAATTTATCAAAAATTGTGTTAAGCACATACAAAAGTTATTACATAACAAATTCACATCGATTCAGCTTACAAAAGCAGCCATTAAATATATATATTTTTTTTTTTATATCAAATTGTTTATTAAAAATTTTTGATTTCGTGTTCCGTATTAATTAGCAGCGTTTTATCGTTTTACTAACTCTCTACTTGTATATATGTATGTACATTGCTTATGCTAGTGATAAATGTATGCTTTGCCTAAATCTAAAAAATTGTTCATCATTTTGCTTTAAAAGATTTGAAAAATTGGCGTATTGAAGTTGAAGATGCACGCGGTCCATGCATCGCATTATGCGCGTATGTGTGTGTGTGTGTTTCCCTTGTGTGCAGTAGACGCGATATTTTGTGTCACGAAAAATCCGCTAACCCAACTCACACAACTTGAAAAGATTTAACCTAATTTATGCTCGTATAATTGTACAAATAACAATATGACATCACTTTCGTTCACATACGTGTCTGTTATCACCTATTCAATTTAAACAAAGTACAAAAACAATGTGCATGGAAAGAGGATCCTGCCATGGCTTTCAAACACTTACAGCGAGCGCTAAGCGCAAGAAAGCACAACAAAACCAAAGAAAATTGAAAGAAATCAAGCGGTTGGCACCGATCTTATCGCGTGGTGTTCAGCTTCCAACGCAAGAAGAGGTACGCGGAAACGCGCAGAACCACGAAGATGACAATGAGTGCAATAATGTCGAGTGTGAAGTTAGCGTCGACCATGTCCAGTTCCTCGAGTGTGGTGAGCGGCGACTTGAAGTGACAGTAGGTCTGGAAGCACCTAAGTTTCTCGCGACCATAACCGTAGGTGGCCAAAGCGGTGCCTTCGAAACCGTAGCGGATGTAGGAGAGGTAGGTGATCCAGCGTAGGTAGATGGGTATCGCATCGAAGGACACGAAGAAGCCGGAGAAGAGCAAGAATGGCACGGACATGACAGGCGCCAAGAACACACCGTTCTGCACATTCATCGCCGCACCGACTACGAGACCGACGGACTGTGCCACGAAGGCGATCATTAAGCAAGCGCCCAAGAACATGCCAAAGCGGAAGAGCTCCCACGGCTGGGAGGTGAAATAGTAAACCAGGCTCACATAGACTACGCAGAATATTGCCTAGAGAGGAAATATTATAATTGAATTGATTTATTGGCAGCGCTTAAACTCACTTGGAATGGCAGATCGGCAACCGAAATGGCCAGATAATATGACTTGAGCGAGTACCAGCGATTGAAGTTCTCTTTCAGCAGCACCGGCATCTCCAGCGGGACTGCAAGAGGAAAACAATTGAGTATTAAATTTAAAAATTTACTCGAATTCGAAAAAAATTTCATTTACATGACAGAATCGTTATGGTCATGGACGTGTACATCAAGAACAGCATGTTGAAGAAGAGGAAGCCCAGATTACTCAACACTTTCGCGCCATCATTGCCGATATCGTAGTAGAGAGCGCCAATAAGGAAGCCAACCAGGAGATGAGCAAATAAACGCAAGTACATAAGGGTCTATAAAAACAACAACAACAAAATAAAAGTTAGAAAAAACATTCGTGTACGCCGAAATGTATGCTTTTGCAATGAGCACTCACCCAATCGCGATAACTGAAGAGCAACGTGCGCTTTAACACCACCCAAAACTGGTGGAACTGCGATGTGGGATAACGTTCGGGCGAAGTGATCTCCTCGTTCAACAAGGCCGTCGTGCAGTTGTCCGCCTTCTCAACATCGATCATGGCATCGCCCTTCTCATTCGTGCTCACCACGGGCGCAGCGCTGGCATCGGCTGCCGACACATTCGAACTCTTCACAATGTCATTCACCAGATTGCCATTCAGTATGCCATTATTGAGCGTCAAATTCTCTTCGTATTTACCGTTATTTGCATTTGTCGCATTCTTATCCAATATGGCTTTCAAATTGTGCACCTTCACCAAATCATTGCGCATTTTCAAGCCCTCATAATCGGCGGCAGAGCGTATGTCCTTCTTACCGTTATCGATTGCATCGACCAATTTGCGCGTGTGATCGCCATGTTCGCCGCAAGCGACCTCAATCACATAACTTGCCGGATTGTGGTAGCTGGGACATTCCAAACCGAGCGTGGAGAGGAATGGCACCAGTTGTTTTGTGCTGCCCTGGTACACACACTGACCGTCGGCTAGCGTGTAAAGCTGATCGAACATCTCGAAGAGACGTGCAGACGGCTGATGGATGGTGCAAATGATGGTGCGACCACCAGCCGCTAGAATTTTGAGCAAATGTATGCATTGGAAGCAAGTTGAGCTGTCCAGACCGGACGTGGGCTCATCGAAGAACATAATCGGCGGATTGCTGACGAGCTCCAGAGCGATGGAGAGCCGTTTCTTCTGTCCGCCAGACAAATTGCGTGTGAGTGTGTTGCGGTGTTCGCTCAAGCTGAGTGTGAGTAAAATGTCGTCGATCTGCAAGTGAGACAGAGATGGTGATTAGTGGGGTTCTATGTAATCAGATTGGGGAAAATTCTGATTATTTTTGAGAGATAAATTTTCAGTTGAGTTGTGTTATTAAAATAATGTCGTACATAATAAAAAAACGGAAAGTGTTGCAGGAACTGAAAATTTGAGATAATATAATTTTTTTTTTGGTACGTGGGGTTCACGCTCTTAAATAATAATTTCTGATAGATTAAGCAAAAACGCACCGATATTTCAATTCCGTTTCTTAAATTATTCTAATTTTTTATGAAAGATAAGAAAAAATATTTAATTTAATCAACTTGAAGTGTTGAGAACTTTTTCATATGCACATAAAGATAAATTTATTTTATATCTTGTACGTGATTTGAAGATTTCTGTTTTTATCGAATTTAATTGGTTTGTCATCTTGTCACATAAATATCGCCGACTGGCGGACGTGCGAAAAAACGCAAGCATTTGTGCCTCATAAACATATTTGCTTTAGAGAACTTGTTAACTGGCTCAAGTCGACTTAAGCTCAGACAGCTGCTTTGCTTTCTAGTGAAAATATGGACACCTCTCGTAGTTCTACGGCGTCATAACTAAGGGTTTCTGGTTGCTAGGTATTGTTTTATGGTTAATGCCACATTCAGTATCCAACAAATTGGTTAGTAAAACGCAAATTATTTGAATCAATTAAGTTGACTTATGTTACTTAAACGAATTGTTACAGAAATAATCATGAAATAAACTTAATGACATGAACGATTAATTTAGAGCTTGAAAGAACATGAATAAATGAAATAAAAATAATTGAAGCTTTGACTTGCAGCTGCCACGCTCCTTCCAAAAACCAAAAAAGCCGAAAGTAATAAGATGTTTTTCTTAATGTGAACACGCGCAAGTCGTAAAATGATTACTTGATAAACCGCCTACAAATTCGAATTTAATTAAAACAGAAAAAAACATTATTTCATTTATTTATTTTTATTATTATTTTTATTTATTTTAAATATTTCTTTCAAGAACTTGATTTTGATATCGGCCGTTCCTACGGCCTTAAATGCTTCTTAGTAAAAAACGCCCTCAATGAAAAAGTTACCAATTACCGTGGCAAACGAATTAAAGATTACGATTTGAGGTCGTGCACCTGGAATGTCCGTTGTCTTAATTGGGAAGGTGCCGCTGTCCAGCTGGTTGATGTCCTCGTAAAAATTAAGGCTGACATCACCGCCGTCTAAAAAGTGCGATGGACGGGACAAGGACTGAGAGGAGCATTTACTGCAGTGGCCATAAAAAGCAGCGCAAATTCAGTGTGGGATTCGTGGTGGGAGAGAGCCTCCTTCGCCGGGTCCTGGGCATTCACCCCGGTGGATGAACGTCTAGCCACAATCAGCATCAAAGCTAAGTTTTTCAACATATTGCAGATTTGCGCCCACGCCTCGACGGAAGAGAAGGACGGACGATAGGAAAATTCATCAAGCTACCTGGCCGTCTCCGGATCGAATAGCCACCAACCAGATCGATCATGTTGTGATAGACGGAAGACACGTCTCCAGTGTTTTGGAAGTGCGTACGTTCCGCGGTCCTTACATAGACTCGGGCCACTAGTATATACACTAGTAGTATAAAAATATGCTATGATTTTTTATTAAAAGTAAATAAATGAAGTTTTTTAAGGAGCTACCGAGATCACACACAGCTTGCATACATACACACATTTGAGGAAAACAATAATTCGTCTGAAATTAACAACGTCTGGTGGCGCATGCGCGTCATTAAGTGACAGCGACAACGTTCTCGCGTATATTGAAGAGAATTGCCGATATTTGTATAAATGTGAGAACCGGTTTGAATTAGCTACAGAACAAACAGCCACTATACCGCCGCGGGTAAGCCAGTAAAGGAGCGGGGAAGAAACTATATAATTTGTAGAATCATTTTGTTGTCTCATTATTTGTGTACCCATAATTGGCAGCAGACGTAAGAGACAATGAATTGGCTAAATGCAAATTGGAGAATAGAAAAAGTATATGCCAAATATTAAATATGCAAAACGCTGTGGTTACTAACATTTTTAGTATTTATGCGTTTAAAATTTTCTATAATTTTTATGCGAAGTCGTGTGGAAGCGGAAATTTTTGCAAACGGAAACTTCTGGCAAAATGTTTTAAGTTCATTTTTTATGAATAGTTGGCGCCTGAAATAGAGTGGTGAGGTTATAGATAGTTCAAGGTGGGCGAAGATTGGAAAATGTGCTAATATTATTAATGAGTCTTCAAATAAATTCAAGGAGTTTAAAGCACAAAAAAAAAAAATGATGAATTTATGGCACTAAATTTAAATATTATAACTGTATCATTCACAAATCACATATTTTTGCTCAAACCTACCATTGAGTTCTTTTCCGCCTTTGAAAATTTCCTGCTAAGCTTCAAGTTCGTGGCCACGGTCATCGCTTCCTGGACGGTTAAATTGCCATGCAATTGATTATCCTGCATAATATAAGCGGATAGTTTACGGAAAACGCTCAGATTCCGTTCGCGTCCATTCATCGTGACGACACCTTCGATATTTGTCGTTCTGTAATGAGAAAAAAACACAGGCAATTAATTATAAGTGAGCAGCTAATGGACAATATGTCTAGTTGGTGCTATGTTTAACTAAGTACTCCTATGCACACATTTAATATTCAATTCCCATTAGTTGCGCTTCGAAATCACCAACTTCGATAAACATTTCTCGCCACATTTGTCAGCATGACACGTGCTTATGCGCGTTGTTTGAGCGTAATTAATTTCGATTGAGCGCATAAACTATCGCGGGCATACAAATTGTGGTGTTATTATGCCAACATTAGACTACAAATCGACATATGCAAATATAAAAAAGAAATTATTGGCTTTTAATCTATGTCTATACAGTAGATTGGGCACATTTGATAGAAGCTTGCTTGCATGGGTTGCCTGACTGGCATTAACTTTTTGTAAAGATCCTAATCGGCTGTCATATTGATTGGACAGTCATCGTTTGCCACTAATTATCGTTCGTGAAAAACGGTTCTGTTTGGTTGGTTAATGTAGTTAAAGGATGGTGTTATTTTTTGTATAGAGGTGCTGTTTTGACCTTAAAAGAGCCTTGAGATCAATCGCAAGGGGTCTCAACAATTCCTTCCGGTTAAGCGCATACATTTTTATGCTTTTCAGCTTTCTCGGTCTAGGTTTTATGTAATCTTACCAAAAGAATTTATATAGCGATTCGATTTCCGTCATATGGCTTATATCTCCATTTATCATCTTATGTCGGTCATAAGGAGAGAAATAAAGCAAAACTATATTCCATTCACTTCGCCTTGGATAATGGTGAATCGAACAAACAACTGGTACACTACTTGAAAGAGTTACCCTAACTATAACTTGTATTGAATTCAATTGGATAACTTTGACATATCAAACTTTGACAAGAGAAAGAGTTTGAACGTTAACAAGCAAAAAAAAACTTTAACGAAATGGCTTATTATAGATGATTTGCTCTAACTTCTGCTTTCAAAAAGAGTTTTTATACATATTTAAGATATATGAATATTGTCTTTACTGGCGTAGACACCGTGGTTATAGCCGAGTTGGTTATTCTTTAAGCAATGCGGCGCCAATTGGAGATTTAAAGCGAAGCCAGGGTCTTCTCCGCCTGGTCTTTCCAACGGAGTGGAGGTCTTCTTTGTCCTCTGCTTCCACCGTTGGGTACTGCGTCAAATACTTTCAAAGCTGGAGTTCATTCTTCGTACGCACATCTAAAACATTAGAGACGTTTCTTCCGTCTATCATAACATGATCGATCTGGTTGGTGGCTTTCCGATTCGGAGACAACCTGGCAACCTATGCTGGAATCTAGTACTACAGATAACCATATTTCGGGCTTCAGCAAAGTCGATCAGCCTCAACCCATTTGGGGATGTTTCCTGAATTTACCGACTGTTATGCCAAATATACCTGGGAGCAGCTCTCATAGTTGTACTCCAAGCGCTCCTAGAAGGAATCTTTGGTCACATCGTCCTTATCTTCCGTTGGCGCAAATCAGCGATAAGTTGAAGAACTTCGCTTTGATACGGATTGTGGCTTGACTTTCATTAACCGGGGTGAATGCTAGTACTCCCACATCGAATTTGCGCTCCTTTATATGGCCGCTGTAGTATATTTTACATAGACCTACTCGCCTCAGCCCTAGTCCTGTCCATCGCAATTCTTAGAGGGTGGTGAAGTCAGCCTTCACTCTAACGAGGAAATCAACCAGCTAGGCAGCGTCACCTTCAAAATTAAGGGATCGGACATTCCAGGTGCATATTGTTTAGTTTTCAATTGGGGCGTTTTTTACATGGCGGGTCCCAAACGCAGCGCACAATCCTGTGGAGGGGATGTTTCGCCTTCTCGCCTTATCTCGCCTTCAAAGAATGCTCTTTGGATACTCAGAGAACTTTCCTCACTTGCGCGAACTTCTAGTCATGACTCCATCCATATGTGTACGTACTATTAGCACATAGATAAATGCATATTTATATCTTTAAGTACAAAATTTTTCTTCTTTATAGTGGATCTATACACTGGACCACTTGATAGCAAATATTGAAAGGAATGCAAATCTTTATATTCCGCTTCTATGAGCAGACAATTATAAAGACTTAATCGCAATGTTTTTATCAAAATAAAACTCTCCACACAAAAGATTATCAAGCATTTCTTATTATTTACAAACTGACATACTTCCATTGCAAGACGATTTTCTTTCTTGCAAAGAGAGCACAGCAATGGCAGTTTCACACAAATTGTTGAAAACATTTCCTTTTTTAGGTCAGAGAAAGGCAAGCAGAGTACTATATGCACATATGTATGTATGTACACAGAGAATGTATGTATGTATGTTAGTAGGAACAAAGCGAAAAAGAAAATGATCTCGTTATTTGTTTTTGTTGTCGGTAAGAGTTCAATGAGCAGGTCATGCTTTCAAAGCTTTAGTTTTTGATACAGAAAAGTGCTTATTACTTTTTTTCTATAATAAAATAGAATACCAGTACTTCGCCATGCCTTGCGAGAGCGTAAGTGTGTGCGTAAATGCATATAAACAGAGAGAGTGCTA
Source organism: Bactrocera tryoni (assembly GCF_016617805.1). Lineage (NCBI taxonomy): Eukaryota > Metazoa > Arthropoda > Insecta > Diptera > Tephritidae > Bactrocera > Bactrocera tryoni. Next base: position 3,573,734 of record NC_052500.1, read on the forward strand.
ATTTAATCAGCTAAAGGTGACTGGGTAGAGGTGAAGCTCTTTGTAAAATGCAACAAAAAGTTAATTAAAGCACAAAAGCAGACACTTGATTGCTAAATTTCTAATTTATTATGAATTCATTTCGTATATATTGTGCAGTTAGCACTTTTGCGGTGTCTGTTAATGTCGGAGGCTATTAATTTTTCATTTTTTTATAGAGAAGAGGTTATTTCACTCAAAAAGTAAGCTATGCAAGTAAAACTGGTATTTTTAATTTATATCATGTTTCTGATTTTTTTAATTTTGAATATGTTTTTATTATTTTGAATCTTGAAAGAAAGTATGAATGCTGAAGTACGAGTTTGTGGCTTGAAAGCCTCACACCTACAATGTAATTCAGTACGCCGTGTTCGGAATTTTCGCAAATTTAACTGAATGAGTGAAAATTTCAAGAATAATAAAAGTTGAGATTAAGATCAAAATCTTAATAATATAATTTGACAGTTGGGTGATTCACGATTTTCGAAAATTGGCGTAAAGCTGAAAGCCAGAAACCAAATGAAATCGCATTATTTCTGAAGCAAATGGTAGCAGAAGACGAAAAGTGGTTCAAATACGACAATGATATGTGAAAATTATCATGGTCCAAGCGTGGTGAAGCTCAACAAATGGTCGCTAGGCCAGTATTGACGCCTCGAAAGGTAATACTGAGTGTTTGGTGGGATTGGAAAGGTATCATCCACTATGAGCTGCTCCCGCCTAGTCGAATGAGTGATTCTACATTTTACTGTCAACAACTGATGAGATTTGAGCAAGCAATCGAAAAAAAAGCCGGAACTGATCAACAGAAAACGCGTCGTCTTTCATCAGTACAACGCTGGCTGGCTGGCTGGAAAGTTTTGATGCAGCATCATCGGACTACTATTGTTTTGGTCAATACAGAACTCTTTTAATGGAGTTAAGTTGGCTTCAAGTGAAGCCTGTGGAAATTATTTGTCGCAGCTTTTCGTCAAGAAACCCGAAAAGTTTTACACTGATGGAAAAATATCTCTAGCAGAAAAATGGTCGACCAAAATGGTGCATATTTGGTTCATTAAAGTTCATTATAAATAAAGAAGTAAGTTAAAGTTTAGTTAGAAATACGAATAGATTTTTTCGGCTACCCAATGTATTGGTTACCTCTGGTAGCGGAAGCTGAAAATTTAATACCCCATATATGTATGTAATGTGATGTAGTGAGTCGTAAGCAATAAAAAACGCAATTTTGATTGTTTTGTTATTCTAAGTGACGATATGTAATAATAGTTCTCTATCGAGCTCTGCAATATTTGCAATATAATATATTTGAAGTAAATTTTCAAAAAATGCCACTATCAAGGGTCAATATTTCAAAATAAATATGTTTACTAATTTATATGTTTTTATTCTGCGTCATATTTGTAATAAATACTTTTCTAGCTATTAGATGTTACATACATATATTTAAGCCGCAAACAAGAGCTTTTCCAACGACGCAGAATTTTTACAATCGCTATCGACACCGAAAAACTTTCCAGTTGACTTACAGCAAAACAGCAAAACAGAAATAAATAAATAAATAAGCAATAATCGGCCACAAAAGTGTAAGTGTCATTTCGCAAACAAGTTTAAAGTCCGAGCGGCTCATGTTGCCAGCATAAACATATGCACAACTGCGATGGAGCGCCAAACGCTCGAAGCGCAAGCGAACAAAGGCAAAGCGAGTTTGGCCCGTCGACAGTAACAATGTAAATACCAATCAAATGTGTATGTATATGTGTGTGTGTATGAATGTACAATTCATGCCATTTGGAAAAGAAGCATTCTCGAGCGTTGCTGCCTTGAAACAAGTGGGAACCCAGTGATAAACGCCACTTTTGTATACACATATATGTATATAGACATATCAGCATATGACTCAAGCGAAGGGCAAAACTGAGTATCTAACGTACGCATAGAGTCCATATAGATATGGCTGTATATAATTGTAAATATTCTCGCAATGCAGCAAACGTATGATCGCTTTTAGGCATTGGTGTATGTCTGTTCAGAATTCCTGTTATCAATTAATAAATCGACAGAAAACGAGCTGAACTACTCGTAGCGGCGACGCAGTGTTTAAAAATGCGGATTTGTTGGTATTCAAAAGCTTATTTGCGTTTCAACGCACTGGCAACTCTTTGGACGTTCAGCGCTGACCCTTGGACTTTTTGAATGCTCGTTATCAGCAGACAAAGAAAACGCCTTACGTTCTACAAATTGTACGATTGAAACAGTTCATGTTTGCTGTTGTTGCTATCGCTGCCCATTTGTTATTTGCTCTATAAAAAATGGTGTGAGTTTCGGTTTCAAACATAAAAAGTGCTTAAGTACATAAGTTGTACTGTATATTTGCACACATATACAAAAATGTGTACATATATACATATGTATGACTGTCGCTTTTGTGTTTCGATTATGAATCGCCATGAAATTATGTTTTCTTCGGATTATAAATATGAGTATATGCCATATACGAGTATGGAGGTATTATCATGGAGCTCTTTTATGGCTTGCACAAGGCTAAGTTAAATGAGTTTATTGTTATTGGCAGGCGGTGAGCTTTCTTTCTGCTTGTCTGACACCTAACCGGTAGGTGGTCATTGTGTCGGCCGTTATTACGGCGTTGCAAAGTTCACTCGCACAATTAGTAAAGTGGGTAAAAAGTTGGAAACTTATAGCGGTGTTCTAAAGTGCTTTTATTGCGTCAAATAACGGTGCTTTATGCTAGCGCAGTTGTAAAACTAACTGTGCTAATGAGAGGATAACAAGCACTACAGAAATTAACCTTTGGCTTGTTCTATTTTATCAAAAACCGTTGGCTCATAATTACTAAGCCCTTTCAGCTCTAAAGTCAAGAATTTGTGACTCAACGACTGAGCAGGGAACTTTCTTTCGCCTAGTTCTTTCCAAGTTTACGCTCTCATCTTAGGTGAGGGTACGAACTTTGAACTAATTTGAAGTTCTTAAGCGATATGTGCATATAAGAACAATTTCTAAAAACTTAATGCTTACAAAGGTCGAGTCAATTTTTAAAAGGAATTTAATTTTTTCAACACAATAACTTTTCACTGACATCGTATGTGCCTAATCTATTACTAAGCATTCGCTAATCTGCTCTCTGATATTACTAATCAGCGCAATTAAGCTTCTTTATCAATAATTCATTTGAACATATGGTTTTGTTAACTTATTTTTAGTGCCATTTTATGCTTACTTGTAGCCGGAGAGTATGTTGAGCAATGTACTTTTGCCAGCACCGGACGGTCCCATAATAGCTGTAAGCTCTCCGGAGCGCAAGCGACCACTGACGCCTTTGAGTATAGTCTTGGCATCTGAAAATAAGAAAATTATAAAAAAAATTTCAATAAATAGAATTATTCTGCTTATTTTCATTCTAATACTTCAGAATCGTATGAAAATAAAAATATTGCAAATTCCAAAGATATTTTGTAAATGGAATTAGGCTAGTGAAGATCGATTTTATTTTTTGTCGCCAATACTACTGTTAATATGCCACATGCTAATAAAATTTTCCCTGAGATACATTAAGGTACCTCACATACCATCACCGATCATATGGATGTTATATGCTTGTTATATGGGGTTTAAAGCAAGTTTTCACCCGATTTTATTCATTCTAAGCACAAATATGCACCGTTATAGGAAAGACACGCTCTCTCAATTTTCTTAAGAAAACTCACTTGTTGGCCGATATATGTATGAGGTATAAAGGTCCTGGAAGTTCGAAAATTGTTTTGCTAGGTATATGGGAGCTAAGGCTGGTACTGACCCGATTCAACCCATTTTACAGACTTCCCATTGTCTGAGAAGGATTATTCCTGAATTTCAATTAAGTATCTTACACATTGACCGACATTTTCGGTCAAAAGTTAACTATAGATACTGGGGTCCACATATTCGGTACCTAGGAACTTGAACAATTATTTTTGGATTTGAAAAGTTTTTGGTCAGACGCTGCCATACCTTGAAGGAATTATTCGGACAAAGTTTTACTCCGTCATATTAATTTCTTCTTGATTTGTGTATTGGAAAGGGAAAGAATCAGATGGAATTTAAAATTGTATTGTATGAGAACGCCTACTTCCCGCTCGGCCCGATTTCGCCCATATTCGCACTGTGGCATATGGATATGAGAAGAACACTACATATTAAATTTAGTCGAAATCGGTTGGTCAGGTTCCGAAATATCTTTCTAAGCCTTCTCATACTACCACGGGTGTAAAATTTTTAGTAGTTTTTAAAGGTGCCGTTATATAGACGGAAATCGGAAGATAATGATTTCATCCATTTTTACAATGTCGATAAAGGTGCTTAAGGTATTTTACCGAATTCGGTTTTTGAAGCTGAATTCGCTTAGGAGATATTTATATTAAACCAATTAGAGGGCGAGGCCATGCCGACTTTTCTTAAGTTTTTAGACCACAGACGCCACTTGTTACTGCGATCTCTCTGCAATCTCAAATTATAATTCTTTATCTTAATTTGGCACTTTATAGGACTTGGTTTACTGTTATTCTGTGTGCTTGGAACTGTTCCAATTACATCCAACTGCAATACCAACGGTTTCATGATCCCGAGAAACATGTGTACAAATTTTCATTAAGAAATTTCAATTCTACTTAAGTTACAGTTTGTACAGGTGGACGGACGAACGACAGAGGATCAACCGGATTTGAACTCGCCTCTTCATTCTGATCATTTATATATGTATATGTATATGTAATCTTATATCTAACTCACTTAGTAACAGGTGATATAATCCACTGTTAGGACAGCTACGAAAATTTTTATATTCTGTAGAAACATGTTGCAGGAGTATAAAAATTCCTTAATAACTCCTACTCACTAAGTTTGACCTTCTTCAAATATTCTAACCTCAAGCTGACTGTGACTGGAGAGAACCAACGTAGTAACATTAGTAAAGAAATCGTATGAGAGATAAAAATACTTTTAGTTGCTAAAAAATGTTCCACTAATCTATTTGCTGTCCAGAAGTAAGGTAGTCGACAGCTAGAACTACCGAGTGAATGAAAAATTAAGTAAAATTTCCATGCTGTTGTTGCTAAATTTTATCAACACTCTAGCGACGTTGCGAAGTTTCAATAAACTTTGTTTCTATGTGTTAATTTCAACTTAACCTCAAACTTACTAAACTATTTTTTACTGCCAATAGGGGACTTTGTAGAAACATTATCTCAACTGTAGTCCGATAGTAGTCGTTGCAATGAACCCACTAGTTTGCCTCAACTGATAGTGACTTGCGGTAAAGCTTTGATAAAAATGTCATTAAGCCTTCATAAACTATAGATTATAGGCTATAAAATTTGACCATTTTATTCTTAATTAAGTTATAAGCGACATAATCTATAGATTGCATTCACAGAGGAATTTATGAATCATTTACCTCGGCAATCATCGTAAATTCGTTGAGCCTTTTGCAAAAACCGCCGAAAAAGCAGTGGCATTTAATGCAGCGTGACCTACTTGAAACTATAATTGCTTCGAACTTGCGGAATATTTATTGAAAAAACAATTTACAATAACAACAACAACAACTGTAAACAAATCAGCAAGTTTATTTGCTGATTGGGCTAGTTAAACAGATAAACAGACATCGGCAGGCACAATTGAAAAATCAGCGCTGAATGGACAAAAGCCATTGGTCAAGGGGTTCAACGACCGCCGGCCGAAAACTCATGAATATTTCGCATAAATATGCAGAAAGGTGTATGCGGTGACACACTCAAGCGCTTCGCTGCGAATGGATGCATTTAATTGAAGCCACCGAATGGAGTAAGAAAAGCGAAGCGCCAACAACAATAATGCGCAAACACTTGACGCACTCGCTGCCGAATTGGCGATGGCGATGGCGGCTGTGACAAAAGCGCCTTAAGCGAAGTGACGAGCCGAAATGCAATTGACACAAGCACACTTACACAGGTGCAAAGTTAGCAACTTACTCAGTAGAGTTCAATAACTTTTCGATTTTCGCTAAGGCTCTTTTTGGTAGGAGCATTAACTAAAGCATCCATATACTGTTCGTGTGTGTATGTGTGTGAGGCATTTGAAACACTTGCACGAATTTCCGGAATGCTTCTGTTGATTTTTGAGCGCCGAGTGTGATTGCCGGACCTTGAGTGGGGTTCACGACGATGCCGCCGCCACATTTGACGTGCTGACAGTCACATAAAACTCAAACGCGCTTTTTTTTTGACTTTTTCACGCAGAATTTGTTTTTGTTGTTTTTTGTTAACGACAGCGGTGCATGCGATTTTCCACTAAGCAGCGGTGACGACCAACTGATTAAATGCTTGATTGTCCGAAAATAAATACTCTGTGTGCGTGTGTTTATGAGTATGCTAATTACTATGTTACGCATGCGCAGCAAATAGTCGAGCGTGAGTGCGACTGTGTATGTGCGTGCGTGTATGATTGTGTTCAATTTTGGCTTAGTGCGTGTTGTGCATGTCTATTACGCGATTTATTTGCACTTCTTTCACTCTCATTTGCGGGGGCAGCGTCATTAGTTACGTGCCGCCAATAAATGCCGCCCGTTTAAGTTGATTCGCATTTTTAGAAACATTAAATATTGTGTTTGCAGTAGAGAAAAAATCCAAAAAAAAAATCAGAAAAAAATAATAATATTATAAAAACAAAAAAAAAGACTTTTATTAAAAAAAAGTAAAAGAACAAAAAAAGTCATGGAAAAAAAAACAATTAATAATATGGAAATGAATGACTAAAGTTAAGTAATTTTATATATACCTTTTATTATTTGTTGTTGCTAAGTGTTTCAATTTTGGACAGCAATTGATTGATTTTTATTTTTTGCCCATTTTTAATCATTTTTTGTTGTTTTTGAGTGTTTTACTTTAGAATTTATTCACTAAAAATATATTTTTTTAAGACCAAAACTTAAAAGAAATAAATAAAATACTTAAGCATGGCTTATGACCAGTTAAGTGTTAAATATCACGCACACATATGTACATATGTGTGTGTGCGACACGTGTCTGTAAAAGGTGTCCCGCGGAAGTTTAAGGGAGAAGGTCTCTCTACCTTTTGTGTGTTGATAATAATATTTTCAAGTTGAGTGCCCTTACTGAGAAACGCGGCGGTCGAGAATTAATTATTTGTTGTTATTTTACTAACAATTGGGCATTAAATACAGATATGATAAGTAAATAAAAATAATTACATAAGTAAAATAAAAAAATAACAATAAAGAAATAAATAAAATAGAGAACAAAAATTAAAAAAATAAATAAAACAAAAAAGTGAAAAAAAAGCTTTCAAAAAATTTTGAACATCCAGTTTATCTGAAAATCCTCTGCGATTGCAAGGCAACTTGACGTCGTAGAAGGGCTTAATCGCAAAATCACTGCTCTGGCGGACTGCCGGATCTGCGTACGATGACCAGGAGTTGCCACCTTATAATCCAAGGCGTTACGCATACCCTGCCCATGGGCCTGATTTGCAGTCAGGAGCTAAATTTGGCTGTTCTTAAACGGCCCTTCCAATACTGTGTCGCTTTGTGAAGTACGGGTGGCCTTACCGCTCTACCGGCTCTGGTGCAACGAACTAGCAGTTTCCTTGAAACAACTAGCTCGGGATGCTGTCTCATCAAGCCACTGGTCGGTAGAACGAGATGGACAAATTAATAAAGGCAAGAAAACGAACCACAGGAACAATTGGCAATTGACACGGAAAGGAAAAGTTAGGTAATACTGGCTGCCTATCACGCCATTCATGGATCGACTGGTCATTAGTAATGACAGATGGATGTTCTGTTTAATTTGAGGATAAAAATTCGTCACAAAGGACGGCAACGTTTTTTGCGAACTTTAAGAGCGACTATGTTTGAAACTTTGTCCAATTCTTTGAACACCAAATCTTCTAGATACTTGAATCGAGTTCTAGATAGTGATGAACAATGGCATAAGAGGTGTTCCAGAGTCTCTCTCATGTTAAATTCTCTGCATTTTGTATCGTTATCACTTATGTTCATCCGGCTCGCATGTGATGCCAATAGGTTGTGATCTATCAAGAGGCCAAAAGCGGTCGGGCAGTCCTTTCGAGACCGTGTGAGTAAGAAGCAAGCGAGTTTTCCTAAGAGTCTGTTGCACAAGATCTTGGCGGTCCTGCATGTAATTAAGGCATTCCATCTAGCCCTCAACCGCTTGTCAGCCCTTACGTAAATTTCGTTGTATACATATCGCTTTTATTGACTTCCGTATTTGCTGTACTTATTCCGTAACCAAATGGTTACCATTTTCGGCAATCTCATCAACTACTTCGTTTCCCAGAACTCCTTTGTTGCCTGAAACCCGGTATTCCGACAGCCGCTATATCTACAGCTTCTCTGCTTCCAAGAACATCCTCTGTCGAAATGCGATGTGAAATTATTGCCTTAATTAAAAAAGAAATGACAAAACCAAGAATTCAAGCGCGTCAACGCCATCAAACTGGACAAAGTGTCAAAAGGCGTTAGTTTCTGGAAACATCGGAGGAGAGATCTCTCTTCAAGGAAGTCGCTAGAGATGATGGGCTTCCTTCCACAAGCAAGGACGCTGTGGGCACAATCACAAACCAAAGCGGCAAAAGACCTCAAAGAAATGAATGTGCTCCAGCACAAAAACCCTTACTCGCTGAAAAGCGACACAGCGGGCAAATTACGTCAAATACACCTAAGAGGAAGAGGTACGAAACGCACTCTTATCCAAAGCGATGCACCAAGAGAGGGCCAGCACAAGTGTCAAAGAAATTTGAAGCAGATCGGTTCGGTATATCGGCAGGAATCGTGTCAATCTGGTCAAAGAATACAGAAAAACGCGAGTCGAGCACGAGGTATTGTATCGAGTCTCAGTTTCAATCACTTCCCGGTAACATCTGAGTTACAGAAAGGTTTTTACATTATACTTAAGAGTATAAAGTGTCCGAAATTGAAAAAAATTTTAATTTTTTGGAAAAAAAGTATCAGACTGCCTCTTTAAGGGCTTAAACGTCAATCAATCAATTTTTATTTTGGGGGTTTTCTTCTTGTCTCTGTATATATTAGTAAGCGAAAATAAGTAATTTATACCGATTTGTAAATGAGATAGTAATGTTGACATCATTAACACACGTGTGCATACGTTACCCTAAATTAACTGATAATGCAAAGCGTTTCCAAAAGAATGTCGGTGATTTTGCTGAAAAATGTGAAGAACAGGTGCGAGTTTTGTCATTGCTTTAGCTAATATGAAATTTGTCACCGTTATCTGTCCAAATTCATGTTACACAAACTATTAGTTACAATGCTTATCAATGATAAGATAACATCGCTCAGGGCCACCCATAATTTCATCGATATTTCACAGCTGTGCGCCATAAAAATGAAACAAACAAAACACACTTGGGTCTAAGGGCAGGCCACTCATTGGCGCCAGTGACAACTGGCAGACGTAACAAAATGCAAACATAGGAAGTTGTATCAAATATCCATTGATAATTATGAGAATTTGCATTCTGCCTTTACGCTTTTTCGCCTACGCTTACATAACCGGACGCATATTTGGGCACACACGCATACACACACTTACAAACAAATGCGGCGGCGTGCGTCGCGTGGCCATTTAAGCCGAAATTTAATTTATACCGAAAATATTTGGCAGCAACAACAAGAAATACAAACAATAGCAAAACAAATCGTGGCGGCTTAAAACACCTAAAACACACACACACAAACACAGCAGCGCTCAAAAGCCAGCAAAGCACCGCAGGCAATTGAAGATGCGGAAGCAGAATGCGTCGAATTCCGATGCCGAACAACAAATTTCAAAACAAAATGAACAAAGCGGAATGCCAAACAGACAGGTGAGCGCAGCAAACGCAAAACGAGCGCCAAAAACAACAGCAACTTTCGGCATTCACACCAACAACAAATCAGTTAACGCAAATTGAAGCAGCTGCGTGCGAAATCTAACGAATTGTTAGACTAGCTAAATTTTAGCAACAAGTCAAAGAGTGCCTTTAGTGACAAACAGTCTCGTTTGCTCAGCGCTGTTGTTGTCTACGCCGTCAAAGCGGTGAAAACGTGCGAAGCCGGTTCTTTTGTTGTTTTGGGTGGGAATTTACGAACCGGCACCGCTCTCCACTCCCTACAAGCCTCGAGGCACTCAGCTAGGCGGAAGATGTCGTGCGTATGCGGATATGTTGCCACTTTGTCCGTGCATGCGTCATGTGTGGCTGCGTAGGACTCGGTGTGTGTGTGTGTGTGCTGCATGGTGTCTCTATTGTTTGAGTGGCGGCGAGTGCCGTTGGCAGTTGTAACACGCCCATGATCGATTGCCGCACGGCCGGCGAGACAGCTGCCGAATAGTGAGTGCTTTGTTAATGACTCTGTCTGAAGTGAGCTGTGTTCCAGCGGCGTCGAAGTTAAAAAATATAAGAAATTGCAATTATTTTTTAACATTTTTTTTAGCATTTTTTGTGGAAATTGTTTATGGCAACGATTTTGCTACAATAAGTGGTCGTTAATTCATCATTAATGACGCCAAAGCATGCGCATTGTGTGAATTATTGACGTTATCAGTCTTAGGGGCTTTTAGTTTGGGGTTTCCGGTACGAGTAATATTTCAGTTGTATTATTAAAGGAGTATAAAATGCAATCAAACATTTATTGGTTTATTTGATTTCCAGTGGAATCGGTAAATGATACACGCCCAAATAGATTTGTCTTAGCTTTTACTTCAAGACTGTTAGAAAGCATTGATTTCTAAGTAGGTATACCTACGTATACGTCTTTTGAGATATCAATCTGAAAAGTTTTACATATTATTTTCTTTCCAAGGAGCTGCTCATTTTTCAGAACCGTCAACCTGCCATACAAAGTGATCGATCCAAATCAAGTGCTCATATGGAAAACTTTTTTATTAAAATTTGTATACCAAAGTATATGAAGTTTGCCACTAAGTCCACCTTAGTCGGGTTCGAGGCCGATCTAAGACCTCTATCGTGCTGTGTTTCCGGCACCCGGCCGCAGTGCGATTCCACACTGATTTGAATTTTCAATTCTACCTGCTTTTAGGTTTAGGCCACAGCCATCACGAATCTCCGCAAAAAGCCAAACACAATGAGCAGATTGGTGCGAATTCCAAGGACTAACTGCTAATATTGTAGCTTTTGCTACTACCAGTTGAGCATCTATCAAACTCAAGGACTAGTGACATTTGTCTCTTGAACTTCAAATATCTTTTTAGTAGAAGGGATCTCATTCATAGTCTATAATATCAGTTTAAGCTGAGTATTAAAGCACAATTTCTGGCAAGACTACATATGTTGAAATTTCGGGGCAAGCCCAAAAACAGACATATTGGATTTTCGTCGCCTCTTACGACAGGCATACCTTACCGCGGGCAAATTATACTCCCTGATCCTATAAAACTTGTATATAAAAGATCACCATGATGAGCTAAATCGACTCAAATTTTGCACACGTCTTTTTCTCTTCAAAAAGCTAGAGCAAAAAGCAGGTGTGAAGGGTATTAAAGGTACAGTCAAAGTTACCGTTTTTTTGTTTTGATTTAAATTTTGCATTTTATTTATTCTAAATAATAAATTAGTGCGAGTAATCGATTTTTAATCATTCTATAGTAATCTGAGCTTTAATTGAAAGCCAATTTTCCAACGTATGTCAATATTATAATGCTAGCAACACTAGGATGATTCGAATAATTGCAATTCGATTACTTCGAAAACTCTATTAAACAAATGTTAATAGTGCCGACAATGCTCAGTTGCAAGATTTAACGGTGTTGTTCAATAATTATAATTTCCATATTGCTCTCTTGAATCAAGTGAAACCGCATTAAAACAAAAGTGCAAAAAATCTAGATCGTAAGCAATTTGATGCAATTATAAATAATGCTGGGAATTAAAAACAAGTTTCTGTTAAACAAGAACTCTACACAACCCGACAATTAATCGTTTTGCAGCTTTGAATAAAATTAAAATAAACTCCGTTCATTATTTGAGTAATTTTTCTTTATAATATATAAGTATATACATGTTGTCACCTAAAATGCAAAACAATGTATCATCAAAAATGAAATTGAGTTTTTATTGCTTACGATTCACTACTTCATATTACATATACGTAGCATAAAATTTTCAGCTTAAGCTGTCAGATATAACCAATATATAACCTATATATAACCAATATATAACCTACATATAACCAATTTATAACCGAAACATAAATTTTTCTTCAAAATGAATGGTTTCTATTATATAGTTTTTCCTTCGCCTTTAAACTTATGAGAAAGGAATGTTACGTTAGTTTACATATTAGGTGACGATATGCAAGTAAGTACTTCTATTCGATGTTTGTTTTTTGTTGGAATTTCTAATTTTCGGAAGGTAGTAATCGAAATATAAGGCGTTTTACACTTCGACCTCAAAGTGGAGAATAAATCTAGTTTAACAGCAATCGGCGCTCGGAAGTCAATTTGAAATCTTCGGGTGTATTTCTGACACTTTCTTAACAATTCAAAATTATTCCGTGAACATTCTGTCATATAGTGCGACTCGGCGTTGTATGACGAATACTCCATTTGTGGCTTTGTAGATGCACAATGGCCAAATACTTTTTTTTTTGTATTCTGACTATTTCAAGGTTCGAGTAATTCGAAACTACTTAGCCCGCTAAACGCTTTACAAATTCGGAAACTGAATGGTAGAGCTAAACCTAGGTTTGTTTTAACTATATATGTATTTAAAGGCTTTCCTATAACCCAATCTAAGTCCTTCGCCGCGACTTGAATTCAGATGAATATAGTTTTGACTTCGCAAGTAGCAGAGACTAAATATTGTTGCCACTAAACCAAGCGGCCATGACTTCGTTTTCTAATAAATACACACACAAATATTGCCGAAAATAATTAGACTTATCTGAAGTTAGTTGCCACAAAACAACGTGCGTTGCTTAAAATTCAACGCCTCGATCCGCAACTAGCCATTATTCCACTCATATGTGAAGATTTATGCCACAGAATCGCCAAGTAGATGCAAAGCGAACGATAACGCGCTGCTTAATAAGCTAAACAGCGTTTCTTGCGCAATTCCATTTGTGAACTTTGTCATGCAAATTTTCTAAGCTCCAAGAAAACTAAGTGAATAGGCATGAAGCACGCTTCGTGCACGCCTCAAACGCTTGGCGGCGAGGCTGTATGAAAATTGCACACTTCGCAAGCTGGCATTTCGAAATAGAAACTTGAAAATTACAACAAAAAGCCACACAATGGTTAATGCGTAGTTGCAAAAGCCAACGACGGCAACAACAAACCGTGGCGGCCTTGACGTAGGCAATAAGCTTGGCTTGGCTTGTAGATTTTCCAGTTGAGCACGTAAAATTACCGCGACGCGGCGTTGCATATTGGTACACGACGAGCAGTGAGGGCAAGAAAATGCTGCACAAGCGTGTGTTGGAAAATGTGTTGCACACATAAACACAGTTGTAAATGAATATGACTTAAACCAACGAATGTTAGAGGCCGGCTTTTAGGTGCTTATTCTTTCGGCTGCCGCAAGCGCTGGCCCAGAACGGCGCATGCTCGCCCTGAAACTGAGCGTCTTGCTGAGTTTTTGTAGTTTATAGCCATATTTTCTACTTATCTAGCCCATCCCTAAGTACGGCTATGACTCAGACTTTAAAAGTCTTGAACTACTTCTTCAGCGCTGAAAATGTTATTGGCATTGAAATTGTTGTTGTAACGTGCGTTCAAATTACTCATTGCAATTCGCGAAGGTCTGTTTGTTTAAAATTTAATTATTATTAAATAGCATAAAACTCTCATTATTATAATGCGTTGAATTAAACAATTACAACTTTTTGCATGCTTCACTCGAATACTGAGCTTAATTACACAGCTTTACTAGGTAAATACTTTTCAAAGTACGGCTTCAATGCTACCAGTTATTTGTTTATAAATTTACTGTTATTGCTACTTAAAGCGGCGAGTTTGAAAGCCGAAGTAGACGTTATATAAACAAATGTAATTATATTAAAAAGCGTTCGCTGAATGTATGAAATAATATTTTTTTCTAACGATTTCATGCAAATAATAAAAGTTCCAGAAAATCCATCGGTTCAAAACTAATGAATCACTTATTGGCAATATGCACAAACCGACACAACAGACCATTTCGCTTGGTCGTTCCCGTGACAGTCGGATCTAACTATTCGCAGCAGACCCGAACTTTTATGCGGCCAAGAAATGTGAACTCGACAGCATTCCTCGAAATTGAGGAATGTTTTCTACCAATATAACAACAACTACAACGGTCATTTACCTTGCTATAAGCTCAAACTTATGTTATTTAGCAAACATAAAGTTCGAAACTTATAGCATTTTGCCTTATTAGTGAAGATATCGAACTGTTAATATCAAAAGTTCCCAAAGGTTTCAGCAACTGATTATGATTTCCTTCCAACTCCTTGACAGCAATTTTGTGAGGATCAATGGGAAAGCTAACTAATTGGGCACTGTCTGGTGGCGTCATACGCCCGCAGGATGGGGCTGACAGGTTGAGAAGACTGTGGGAAATGTCCAGAGCAGGGTACCAGAAAAACAATGATCATCTCTTATGCACTTGTTCCGCATTGGCAAGACTACGCTCTAAGCATCTGGGGTCCCCACGGTATGATACACTGGAGGAGGTATCGATAGTGAGGCGGCAGAGTCTGTTAAAATTTCCGTCAAGCGTAGGCATCCTAAAGGATGACTACTCCACTTGGACCTAGCAAATAACTCCATCTGGTATCAGAAAGGATCAAAACTGGTCTATGCGTGGCTTGTTGGCCTACCAGATCAATCTAATCTAACCTAAAGTGAGAGCTCAACTCTACTAATAGCCACAGCATGTAACTCCTTTGACACTAATTTATACAGTTAGAACCTGTGTTTTCCAACGAATTAACACAGGTAGACACATATCCAATTAATTTAATTCCAATTAAAAGTTGACAAATCACAATTGCCACTGAAATCTTGTGAAATCGCATGCGAGGAATTTTAATACATTGCTTGCAATTGATTAATTTCTAAATGCACGCACATACATACATATGCACATCAGTATGTATTACAGCGCTGATACTGTTGTGTAATTATTCTACTTTTTGCGATTATAAAAGGTTGCTAAGTACTAAGTCCAAAGCTCAAGATTGCGAGCGGCGATAAAACTGCTGTCTTTCGTAAGCAATAAATATAACTGTTGCATGCGCCCAAGTGCACACACACATACTAATATATGTACATAGACACGCTCGTGTAATTCAATCACGGATATATAATGCATGAAAAATCAAAGGTTCAAGGTGAGTTCCCAGCTGTGATTAGGGATAAATAGCCGCCTTTCATTGAGACGCTCAGTAATGCCATAAGCGCGCTTATACTGCGACTGACTAATGCAACGCTACGTGCAGGCCGAGCAAAATAAGCGACAGCTATTCATTAATAATTGCTTATTTATTCTGTTGTAATGGTTTTTATATGAAAAGTCTTTATCCGTGTCTCATTATAAGTACTCTTATGGGATTATAGAATTATTGAACCCCCATGACCCTGTCAATTAGCCGCTGAACTGGAGACAGTTCGCATGCTGTCAGGTAGAGTAAAGTGCTTGGCGCCTTTCACGAACAAGGCGGTATTTGGACCACGCGCGGTACATTGTTAGCGCCTGTGGGTGTGTTACTTTCTTAGAAATAAAAAGGAAAGTGCAAGTTGGCGCTTTGCAATACAAAGCTGCATGCAAATCTTAAGCAAATTGCTTACTTGACTACATTTTGAGCGCTACCCCGACACTTCCGGCGTTTATGGCGAAAGCGCAGTAAAATTTATGACAGACATTTCTACTTTGCTTTGCATTACAGGGCGCCGAAAATCTAGTTTACATGATTATTGGCCTGCCCACGTTCAGTCATTTATATTTGTTTACTCAGCACAGAGTTGACTGCGCTATATAACTATATTTCTGCTGCGGAAATTTTGCATTATCTACTCAAAACTGATACTGGCATAACTCGCAACGCCGACTCGTGCCTTATCGCCTTTTCGGATTATTTTATAGCATTTGCATTTGTACTTATTAGTCTGTCGTATTAGCAAAATATTATTGAACTCAATAGCAAAATAAAGATTCATATAAAATGTTGTTCAATCAGTTTTAAAAGCGATTAAATATACAGAGTATTATGTATGACGACAATCGATTCGCATTGATGAAGCTGCTGTACCAGGAAGGTTGTTTGAAGGTTGCTGGGGCTCATGAACCCTTTAGAACCCTTCGGTTATGCAAAAATGCGCTAATAATTATAATGAAAATCAGTGAATGAAATGGGATGAGTGCTTATTTACAGTTAATTTTGACCCAGCGTTCACTAGGCGATAACTTATCACGTGAATTGTGCTACTACTTTGTCACAAGAAATTATAGATTTAGAACGAAGGCTGCCTATGAACTGTTTTCTTATCTGTTTGAGCTCTGCATATTTCCAAAAACATTTATTTTTGAAAAGAACAACGTAGACAACTTTGAATTCTAAACAAGAGACAACGTGATTAACTCATTAGGTGGTATAACGGCTGAAGATGTTGTCAAATTATGTGTGCGTGATTTATACCAGATTATTGTTCGATTTATCACTTTCTTGGCTTTATACCAGATTATTGTTCGATTCACAAATTTCTTGACTTCTTGGCAGATTATTGTTCGATTCATCATACCAGTTTAATTTTGGATTCACAAATTTCTTGGCTTGGCGTATCGCAAATAATTATGTACTATATAATATAATGGCTATTTCTACTTTTATGCCAGTCTATGCAATTTATACCCGACTATTGTTCGATTTAACACTTTCTTGGCTTTATACCAGTTTATTGTTCGATTTACCAATTTCTTGGCTTGGCGTATCGCAAATAACTTAACCATAAGCAGTTCTACTTTCATACCAGTCTATGCAATTTATACCAGATGTTGTTCGATTCATTAGATTCAAAGTTGGAATATTTTAAGAGACACCTGAATGCCAAAATATGTAGCTGGCTTTGCTTTTACATGAAGTGGCTTGTAATTTGCTTTGCTGCAGGAAGTAACCGAGCGAATTATTAATCATACACTTATCATTAGCAAAATTGAAGAAAATAATATATACTAGGTAAAATCTATGACCGAGACCAAATGGCAGTGAATGTAGAATCTAAAAAGAACACTTGAAGCTACTATTCGTCGCATAGTGTACAGTTTTTATTTACAAATAATGCTAACGCACATTTTTTTCCCTCAAAAATAAACTTTTTGTGTACAACTAAGTAGCAAAACTATCTGGCTAAGTTATAATCTGGCAACGCTTTGCGATATATGTATATCAATCGGGTTAGAATTAAAGACAAATCAAACAGCGACCTGTCAAAAGCTGCGTGATCAACAAATATGTGTGTAGCCTAAAGCGATAACCGCGAATTATAAGCAGAAAGCGAGTCGCTAAGTACTATATAATGATAACACACAGCAACTAAGATAATAACAGAAAGTAGTCATTAAATATTGTTATTACATACCAACGAACAAGGGAACGTAGCTAAACTTAGAAAGTTAAAATAAATAAATAAATAAGCACGGGAATGTCAACAACTGCGCGGTCGCCAATTAGAACAAGAATATTGTGGAAACAAGTGGCAAAGTGAATTGCAACTAATTAAGGCACTTGGGAAAAAGTGCCAGCTGAACTATTCTTACAGTAAATGAGCAATATTTCGTTATAATTAGGCGCTACCACCCGCTAAATAACTAGGAATCACTAGGAGCTGCGATGACCGCCAATTTAATGAGTAATGGGCATTAGTTATGGATTTGATTATTGTTTTTGCTTTAATGATTTTTATGTTTGGTGCGCTTTGTGAGTGGCTTGTTAGGTGGTACTTACTGCTGCGATTGCCCTCCTTAACGCGATATGTGAGATCGTGGAAGGCCAGGTCCACCGCTGGACGTTTCGGCAAGTGCTGCAGTGTCTTCGGCGGTGCTGGCACGATTTGTGTCTTCAGTATGCTCACTGGCGCAACGCTGCTCGCCGCATGGCTGCTGCTCTGTGGGCCGCTGCCGCCAGCGGGCACAATGACCACGCCACCGGCGCCGCCATGCCTATTATCATTTAGAAGATTTTTAGTGACACTGTCTTGTTCAACCATTTTCACAACGGATTTATGTTTGGCGCGTTCAATGCAAAGAGTTGTACACTATAACTTTGTTTGTGTTGTATTCGCGATAGCGTAACGCTACTTAGAAGGCATTAAAAGCGAAAGAAGTTTTGTTTTTGTTTTTACTTTTTATTACTATACAGGTTCTAGCTTCTGGCCGTTCACGCCGTTGTTGTACATATATATCTTTATAGAAATACACAGGTAAACACAAATTCACACATAAAAAAAAGTTGCTTTACTGGTTTTTAAGCTTCTTACAAGGCGCCTGCTCGTTCGAAGTAAATATTTCCCTCACGCTAACTTTTCGATCAAACACTTTTTGTAAATAAATGAAAAAAAAACAACAACGCAATTTCCAATTGCGATTTTTCTACACAAATTTCACTGCTCTTAGCATTTTAGGCATTGCATTTTATTCTCTGCTTTGTGTGTTTCTTTGCACGAAAGCATCAATTTGTGGACCGGCAGTTCCGCACCACTTTCCACTTTCCGTCTTTGCCTGCGCTCCCAGAATGTGACAGGCGCGAACACAGTTTTAGTTACACACTTTGTCTTCCGCAACTCAAACCCGAAATGTTCTTTCCACCTATGCGGTGTGATCGCGACTAATTCGAAAACCAAATTGGACCCAGTACAAAAGGCAACGAACAAAGGCAGTCTCTGCAGCGACGACTTGAAAAGTGTTTAATAAAATCACAATAGCAAAACATACACACACGCGCGGCAGCAGCAAATTGAATTGAAAGCAATACAGCAACAAATGTGCGGCCGTCGGCGGACCACGATGACAGCATGTCGTGGTGATTATCAACAACGCAGCAGAAGGGGCAATAAAGTAATGAAGGCAAAAATAAATAATCAAGGAAAATATAATATTTTTCTGTATTTGCTGTTTTATTTCCCGACGACGCTCATCAAATTGCCCACTCTCGCGCGTTCTCTCGCCGACAGCGCACACACACACACGAACGCATACCTAATCGCGCGTATTCGGTGGTGCGCATTCCTTACGAGTACTGTTGCTTCAAGAGGTGTTTGGTTCGCGTTGAATTTCCGTATGTGTTTCAAT
This sequence comes from Bactrocera tryoni, assembly GCF_016617805.1. NCBI lineage: Eukaryota > Metazoa > Arthropoda > Insecta > Diptera > Tephritidae > Bactrocera > Bactrocera tryoni. The sequence goes on from NC_052500.1 coordinate 3,593,105, forward strand.
GTGCCGAGAGCGCGTTCGTGTGTGTGGTCGCTGTTGCCAGCCGCTTGCTTTGTATAGCAAAAAAAACAGCAACAATGCACGCTCATAAAATAGAGAGCAGAGCAACTAACTTATGTTCGCTGTGTATTCTAAGTTTTTACGATTCTTTCAGCGCGCTGTTGGCAACTCTGCGCTGCCTATGCCTTCGTGTGGGTGTGTGTGTGCGTCGTGCGCCTGTGCATTTCCCCCTTTTTTGCCCTGTTGCATTCGATTTGATTTCTGTCTATTCCATTTTCGTTTCAATTCTCTGTTTTTGTCATTGTGTGTATGCACTCAGTTTGTTGCTCTCTGCTCGATTGTGAACCCCAATGCACCCATTTGCGTTGTGTTTATTCAATCGCAATTCTGTAACACAGTAGGGGAGCTTCTATACGAGTAGGGGTGTGTGTGGTTGTTGCTTTCGGTGAAAAATATGCGCTAGATGAGACTTAGTACTTCATAACTGTATATATCAGCGCTTACATTGCATTGTATAGAGTTACACTAGCCCAATATTCTAATTATTATTCTGAATGACCCGCTGTGTTGGGCTTAAGTCAACGTCAAACAAATCGGTCGAAGCGCCTGTAAGTGAGCTACTTTGCTTGCGACTGTTTTATATTTAAGACCAGAATGGCATCGTATTATCATCACATCACCGTGAAGCATATTTATATTTAATTTTTTTTGGGTTGGAAATTTATAAATTTGAATCTTGTCTCTTGGGATAAGGAATGTTTTTAGAGGTTATGTCAATGTACAAATAAGAATCAGCATTATTTACAAGAGCGAAACGGTTTAAGGGGCCTCTAATTCCATCAAAAGTTGGATGGACTAATAGGAAAGAAATTTTGAAAGTTTTGGGAAAAAGTATTTTAAACTCGGCCATTGCGATGTCATTTCCGGTAACCCCTCACAAAAAGATGCGTTCGCGTTGGCCGGATAGCTCCTTACAGGATCATCTAAAGTTGAAAAATACGTGTTTTAGTTAGTAAATAGAATTTTTGGCAGACATTTTTACAAAAAAAGACAGTAGGTCTCGAGAAATCTTGCAAACCGACTTCAAAAACACAGTTTCGAGATAAACGCGTTTAAAGACGGCGCACTTAGCCTAGCTAGCCTCGAGCGCACAAGTTCTCAAGGCTGTATCTCCAAAACTATTACTCGGATCACCCGTAACCCCATGTAAACATAAACTTCTTGTTTTTATGTACCTTTTAGCATTTAAATTTAAAAAAAAGAATGTTTATATATGACATACAGTAACTTAAAATATTCTTCTCTAGCAAAAATTATATTAAATCGCGAACACTTTCGCACCATTATTTTTACAATTTTCGACGTGGAGTAACTCATCAAGGGTGCATAGGTGAACGTAAATCAATTTGTAACGATGAAGCTCCATCACGAATCAGTGTTTATCGATGGTAAGGTGAATTTAATCGGTGTTTCGACACCAGAAGATGCAGTTGTTTCGTTCCGAACGCATGTTTTGGAGATACCTCAAGAAGATTGGCAAATTTGTTTCAAAAATTAGTACAAATGTATACCAAAGTGTGTAGATCATAATAGAGAAAATTTTGAAACACAGAAAAATGATTTTCGTTGATCAAAATTTTATTTTTGCTCTCTAATCTGAAAATATTTGAGACTCGTCAGAGATGATTGGCAATGCGAGTAGTAAAAACTAATAACTGAGAAGGAGGAATACAGGAAATATTGTGTTATTGTTTTGACAATTGTTATTATATAAATATACTAGGGGATCCGGCCATGCGTTGCTGTGGTATACATTTAATACTATTATTCATATAATATATTATTCAATACAGTGAAAATTTTATTTACGAATAAAGGCGAAAGCGTTTTTGTCGGTATATGAATACAAGGGATTATACTTGAAATTTAATTTTGAATATGGAAAAATAAATTTCATTGGAAAAAATAACGAATTTAAGGCTGCTTTCTCAATGTTCTCCGCTTAATAGGGCGTCCATTTAATAGAGCTTTCACTATATTCTTTATTTATGAATTGTTTTTACTATCCTATCTTCCAAGTTGCTTCGGACTGGACACAGTGTGCTAAATTTTCCTAAAATCGGTTCAGTAGCTTAGGAGTCCATCGCAGACAAACAATGTGACACTTAATTTTTATATATAAAGATAATGCGAGAAATATAACAGTCATTTGCACATATATGCACATATATTTATAGTATGCTTTCTTCAAAGTTCGTGCTGCTAATAAATTTTTCATGACAACAACTAAAATGCTAAATTTATAATTGTGACAGTTTAATACTTTTGCACGATAATCAGAAAATGTTTAATAAAAACATGTATTTGTGTTGAAAACAAAATTGTTTGCTTGCATTGAAATGCTGAATTTCGCGTGCCATTTTCAATTGGCAAAAATGGCTTTCCAGTTTAATTAACAGCAATTACCAAGCGAAATCGCTTAGATTTCTACTAAGTTATTGGCTTTAGAAATTTTCTATTTAAGGTATAAAGAGCAAGTAAACGTAATATATGTGATATATACATAATATATATACTTGTATAACATAAAAATTGAAAGGCATCAGCTGAACATGAGTTATCGATGCTATTATGAGTCAACGAGTGAATGCAGTTTTATTTGCGATCAAACTGAAAAGCATAAAAAAGGGGATTAATGGATAAAAAATCAAGCTTAAAGGGTTAAGTGGGTTTACGGCTGAGTGCATCATCTTTAAACGTGTTTTTCTCGAAACTGTGTTTATGAAGGCGGTTGCCAAGATTTCTTAAGAACTACGCAACCGATCTTCATGAAATTTTACACAAGTCTTTGAGATGCAATTCTTAAACTACAACCATTTGAAAATAAATGTCGTGAAATTTTCCCTGAAATTTTAATTTTTTTGTAAAAATGTTTGCCAAAAATCCAATTTTAGTTTTTTTTCCTTCGTCCAAGTTCTAAGTTAAGTTTTTAACTAAAACAAGCATTTTTTCACTTCAGATGATCTTGTAGGGATTAATACTGCCAATGCATCTTTTTTCCGAGGGGTTACCGGAATTGGCGTCGCAATGGCCGAGTTTAAAATATTTTTTTCCAAAAATTTCAGAATTTCTTTTTTAGTAGTGTATGTTTGTAACAAGAAAAAATTCTAATAAAATAATTAATTTTTTGAAAAATGGATGTTTTTACCGAGGAAACCCATGTAACCCCTTGAGATACATATCGATTATTAGAAAAAAAGTGTTGAAGAAAAACAAAAAGGGTAGATTGTTAGATTTGTGAGCCTTTAAAAATTCAAGAAAAATCGGAATAATTGTGAGCTAAAAAATTAACAGTAAATATATATATTGATACTGTAAAAAAAATAATTAAAAAAATTTATATTCTTACGCCAATCTTCACATGATTTATCATCAGCAAAAACAAAACAACAAAACATATGTATTTTTTAACACCCTGTATTTATGGTGTCACATATTTGCCACTGTAATCGCTTTTAATTGTGTCAGTGGCTAAACATTTCCGGCTTGAGCAAAGTTCACGCGATGAAAAATGCACTGTAATGCGAATGAAGGGGCAAAGCAAATGTAAATACAAAAATTAAAAAAAAAAAATAAAAATTAGCTTATTTTGTAAAACTGGGCGTATTTGCAAGCACACTGGCGCAGAATTCTGTAACGGTGCTTTAGCAACATTCAAACTTGTTTCATCACTGGAATGCAGTTTAGGGCCGCTACATGTATAGAAGGGCTCTTATGCTTGTTTGTATGAAAGTACAATTTAAGTTGTGATAAATTGCATATTTATCTTTTGTGGACAGAAACTTGTTTCTATTTAACTATTTTATTGAATGTTGTAAGATATGTATAATCATTTAAATATGTAGGAATATAATTATGTTTCTGCATCGCTTAACCCTGACAGTGAACTTAAGTGTGTGTTGAATAGCGGGTTTTGAATGCTGCCTCAGAAAACAACAGTTCGACAACAATTGTGCTCACCTTTGCAGCGAAGCTAAAAGCGAAAGGAGATAATTGTGCGAATATTTCGTAGAAATGATTTCAAAGGGTAACAGAAAGCTAGTGAAAATTTTTTGTATGCATAAAAGTGTTCGAGTTACACAGGAAATTTGCTTTAAAATTATTTATAACTCCGAATTTTAAAAACATATATATGTATATATGTCTTTATTTTCCTAAATTTCAAAAATATATAAATATTGTATATGATGAATGATTTCGTTAGTTTTTTGGACTTTGCGCAAAAAAACGATAATAATTTTCAGTATATATGTATGTACATATATATTTTTTTCTTTTGGAGGATTATATTTAAATATTTATTTTTATTTTTAAGTACTTTAGTTTTTAGTGCTACTTTTAAAAAAGTATTCACACATGGTTAATTTTTGGTTTAAAAAATATTTTCGAAAATTTTATTTGCGAAATTTTCCAGAAAAATATTAAAAATAATTATATGTGCAAGTTTTTAGATTATTTTATTCAGCGACAACAGCCACCTTGAACTAAAACACCAGAAGTACATATATAATGTGTATGTATTTCCGTATAATCAATCATAGCTGATAACTCTGGTGCATTGCCATCCAATCAATATTGAGCTAATGTACTCGACTGTTGACCAACAGTTCAGTGAGAATTTATTTAATTTAATTTTGCTGATTCTTTCTTTACTGGCGTAGAATTGTACTAATTACTCATCTCTTTAAGCAATTTTGGTTGCTTTTTATTTTTAGCAACAGTAATTGAGTAGTTGCTGATAAGCTTCACACCTTTTTATTTGAATGATTTCTTTAGTTCTTTGGACTTTGTACAAACAAAGAACAAAAAACGAAAATAATTGTTTTAGTAATTATAATGTGATAAACTCATAAAGCTTGCGGCATATAATTAACTGTGCGTATATACTATACATATTAGGGTGATTCAAAAAAAAAAAAATTTTTTTCGTTTGGTACTCGGAAAAATAGGTTCCTAGACACCTCTAAGAAAGACTCTCCAAGCATGAGTTCTTAATTGTAACGGGAAGGTCCTCCTACAAACAGTTTTCTATTTTTTCTTATTATCAGATAGAAAAATTTATATCTCGCTTCCAACTACTTGAAAAAATATCTCGTTGATTAGATTTTGTAGGAAATTGAATGCTCTACAAAAAAGGTCTCTTATGATTTTTTACATATGTATATATTCTTCTTCTTCTTAATTGGCGTAGACACCGCTTAAGCGATTATAGCCGAGTTAACAACAGCGTGCCAGTCGTTTCTTCTTTTCGCTACGTGGCGCCAATTGGATATTCCAAGCGAAGGCAGGTCCTTCTCCACTTGGTCCTTCCAACGGAGTGGAGGTCTTCCTCTTCCTCTGCTTCCCCCGGCGGGTACTGCGTCGACTACTTTCAGAGCTGGAGTGTTTTCGTCCATCCGGACAACATGACCTAGCCAGCGTAGCGTATATATTAGGGTGGGTAAAAAAAAATTATAAGTTTCTTGCTTTTATTTTTAAGTACTTAATTTTATATTGCTTCTTTTACAAAGAAATCAACGGATGGTAATTTTTTAGCTTAAAAATATTTTCGAAAATTTTCCAGGAACATTTTTTTTCTATGAAAGTCTCGCCAAATATACAAGTATATGACCAATGAGTTCAAAATTTATAAGCAAAAAAAGTCTGCTTAAAATAATTATATCTCAGCCCTTAATATATTTTAAATGGTTAGGTATTCGAAAATATCGTACGTGAAAATTTCGTTGAGCAATTAAGTTCCTATAAAACCTTAAAAACGAAATATTTTTTCAACAAGTTGGAGGCAAAATATGAATTTTTCTGTCTGATTTCTTAAGGCGGGCGATCACCCCGAACAATGAAAGGTTCATACCTGTAAAGATTTTCGTAGGGGCACCAAAAAACCTTGTTTTCAGATAACCAAATCAAAAAAAAAATATCAAAAAAATTTTTGATCCACCGTAATTTACATACATATTCGTATGTTTTCAGAGTGCAAAGTCAAAAAAATATAAATTTTAAATATACATTTTTTTTGACTCACCCTAATGCACATAAATACATATATAAAGGTATGTACCCTGACGTTGTGGCAGTCAATCATCGAAAGTTTGAAAGTTAAGCAGTTTAAAGGTCGTTTTGTTTTTTACTTGTTACTGATAAGATTAGTTTGTAATTTAGATATGTGTTTTATGATGCCTCATTGGCGGAACTTCTGTGTACTTTCGATAAAATTTACGCCAAAAAATTGCTTTTTTATTGTTTTATTTGCTAACAAGAATTTCATGTTATTTGATGTAGCTACGACAGGTGTGAGATAGTATTACTTATAGTATAGTATATTCGTAAATGTAGATAAAAGCATTTTGCCAGCTGAAAGTAATTTTGGGTTAATTTGTCTGATAAATTTTCCGTTCCACTCCCTTCTTAAATACTTCAAACTCTATATTACCGCTGAAAAGTAAAAAAAAAATCTTAATGAAGGCAGGTGTATAATTATTATGTAATAGTAAATAATGGTCACATTAAGTACTTCTCTACTTAGTTTGAGATCATTTGACGATTAAGCCATTGTGTGCCTATTCAGCGCTGGCTCATTAAGCTGTCAAATTTTGAAAGGAAGTGAATTGTGAATTCTTTACTGAATTTCTGACTACTCCAGAAGGTACTAGTTACAGGACTGCTTGACAGACTTTTACAATAAATGAAGCGATATATGATTAACCACCTTTAATTTTTCAAATATTTTGTCAATTTTGAACTAGAAGGAGACTTGGGTGTTTCAAATCAAAATTTGATTAGCGACAAGTTTGTTGGAAAAATGTTAGTCTGAAGACTAGTTGTGTGTTGTGGTTCATACCAACTAGTTCTGATTTGTACTACTTCAATTCATCACAGGTTACTTTCAAAAGTCATACATACAAAAGCAACACGTGACTAATTTCATTGATAGCAATAAATATATACATTTATATACATACATATGCACATATATAGTCACTTACAATGCCTAATTTTCTCTGACACTTAGTATTAAGCCATGACTATTATTTATTTTTATATTGTGATTATTTAATTAAGCTTCACTTACGGAATTAAACTTTGAACGCTGCGCTTGAACGTGCGCGATTGCAGTCGAAGTCTTGGTGTAAGTATTACACATGTCGGGAATGACGGAGATTTGTTGTATTATATATAGAAAATGCAAGTTTCTTTGTTTAAATTAAGTCTTTATATTTCATTATTCATTTATAATGCTTATCAATTATGTATTTGCCATGCTTATCACAAAACTGTCAGCGCCTAATGCTTTTAAGACAGTATTTACATAACGCGGTTTAAAGATTTATAGTTTGAGGAAGTTGTTGAGAGTGCCTCTTAGTGTGATATTTAAAAAAAATCGATATTGCTTTTTTCCCATTTTTGCCGATGGCAGACCCTTAAAATTTACATACTAAAATGTTACATTTCAAATGGTTTTTGAGTTACACCTATATACAGATAAGCCGCTCAATTCAAGTTTTTTATTTTAAGTCATTGTAAGGATAATTTTTATTTCGAAGACCTCGTTTAAAGCATATAATTTTTTTTCACTGTGTATTCTTGAAACAAGCACCTTGAAATTTTCTATGCAATCGATAGAGTAGTTTCTCTTCAATAGTTCCAAAAACTGGCGTTAATTAGGTTGTCATACTAGGTGGGCCAGAACAAAAGTGAAGTTTAGATACATCTTGAAAGATAAACCCTCAACCGTAAATTGCATCAATGCGCATTTATCCCGAGCTTCAACAAGGTTCTTGTTCCCTGCAGATTAAATTCTTAATATTCACTTAAGGGGATACATGGGTTTTCTCGGGGGAAAAAACAGCCTTTTATCAACATTTTTTTTTTCTAATATAAAAAATTAAATATTTTATTAGATTTTTTTATTGTTACAAACATAAAACAAAGAAATTCTGAAATTTTTGGGAAAAATATTTTAAGCTCGGCTATTGCGACGCCATTTCCGGTGACCCCTCGGAAAAAATATGCGCCGGCGTTTGCAGAATAACCCCTTACCGGATCATCTAAAGTGAAAAGAATACTTTAACTAAGAAAAGGAAAAAAAACTGAAAATTGGATTTTTGGCGGATATTTTTACAAAAAAATTAGAATTTCAGTTAAAATTTGTGACTTTTTTCAAATAGTTGTAATCGAAAAAAAAATCATGCGTCCATGTCTTTAAGAATTGTATCTCAAGGATCTGTGCAAAATTTCATGAAACTCAATTCAGTAGTTCTCAAGAAATCTTGCCAACCGACTTCAAAAACACAGTTTCGAGAAAAACGCGTTTAAAGACGTCGCACTTAGCCTAGCTAGCCTCGAGCGAACAAGTTCTCAGTGCTGTATCTCCGAAACTGTTACTCCGATCAACTTGAAAATTTAGAACGATATTCAAGAGGTGTTGTAGTAGTGCTTTCACAAAACTAAATATCTGCAGTCTTTAGAGCTACACAAGTATAAAGAAACCGGTATCCAAAAACACCAACACTTTTAAAGGTAAGCACTATGAACTAATAGACTCTAGAATAAGATTAGCGAAGCAGTTTTACAAAAGAAAAAAAAAACTTGCGTTATTTTAGAAATTAAGAATATTTTTTGCTTTAAAAATTTAATATTAACCCGCTGCTGAAGATTATCCATTTAAAATTAATGTTTGGCACATGCTTATCTAGCCACTAGCGAGCTGTCCTACACAGTTGTCAATTTCTAGAAGCAATTACGCAATATTATAAACTCACAAACATAACTGTCGACATTTTATAATTTTCATATGGTTTATGTCGCGCTGTTTGGCATAGTTTTCGGCATTTTTTGCGAAGCTTCCAAGAGTGACTTAGCCAAATTGGCAATTGCTGCTGACATTAACAGGCCCACACATACGCACACAAACTCGCTCTGGCTGAAGCGCTTGAACCAGTGGATTGAGGCACAGTAGTTAATATATACTTATACATATACATATATATGTAGGTATGTAGTTCAACGCGACAGCGTGTGAAATTTAACTTCTGTATAACACTTGTTATTGTTGTTATTGTAATTGCAATTGTAGTTGTCAATGGCAATTGCTGTGGCAAACACTCGTGCGTTTGCATGTAAGCGCACATTAAAGTCATAATTCATATTAAATATAATATTTTACAATTTTTGTAATGAGAATGTGTTTAAGGGCCTTGAAAATGTGCGCAGCGAGATAACGACAAGGCAAACGCGCGACGGCGAGCGGGTGAATACGCGCGGCATTTGGCAGAAGTGCCAATATGACGCTGGAAAATGTCAGCTTCTGCTGATGAGCCACAATGTGCGCTCTAGCCATGGGCTGTGTGCATGCATGCAAGCAAAAATTCGCACACACACACATACACAGGCATGTGTTGGGTTATAAGTATGTGTGTATGCACTAATTTGTCGGTCAATGTTTGCGCTATGAAGTTACAATTATGACCATATAGCATTACGCAGCATTTGGCTCATGAAAAAGCTACAACAACAGCAAAACAAAAGCGAAAATTGTAAACTATTGCAAAAAGTAGCGTTTAAACAAAAGATTAGCTGCCGAGAACTGAGCACATATAGTGCATACATGTGTGTGTGTGTGTGTGAGTTAAATCATTATACTAAATGTTGATTTGCTAAGCATTCAGGCGTAAAATGAAGCGCGGTTTCGCCGAAAAAGTTGAAGAAATGTAAATAAGTAATTCACAGCTTGTGACAAATAAACAAAGAAAATTCATAATTCAAATTCATAAACATACAGACATTGCTTATGGCTAACAGTGCTGCTAATTTCTGAATTTTTGACTGGAGGGACGGCTTTGTGGCAATTACAAGCTTTGAGTGGAGTGAAATTATTGTCATAGTGTATGCACAAGTGCAACGGTACTATATATATGTCTATACTACTACTATGTACTATATATACATCTGTTAGATATATGTAGCTTTTCAAAGAAACATAGAGACACGCTGCGGTTTCTGCTGTCAATGTAGTCACTATAATTAGACGAATGAAAAAAAAAATAAAAAATCAAAAAAAAAAATAATAAATTTCCTCAAATTTAGTTTTACTGTTGCAATTGCGGTTAAATTCATTGCAAGTATGCCGCACCACAGAAATAACTGTTTGACTGCAGCCGCTTGCAATTCGCTAGTGGCTTTGAAGTTTGCGAAAGTTCTTCTTCTTCTTCTTAGCCTACATTTTTTGCACAAAGTTCAGTTTCGATTCTTGCAAAGTTATGCAAATTGCAATTATTTGCTTACAAAGCAGAAAATAGTTGCAGAGCGCCATAAGCGAAGTGAAAGTTTACATAGGGCAGCTGTCAACCCACTAACGTTGCCTACACTAAGGCGCACGAGCGAACTTTTCAAGATAAATTGCGTTTGCCAATTCAACTTTGATGATGCGTGGGCGCTAGCGCCTTAAATTGCTAATGTGACAGCTTTATTGCGCATAAATTATTTTTTTTGCGACCCTGTTTATTTTATAAAACTTTATGGGTTCTTAAGCCACTTTTGGAAAATAAATTTCGAAAGAAAATATATTACTTAAATTATTAATTTTATAAATTAGAAGTGTTTCTCAAAGAAGCTTGTTAATTGTTGTTATAACCAGCACAATTCTTTAAGGGACTGCAACCTACTAAATAATAATAAATTCGTTAAAAATAAAAATTCCCGCCTTCTATACGGTGCAGAGGCATGGACGATGACAACAACTGATGAATCGACGTTACGAGTTTTCGAAAGAAAGGTTCTGCGAAAGATTTATGGACCTTTGTGCGTGGGCCACAGCGAATATCGAATTCGATGGAACGATGAACTGCATGCGACGACGACATTGACATACTTGTATGTAGTTCAGCGAATTAAGAGACAGGGAAAGGGGAAGTATAGGAAGTGGGTGTGGTGTACAACCGATGCATAGCTACCCGATCACTTAAACTCCCGATCAGTAAAAACCAAAATTTCAAGTTTTAAATTATTTTTATAACTTTGTTTCTAATATTATATACATATGTATATAACATTTTGGGTAGACAATATATCAAATATATCTTGAACATAATAATTACTATTTGCTATAAAATATAAACTAACTTTATTAATATCCCGAAAATCTATTATTTTCAGAAGCTACATATGCGCCGAAATGAGAACCAATCATTCTTCGCAGCTGGTAAGTTTATAAGCCTCGCAAGTCGCATAAAAACTAATATAAGATTTATATATAAATACTTTTTGAACACTTTGAAGTACAGGAAGCCGTTTTGACATACATTTTCCACTATAATACTCGTATATGTATGTGCAACAACAACTACTCATTATGGGCACTCACATTACGGTTTCACCACAGTGTAGTTGTTTTCAGGTCATTGCTTTTTCAGATTTGAATATCGTCAATGTACGTATGTACATATGTATGCACGTATGTATGTATATGTGTTTATATGTTTATATGTGCTCGTGTGTAATGAAACAGAGTTGATTTCGTAACTTTCATTGTGTTTTCTATTTATCACAAATTGCAGTTACAACACGAAAAGTAATGCCAATGTCCCAGCGAATTGCAGTTTGTCATGCTAACTTGAGCGTCCAGTTAGTTATGCATGAAAATTTTCAAATACATACATACATATCCACATAAGTGCGTTTTCGCACGCAATCTTAGATATTTTGCAGCCTGCCTTTTCCACACAGGTTTTTCTCTGAGTTTCACTATTGCGCCTGGGTATTGTTGGGCCTCACTGTTTGTAGCTTTCGGTGGGGCTTAATATTTGCATGCATTCTTGCTTTTAACTAAGGGGAATCTAGTGTGCTTTCATGCATTTATAACGAGTACTTTTGAGCATATTCATAAATGCTTTTCATTGTGCCATTCTTCATTGCGCGAGCGGAGTTTGGAAAACTTAAAGAAAGTCGCATAAGGAAAAGCCATGCTTTCAACGCTTTTGAGTGTGCTTAAATGCGATTATTATGTCTTTCATGCCTCTGTAACAACTACTTTAGGCTAAAACTGATTTATAATATTTTTTTATTATTTTTCGAAACTCACTTTTCATAAAGAAAACAATATTTATTATTTCTGTACGAATTAAAGTTCATATTTTAAGTCAACCCAGCATCTAAAGGCAATATGGACAATGTTTCCTTCAAATGTTTGCAAATATCAACCAGACATACAGTAGTATTTCTTTCGCCACTTTTTTATTTGTTCTTTCTGCTTTCCTCTCTTGTTCGAAATTTTTATCTAAACTCCACAACTATTCTCCATATTCACTAAAATCCCCTTCAACCTCTTTTTATTCTATATCTATTTTATTTTGCCAGTGTCAGTGACTTATGCCACTTGCTTGTTCGATGCACCTTACTCCATCCTTGCTTTCAATCGGGAAAAGGTATAACTAGCAATAGCAAGAGGTTAAACTCGGAATTCAATACAAGAGCGGTGCCAATATCTCACTAAAATGTTCAAACCTCCCTCTATTCTATACCTATTTGATTATGCCAGTCTCTGTGACTTATACCAGTAGCTGTTCGATTTGCCATACTCCACCATTCTTTTCAATCGGTAAAAATTATAACTAGTAATAACAATATGTGCACGTATATAATCGTAGATTATAAATAAGGTATACTTTGGGAGAATTCGAACATTGTACTCTGCGAATCGAACACGTTTAACTTGTTTGCCTTTTCTCAGCAAAATTGTAATGCAATTATTTCCACAAATATACAACACAAGCATAAAGCTTTCAATATTTTTAATGAGCTTATGGCTAGCTCTCAGCACACGGCTGCAATTAAATGCAATTAAGCGCATGACACTTAAAGTGGTTAGAACTTTACTGTTAAAGTAATTAAAAATAATTATACTTAAACAAGTGGCTACGCCGTAGTTTTTGTCGGCACAGTTTTAAAAAAATGTCCGTATATTTTATGGCCATGCACTTTATATAGTTTCAATATTTACGTTATTACTTGCGGTATTTGTAATTCTAAATCCATTTAGCATCAGATTTATCTGTTTAACGCATTTAATTGTTCCTAAATTCAACTGTACGCGTTCAGGTAAGAGGTAATGATATCTTCAGAAAGAAAGGTTAGGTTAGATGGCTGATAAAAGATCACACGTGGATGTAGTCCTTTGTGAAGTCATAGAAAAGAAGAACTCCTGTGTTCGAACCATAAATTAGGAGATAATTAAAATTTGCACAGGCATTTAATTCCATGCCCGCCAGCTCGGTGGAATGTCTGAAAGTATGCGCTCTCAAGTGTTTAAGTATTGACCTCCCACACGCGAGACAGTCATGAATGAAGTGTAATGGCCCGTTAAAAGCCACACAATTAGCTAACCTTACTGAGGGCAAAGAGATCACTAGATCTCTTGCGATCGATCTTGGGCCTTGGTGGACTTTGGATGAACTTTGGATGAAAAGTATATCGGATTAGCAAGGACTGTTTTTTCGGCGATCGGAGAGGAAATCAACTCTACGAGTTTGTCTTTAGACGAGTTTTTCTCGAAACAGGAACTTTTGAGATTGCTTTAGTGATAACTCGAAGATAACTGATCCGATCGCTATGAAATTTTCTGCCTCTTCTTTATATAAGTCTACATTCATTACCTATCGATTTTTGAGATAATCAATAATCGAATTTTGACAGCCCGAAAGCGACCAAAATTTGGAATAAAATTTAAATTTTTTTATCAGGTTTGATTTGTACGGAGAATATCATCTAGTTTAACGGGAATTTTGTATTTTTGAGTTTCATCCACGGAAAAGGTCGGAATCAGTGGAGGACCTGTTTTTAGCGCCAGAAATCCCGTATAGCTCAAACGTTTTTTTTCTCCAAAATTTCACTGTATATTCCTGAAGTACTTCAAAGTTGCTAGACAATGGATTATTAATGGAAACAGATTATTATTTTTTTAATTCTCAAAACTCGACGTTGTTTTATTCTGTCACACTAGTTGTGCCCCTTTAAAAATACCCCTGCATGCATTGTTAGGTAATTCCAAACTAAATAATCATTACTGTAAAATAAAAAATGCTTAGCTAACAAGCAATTGCAGCAGTGAATCTTTGTAAAGAACACATGCGACAAGTGCGCTCATTAATGGTGACACGCCTGGCATTTTCGCATACAAAAGATGCGTTGGCTCCCAAGCACTTAAGTACTGATACAAGTAAATGAAAAGAAAGCGACTACTTTTGCATTGAACGAGCGCACTTTCAGCGCTTGGCTGACTTTAACCGTGCTCTACACCTACTTGACCTCAACTTACCGGTTATTTTTTTCGACGAGATTCAAAGCGTAATCATCGCGTTCCATTTCAAACACTGTCGACACGTTCAAGTATCACGAAACGAGTACTTACGAAAACTTTGCGCGCACTTAAGAAAACCGACGGACGGTATAAGACGCCGCCGCTGCGTGTTTCGCGTTGGATTTGTTGTAGAATGCGAAAAATCTCGTTTGGCAAGGGTCAATAACTCGGTCGCAGAACAAATGCAACACACACTATGCTAGACGACGACCGCGCGCCCGCTGCCGTTCGTCGCGCGTCGTGTAAGGTCTTTGCTGGTGTGGGCGCGGTGGCGAAAAGCGCTTCGCTTCGGTTTAGAGAAATCGCACGCGAGCAAATTACTTTCAAATACATAAGCGATTACTCTCCGCCGTGTATGTGTGTGTGTGTGCTTGTTGGTGTTGTGTGCACAAAGCGCAGAGCGGCGGAAAATTTGACGAGCAATAAATAACTGGTTTGTTAGATAAGCGTGCAGCTTATCGTATGCGGTCATGCAACAAGTGGCAAGTGCCGCTTTGAGTGTCAGCGAAAAATAACTTTTGCAACAAATGAAGTGAAAACAAACACAAACAAAGAATATTTTACGCTATTAGTTTGCTATTATGCTCGATAAGTGGTTGTCACATTTTTTGGCGCGGCATGCACGACTTGTTCCAATGAAAACTGCTACTTTCCTGTATGTGTAGCACACAATGAGTCTCTCCTCAGTTTTATGAAAACGAAAAAAAACAAATAACGGCGGAAAATACACACGGAAAAATATTGGCCTAGCGCACCACACCTACTTGGGAAACTGTCGGCGACAGACTGAAGCTGCCACTCGGTGGAGCTCGTGCAATGAGCGCATTTTGCACATTGCACTTCTCGACTGGCAATGGCCGCTACCGCGCCGCTGTGCGTTAGAGCAACGTTGCATTAGGCGTGGCTAGCAAATGACTAATAAAATTGAGGAAAAATTTATATAAAAGTTATTCGTCTCTTTTTGGAGCATTCTTGTTCAAATAAAACTGACTTAGATAGGTTTTTTCATATATTTCTGGCTTTAAGTTTTGATTTCCATCATTAAGAAGATTTTAAGGAAATGTATCAGTTTTTTTAGAGGCTTTTGCAAATAAAAATTCGTAGTTTTAGCAGCTTATTCGGTAGTATTTTGCAAGGAATACCAGCGTTTTCTTATCTGTGACTTCTAATTCTCAGCAGTTTCGACAGATTGACAGCTTTTAATGTAAGTGAATCGTGCTGAAAACTTCATTCGGCTTTGCTAAAATTTGATCACTTTTCTAAACGTTTTATTATAATTTTAGATTTCGTTTAGTTTTATTCGAGGAGCGATATATAAGTAGAAAAAATCTCAAAACATTTGTTGGAGTATTCAACTGCAACTGCCAGTTTCCCATACATTTTTCTTTTAGATATCTATTAATTTGTTAAAGCTTTAAAAAATCGTCGTTGCTGTTGAATTTAGATATCCACTTGTTTAGTTCATTTGCCTGTGTGTACTAAAAAAGCTGCAGTCGTAAAAGCTTCTCGCGCAAACAACGTACAGAAAGCTTCTGCAATGAAAGCTCTTCATTGCAAAGCTTTTCGTGATGCCATAATAAATTAGGTAGCTAAAAACAGGCCTTAGAGTTAGTGGAGTACAGGGCGTATGAGTGACAAAAAAAATTTTGTTATAATAATATTGTATGTGTACATGTACATATATAGTATATGTTATATATGGTACGTACTAATATATAAGAAAACGATTTTTGTGCGCAGAAAAAACTGAATGTTGGTAAAAAACATATCACTTGTAAATAAGAGAAAAATTAAGGGGCACACCTAGTATGACAGCCTAAAAACGTAGATTTTTGAGTTTAAAAAAGTACTGAATCGATTGTTTTGAAAAGTTTCAGGGTATATTTATACATGTTTCGAAAATGCGAGGTGAAATTTTTGAAAAAAAAAATTAAATATTTTTTGAGTTGCCATTGCCAAGTAATACGACCTTCTACGTGGATGGAACCTCAAAATAAAAAAAATTCTTAAACTAAAAAATATTCTCCGTACAATGATTTGCGATCAAAAAAAGTATATACTTATATCAAAAATTGAAAAAATTATGGAATTTAAGGAAAAAATGATTTTTATCCCAAATTCTGGTCGGTGTGGTCTGCTAAAATTCGATTTTTGATCAGCTTAGAAAACCGATTCGGTAATTGTATGTAGAATTATATACAGGACGGGTAGAAATTTCATGGTAATCTGATCATTCGACTCGAGTTTGAAAAAAAAAGGGTTTGAAAATCAACTGTTGAACTGGATTGAACTGAGCGGTTATCCTTTAAATGCTTGTAGCACAAAAACTATATGAGATATCGATTGGAAATTTTAGTATGTTATTTTCAAAGATATAAGCTAGCGAAATTTAAAAAAATTATATTTTTTCAAAATTTCGCAGTAGGTGTGCTCCTTACGAAAACATGTATGGGGGTCTGCTTTGACAATGACTTTAAGGGGTCACATGGGTTTAAAGGTTTCAAAAAATTGATTTTTTTTATTGTCTTCTTAAAACACCTCTAGAATATTGTCCTAAAATGCATGTAAACGCGTTTTTCTCGAAACTGTGTGTTTGAAGTCGGTTGATAAGATTTCTCGACAACTACTCAACCGATCTACATGAAAGTTTATACAGGTCTCTGAGATATAATTCTTAAAGGATTGGATGAAAGGTTTTTTTTTCGATTACAACTATTTGGGAAAAAATGACGCGAAATTTTCACTGATTTTTCATTGCTCTTTTTTTTATAAATAACTGCCAAAAATCCAAATTTCAGTTTGTTTTTCCTTCGTCCAAGTTCTAAGTTAAGATTTTAAATAAAACACGTATTTTTCACTTTAGATGATCCTGTAGTGAGTTATCCTGCCAACACGGGCTCATCTTTTTTCCGAGGGGTCACCGGAAATGGCGTCGCAATGGTTTAGTCTAAAATATTTTTGCCAAAAATTTCAGAATTACTTTGTTAATAGTGTATGTTTGTAACAATAACAAATTATAATAAAATATTTCACTTTTTGTATGAGAAAAAATTGTTAAAAAAGACGGTTTTTCACACGAGGAAACCCATATAACCCCTTAATAAAACTAAAAAAAAGTTTACAAAATATTATTTTCAGACACTCATCAGCCAACTTCCTGCCGTCTTTCACTGCCACTTTCACTTGTTGTTAGAAAAATTATACTCGTGTGTGTAAATAAAATTATGTTTTTGAGTTGTTTATTTGAGTGATTTCAAGTATATAATTAACTATTTAGTATATCTGAGCTTAAAATTATATATATAAGTAAGAAAAATCAATATATATGTATTAAATTACAAACACATACACATAGCTACTTGACCAACTTCATATTTACAAAACACACATCTCAAAGTACAGAAATGTCCGTTGTTCGCTTGCATTAAATAACAATTGGTGATTACATACATACATAGATATATGTATATGTATATATGTATATGTAGAATTGCTATATTTATTAATCACTTATGTATATGCATAATTTTTTAAATTTTTTCTTAATTTTTTTTAATTTTTTTAAATTATAATTTTTTGTTTTTTCTTAATTTTTTTTTCATATATATATGAATTTTGTGTTTGATTTTCACATACATACAAACAGGTGCATTTCTTTATTTTTGCATAGAGAGGTGCGTAAGTATTTACTAAGTGGATATAGTGATGTTTTCAACAAATATGGACAATTTGTAGATGCGTTCTTTTGCGGCGAAGCGCTTGAGATACTTGCAAATATTTATTTTGATGGATTTTTTTAATTTTGCTGACGTTAATATTATGGGATTTATATTTATATTTTTATTTTGTGATGTTAAGATTACGAGATTCATATTTTTAACTTTTTTGTTTTTATAGTTTAGGTTTTTATGAGAAACTTTTCTTCCAACTCTTACTTTATATGTTTGTGTGGATGCTGTTACTGAGTTTTTTTTTAAATTTTTGACAATTTAATGGTTTATTGCACACTAAGATATTATGTTCTATTTTTAATTCTTTGCTTACAATTTGGTATTTTATAAATTTTTTCTTAATTTTTTAATCAGTTCAAGTATTATATAATTATAAATAATGTATAAATATTTTTTTTTATTTAATTTCCCTGGCTATTTATGCCTAGACAGGAAAGTGAGGCTCCTCTAGAGAAGCAGGAGATGACATTTTAGCGAAAAAATGCAGAAAAAAAGTAAAAATCTCGCGCCTTAAGAAAATTGTATTGCTTAGTTTTATGCTTCAAACGAATGGCTTTATAAGTGTGTTGATTTTAATAGCAAACATTATAAAAAATGCGTATATTTCAAAAAAAACTTTCTTCTTGACTCACTTGAACAATACAACTCTAATTTTTAACCACTTAGCTTACATACTTAATCTAGAATTCGTCTTCTTTAACAATCCTTTCATTAAAATCGTTAATCTACTTTCATATTTCGTTTTAGATACCCGATAGTACACCAGTTCATACATTAAATCCCGGTTATGCACCTTTCAACTTTTTTACCATTTTTCTTAAGTTTGTTTCTTACGAATTTCGTTAGTTTCCAACAACACTTAACCTAAATCGCACTACAAAAATAAACTTGTTCATAATTGGAAAAACAGTTCACTTTATATTGATCTAAAAACGTTTTCCAACACACACATTCAATGCTCATCAAGTCCATCGCATTCAAATTCCAACTTTTTTTAATCAAAAAAAAAATTATAAAATTATTTACTTTTATTTTTTTTATTTAATAAAAAGTAAGGACAAAAAGTGCACAATAAAATACCAAAAATAAGTATTGAAACATATTTACATACAGATCTCTAAGTATTTGGCATTGCAGTAATTGAAAAAAGTAATTATGTTTAAAGTGACAAAGTAGTTAGTTTCTAATAAAATTTTTTATTTGTTCTAAAACGAAATTAATATCAAACAACGCAGACATATCACAATTTCTTCAATATCACCTCAGCATGCTTGCTTTAGAACCTTCTTGGACGATTTCCAAATGTGTATATCGCGTATATACAAAATCATGTGCATAATTGCTTGTAGACTTTCATTAAAAATATTAAGAATTTATTATTATTTCTTGGATTAAGTGTATTTAACTTAATATGTCTTTATAAATGCCATAAGTCATTTGCAGTTGGAGAGGGAATAATGGCTGTGTTTGTAACATACATATTTACATATGAATTTGTCTGTTATAAATGGCAAATTGGTTTTAATTTTGTGCATACTTTTGGGCGTTTTCCAAAGAGTACTTTTTATTACTTTTTATGGAAATTATATTTTGAATTGAAGTGAATCAAAAGTGCCATTCAGCTTAGTTGTCGTCTCGATTTCATAGATCTCAACACAACTTATGACCGTTTTCTATCAGATAATTACTGGTTAACTTAACCGGTAAAGAAATTATTTAACCGGCAAATAACATTTTTTAACCAAAACTTAGCTGACAGCTGACTGCTAACCGAAAATTGAGTAAACGAATCTAAAAGAGTGTAATCCCATCACAAAGACGACTAACTATAATACCCCGTCAGCCTAGAAATATGCTTTCTTGTGTAGTCGAACCTAAGTCAGCAATTTATCGCAATAAAATACCTTCTTTGACACTCTTGTGCTTGATAATTGAAATTTATTGCAGACAATCTGGTCCAAAAAGGGAAAGATGGGTGTGACAAAGAACTGAAGGGAACCAGCATATGATATTTCCCTAAATATTGTTTTCTTTTTGTAATGACAAGTTGTAATAAGTACGAGCAAGAAATTTTTTTCCTTAAAATTTATTTAAAGGGTTCGAATAATTTCCAGGGAATATTTTATCGTGGACCAAGACCCTTAGCTTTGAAACTTTCGAGTCATAAAATCTTCAGTTATTATTTCTTGCCCGCAGTTTGTTCGAATTAAATAAAATTTTTCGCGCTGAAAAGTATGCTAAAGTCTATAAATAAAATTCACGCGAATTCAAGGAAATGGCGTAATGAATTTTAAGCGGCAAAATGGTGAACTTCATTCAGACAAATCTAGGTAAAAAACGTTAAAAACCAAAATATAGAATACTAGTGCTGATTTTTATTCAAAAATCTTCTTTTTTTACTGATATTCGGCGCTATAAGGGCTATCATAACAAAATTAATGGCTCAATGGGTTTTGCAAAACTGCTCCATTTTTGCATAGTCAAGCTAACTGTGGTGTACCTGATCGCCATTTTCACTAGAAGTCGAATATGTACCAAACAGTTTTAAGGGATATATCATTGGCTGTAGTTTTTGTTATTGTTGTAGCGGCAGAAAACATTCCTAAAGAAATTTCCAGGAATGGTGCTGAGTTGACAGTCCTAGGCCGAATAAAAATGTGGGCCCGTTTGAGTTTCTTAGACCCGACTGTTATAGGAACGGTCGTTTTGTTGGTCACATACATCGGTTACTGACATTCGTAGCTAACATACATATGTACAATATCTAAAAAACCAGTTGTGTGTCTACAATCCGCTTGCGTTAAGCATGCGTTTTCAATATCGTGCTGTTTGTCTTGTATAGTAATGCTGGTTCTTTTTGAGTTATGTTGTTTTATTGAAAATCTAATATTTCTTCTAATAATATTTCAAGCTAATTACGCGCTAATCTTACAAATATGCCAACTTCTTGCCATAGAAATTCTTATGTAGTAACAAAAGTGGGGGGTGGAAAGAAAATTAAAGCACCGCAAGCAAGCATGCATCTTAATATATATACATACATACATATAGTACAGTTATTTGATTACTTGTAAATTACATGATCCGTATGCGTAAAAATTCTACGATAATAAAATATATTTATATCAATTCAAGGCGCTAAATAATATCAAGTTCAATATATATGGTATAAAAAACACACACACACACATTAAACGTGTGATCCCAAACAAACTGAAATCAGCGTGAAATGCTTATGGAACTGTCTTTGTGACTGTCTCTACTTATAAATACATAACATAGATATAGATAATATAATTACACCGTACAACTATTTATATATTATATAAGCGACGAGCGCTTAGCGTATGAGGTGCAGCTTCCAGCGCAGCACGAAGTACGCGATAATACGTAGCGCTACGAAGGTGCCGAGCAGTGCCACCGCATCTATCCAGTACTCGGCATTGTCCATCGACATCTCCTCCAAGAACTTCTTGGGACTGCGGAAATGGCAGTACATTTCGTGGCACTCCAGTTTAGCGCGATCCATGCCATATATCGACACCATGGCGCCTAAATTGTAAGAAAAGAACGTAAAGTTAACAAGTTTCCTGCCACTGGAGTCAATAAAGTGGACTCACCTTCGAAACCATAGCGCACATAGCTAACATAGGTCACCCACTGCAGGTAGCCCGGTATGGTGTCGAAGTTAACGAAGAAGCCGGAGAAGAGTATGGTTGGTATTGTTGTGACGGGGCCGAGAAAGACGCCCGCTTCGATATTCATGCCAGCGCCAATCAGCAGGCCGAGCGACTGCGCCACCAGCGAGGTGAGCACGCAAATGAAGACGAACATCGAGATGCGCATCCACTCCATGGGCTGGGAGGTCAAATAGTAGACGACAATCACATAGACGCTGGAGAAGACGATCTGTGGAGAGGGCAATATGAAAGTTGAATGTGTGTAAAATATTGAAAAAGGTTTGTGAAAAGTGCCGAGATCCAATGAGTAGAGGCAGAGCGATGAAAGAGATGGAGGTTCATTACATACCTGAAACGGCAGATCAGCCATTGTCTTGGCAAAGTAGAAAGCCTTCAGCGAGTACCAGTAGTTCAAGTGCTCCCGCACAAACACCGACATTTCAGTAGGAACTGCGGATAAACGAATTTTCAGCTTAATTACAGCTAAGTTTGAAACGATTCTCGCAACTTTACTTACACGTCAATATCGTCGGCATCATCGCCGTGAACATGGTGAAGAGCGTGGTGAAGAAGATACAGCCCGCATTGCTCATCACCTTCGAAGCTTCATTGCCCACATCGTAGTAGATCATGCCGATAATGGCGCCGACAATGACGTGCGAGGCCAAACGCATATGCGTCAGCATGCGATCGCGCATGATGGTTACAAACGAGCGCTTCAGCAGTATCCAGAACTGTGTCCAGCCGCTGGTGGGGAAGCCAGAGCTGTTGGGCAGCGTAACAACACTTTCATGCGAGTCCAAGAGCGAGGTGGTGCAACCTGCGGCGGCTGCCTTCTCTGCAGCGCCGGTGAGCGCAACTTGTCCGCCCTTCGAACTGAAGCTGCAGCTGTAGTGCAGTCCGCTGTTGGAGTTGCCATTGTCATTGTTGCTGTTTGGAATGTTCAAGTTGATAACTGTGCAGTCGGATAGTTGTGATTGTTGCGTCTCCAATATGGGATTGTTGAGTGCATTCGAATGTGATATTAAAGTGCTGGACATTTCATCCATTTTGCATTTTTCATCCTCCAGTGTTAGAGTTGTGGTTGCCGTTAGTGTTGCATTGTTCGTACTTGTGCTGTTGGAGTTGTTGCAGTCATTGTCACCTTTGACAATGTCATTGGCAATGCCGCGCACAGCCGTCAAGCCGTAGTCTTTGTGACTAAATTTCTTGCACTCGCCGCTTTTGACCGCCGCCACCAGCTTTTGCACAGATTCGCCATACTCGCCGCTGGCTACCTCCAGCACATAATCGGCCGGATTGTGATATGAAGGGCAGTTGTAGCCGAGCGACGAGAGGAATGGCACCAGACCGCGTACGCGTCCTTCGTACATGCACTGGCCCTCGGCGAGCATGTACAAGTGATCGAACTTTTCAAAGAGACGCGCCGACGGCTGGTGAATGGTGCAAACGATAGTGCGACCGCCACGTGCCAACGACTTGAGCAAAGAAATTAGCTGGAAACACGTTGAACTATCCAAACCGGATGTGGGCTCGTCAAAGAACATCACTGGTGGATTATTAACCAACTCGAGTGCGATCGAGAGTCGTTTACGTTGTCCGCCCGACAGATTGCAGGTCTTCGTATTACTGGAATCCTTCAGACCGATCGTTTCGAGTATCTCGTGTACAACTACGCGTTTGGCCGCCAAATTCATATCTTTGCCCAACTTGAGATTGGCCGAGATCATCATGGCTTCATGCACTGTGAGATTGGCGATGAGTATATCATCTTGCATTATGTAGCAGGAAAGTTTACGAAAACGCCGCAGATTACGCTCTTTGCCATTGATCATCACCGAGCCGCTCAGCTGCGATGTTCTGAAACGAAAAGTGAGTGGTATTAACTAAAAAAAATTAATAGGAACGTTAATGATGCTGCGTAGCTCGTTTGAAAGCGTTAAAAAGCTTATGTGAAATATCATTTTCTTCTTCTTTATTATAAATTCAGATTTTGGGTAAAACCGTTCGGATTCAAAGAGTATATTTAAGTTTATTTAACTCAAACTACTAAAGAAATATAACTGACGTTGAGCAATACCAAAAGCTCCGTCACGATCGGGAAGGACCTCTCTGTTCGATACCAAACGAGGTTTCAGACAAGGCAACTAACTTCCTTTCGTACGACTTCTTCAATCTACTCTTGGAGAAAATAGTAAATAGTTCTGCAGAATTGAATAGAGAAGTTTATATCTTCTATAAAAGTGTACAGCTACTTTCGTACGCCAAAGATATCGATATTATGGGCCTCAACAACCGCGCCGTTAGTTCTTCCTTCTCCAGACTGGATAAGGCAGCAACGCAAACGGGTCTGGCAGAGAACGAGGGCAAGACGAAATATCTCCTGTCATCAAACAAACAGTCGCGGCTAGTCTCCCACGTCACTGTTAACAGTCATATTTTTGAAGTCGTAGATAATTTCGTCAACCTTGGAACCAGTATTAACAGCAACAACAATATCAGCCTCGAAAGCTTACGCATAAAAACTCTTTCCAACAGGCGGTACTTCGGACTGAGCAGGAAATTGAGAAGTAAAGTCCCCTCTCGACGAACAACGGCCAAACTCTTTAAGTCACTTAGTTCAGCGGCTACTCTGGCAATGTTATGTCGTACGTATGGAAGAAAACACTCCAGCTCTGAAAGTTTTCGGCACAGTACCAACCTGTGGCAACAGAGGAAGAGGAAGATCTCCACTCCCTTCAAAAGACCAGGTGGAGAAGGACCTGGCTTCGCTTGGAATCTCCAATTGGCGCCATATTGCGAAAAGAAGAAACTACTGGCGCGCTGTTGTAAACTCGGCTATAACCGCGAAAGCGGTGTCCACGCCAGTAAATAATAAGACTAAAGAAATATTGAAGAAATCATTCAATTATATTTAAAGGCCGGAACAAAGGACTATGTCTTGCTGTATAGGTATAAAAAGGAAGATTTTTATAATCAACGGCAAATAATAGAGCAAATAAAGGCACAATAGCCTTTTTATGTTTTTGTCGAGCTGAATCGGAGCTTTTATTATTAAGACGCTGAACTGGTAAGTAGCCAGGGCCAAGTCTTCAATAAATCACTTAACACATAAACGAAACTGTCAGCAAAGAATTTGAATGGTCTTATCTCTCTTTGCCTCAAAAGGAACCTAATATTGTTTCAAGTGCCCATAAACTGTCAACAAACACACACACGTCGAATATCAATAAACAGCAAAGCACGAAACAAAGCAACAAATCTGAAAACACTCGAAGAATGTCAAATGCGAAATACCATAAAGGGAAGTAGTCCTAAATAGCGTCATATAATAATATGACTTGTGTCGCAAAGGACGTGTTGACAAGACGGAATCGCTTGCGGTTCTCAACTGAACGAAGGAAGGCGAAGGAAGGCGAAGGAATCGTATTCGACTCTTCAGTGTGTGCGAAAATAGAACAAGGAAGGAAGCCATAAACGAATATTAATGCTTGGCACACTGAACACTTTTCCTGCGCCGTGCTTGTATGTGAATATAGACACACTTATGTATATAGTGCTTATAACGACTTGCGACTTATTGGATTAGGTAAACTTTAGCAGCTTTATGGATCCGAATGTGACCGCAGGAACATAATTACCGCTCTCATTTCCTTCATAAGCTTCTCTTGCATTTCTTTCAACAACTTTTACTAATTTCCTAGTTTTTTTATACTCCTAATATTCCCATCTTATAAATGCCTATGAGTGCTGTTGTACTTACTTGTAGCCGGCCAGAATGTTCATAAGTGTACTCTTCCCCGCACCGGACGGTCCCATGATGGCGGTGAGTTCGCCATTGCGAAACTTGCCCGAAACACTTTTCAGTATGGTCTTCAAGCCGCGCCTTCGTCCTTCCGAGACGGAATATGAAATATCAGCGAACTCGATGTCGACCGGCGGCCGCTGTGGCAGGTGTGACAGTGTGACGGTGCCTTTCTTGTGACCATTTGGACTGCAGCTATTTTGTATCTTTGGTGCGAGTATGTGATTTTGACTGGGAATACCGCCATTGCACAGATTATTTTGCGAGCTGCAATGGAAGAAGGGAAAAAAATTTAAAAAATGTGTTATGGTTAATTTATTATATCATGGGTTTAAATACAGTAGTCTGATACAACGATATCTCTGTCGAGTTTGCAATACCTTTCAAAGATCCTGGTACCATCCCTTATTGGAAAAGGTAATATTTAACCTAAAAAATGATTGAAAAGATTCAAGAAACCGCGTACTTTCTCCCTAAACCTAAAAAATTTGATGTAAAATTCATGGGAAAACTCCGTCCGTTGAGTGATTAAAAGACTTGAGCCGCTCAATCAAGTCTAAGAGATATCAGGTATCAGGACATATCAGTAGTCACCGCAATTTGGTATTGAATTGATTCAATCTTCTGTGAAGCTTATATTGACAAAACAGTTCGGCAGGATAACGAACCAACGCTTAAGTTGAAAGTAGTTAAGAGGTCATGGAATGCGGAAAGGTCCACATTTTGGACCACGGAACTACATTTATATCGTGTACGCCTAACTTATTTTACTGCTTTTTCAATTATAAAGAATTTCGAGAACCCAAACCAGATCTTAAAGTCGCTTTGCTGTTCCACTTGTTCAGCGTCTTTAAAAACTACAAACTTCCACTACTTTAACTTAGCACTATGATTAACAATTTGCAATAAAACGAAATAAAATTGGTTTGCCTACTTCAGCGGCTTCAGCCACGCTGCCATTTTAGCTGCAAACTCCTGTCGCAGTTGACCTGAATTCTGCCACGTTCCTTGCACTTCGTGCTCCCCTTGCAATGCGCTTACATAGCCATTCTTTGTGAGTTTTGTTTGTACGAAACAGGATAACGGCCGCGCATGGCGTGCATTCGACTTGCCACTACAATCGTTCAACATGTCCGCATAGGCCTCCACGTACTCTGAATGCCGGCGTTGCACCGCAAAATTGTCCACAAAGCCCGAGTTGCGTATGCCGCCATCCGCATCGACAGCGGCCTGCCTTGCGCCGCCTGCATTGAGGGGTCGCTGTGCCGCGTTGGTTGGGTTAATGTCTTTGGCGGCAGTGCCATTTCGATGGCAATTCAGCACCAGCTGGCTGCCGCTATCCGTGCTGCTGCAGCGTGTTAGCAGCTGCGGCTGTGAGGTTGTTAAATTATCTAAAATACTGCAACCAGATGTGTGCGACATTCTCAATACTTGTCGCCTGTGCGCAGGGTTTCACGCATTGATTTTATGGAATACTGTTGGTAAAGATTTTCGAAGCTCTGAATTTTTATTGCATTATTTATAGTTCAATATTTAATCGGTTTGCGGAGTTAGCTAGGCTGTCCTTGTTGTCCTCTTGTTGTTTAAATTTTCGATTTTTAAAACACTTCACGTTCCAGTTCCTTTGTTAAACACTTCTTATAGTCAGTACACTTTAACTGTTAATAAGTTCACACACTATATTTAAAGGAAGAATAAATTAAATCCTTTTATTGCCAACTGCCGCTCGGCCAGTACGTTAAACTTGCGCCCATCAAGAAGCACTGAACTAAGCTCGCCAGCCCAACTATGTTTACACTTAAAGTTTTGCGCGTCTTCTTCGGCTGGCGATCGCATTGTTCTGCCCGCATCACGCCCTGCCTACGGTCTTTGCTTAGCTGCGAGCGGTATGACTTGGCTGTGCGGCGAATGAGCGTTAAAGGCGTGAGCGCCTCATGGAATGGGTGGCCGCGTGAACCGCTTAGTGTGCGCGTGTGTGTGTGCAGTGGTGGATGGTGGCAGCGCGTATGAGTGGTTGTGACTTTGAATGGCTCGTAATGATGTGTCGAGAAATCTCAACATTGTGCTCTGGCTTTGTGGCAGTTGCTCAGCACCGCTTAGCCCCGGTTAAGTGCATGCAATGAAATGTTGCTGATGGTGTGCTTGACTATGTCGACGCTGATTATAATGAATAGCATAAGTTGAAAACGGCGATAGGGACAATCAAGAGGTATCACATTTGTAGATACAAATATTGAGCGGATTTACGGGTTTTTTAGTTTTTTTCCTTACTAACTTCGACTATCCCTTCAGTATGCACATTTCAAAAACATTTCAAACGTACAAAGTACTCAAGTGAATGACCGCTAATCAACGCCCTTTCTGGATCTTTTATTATGCAAGCAAGTTGTTTTTCAAGTGAAACTATTCGCTAACATCATGCCTCATGAAGAAGCGTTTCCAATCTGGAGCTTGTTTTGTTTTGACACAACGTCAGTCGTGGGCGTCTTATGGCATGAAAGAACTGAACTAGATTTAAAATGTCAGACACAATTGATTCGAAACATTATTCAATTGAGCAACTAAATTTTAAAGGGAACCCCTTTAAGGGCACACGGTGCGCATCACATATAAAAATTGACACAAACTGATGAGTGACTTTGTAAATTAAATATTGAACAAAAAATTTGTCTCAAAATTTCTAAAAATTTCGTGTGCAGAATCATTGCGAACGTTGGAAAGGGTTACGGTGATTCAGTTTTATCAAAAACACAAGCCTACGAGTGTTACAAAGCCTTCGAAAGCGGTCGGGAGATCGTTGAAGACTTGCCTCGTTCTGGACGACCTTCGACCTCTTCAACTGATGAAAATATTCAAAAAACCAAAGTATATGTATGGTTCTTGAATATCGTCAGGCAAGTGTTAGAGAGCTTGAATGATTTTGGTGAATATTTTGGATATGAAACGCGTTCTTGCTCGATTCTTCGCGATAAAGCTGAGTTTTTTTTTCAAAAATAGTGCCATAAACAGATCTCTTTGGACATGCTGCCGATGAGACATGAGTTTATGAGTTTGATATGCAAACAATTCAACAATCATCAGAACGGCACCCGTTTTCAGTCGATCGAAGGGATAAAGCCAAATTCGCTGAAGTAGCTGAAGGCCATCCCAAAAAATGATTATGAAAAGTGTTTCGATGACTGGAAAAATCGTTAGCATAAGTAACTAGTTCATATATGTATGTATATTAAACAGACAGACGGACATGGTTTAATCGTCTGAGCTCGTCACGCTAATCATTTATAGGATATCCGAGGTTTCCTTTCGAGTGTTACAATCCTCGTAGCAAACTTAATTTACCCTCTTCTGGGTAAAATTAAAGTTAATAAGAAGTTGTGAGAATGTACCCATTATTCAGTTAAAGTAAATAATAACAGCAACATTTAATGTTTGGCGTAAGTAGTAGAAATGAATTTTTTTGAGGTTGTGTTACAGTTACAGTAGTTCGAGTCTATCAAATTCATGCTGGTATGTCTGCAGTAGTGACCCACAATGCGTGTGCGTTGTAGTTTTTATGTCATAATTCTATAGATTGATGTAAATAGTGAGCGCTTCCACTCAATTGAAATGAACTGTGTCAACTCAAGAGGAAAACTAGTAAACAGTTATAAAGGGTAGACTGTTTGTGCAGTGGCGTTAATTTGGGTTCGAGCACAATAATAACAATAATAAATTCTTGAGTAAAATACTTTTGAATATTTGAGCAAAATTTGAGTTTAGGTTATAAAATGGTTATCTATTGGTTATCATACAACCATATTGAAACATAATTAGAGTTACAAACAGGTTATCTATTGGTTACTATATCTGATTGTTGTTTTTATTTTGTAAGTACTATGCAAGATTAAACAAAATATTAAAACTTCGCTGAAATTTTATTTTTTATTTTAAATGCCACATAAGTGTTAAAAAACCATTCTGAAAGATTTCTGCGATTCTGACTAAAATCTAAGTTGAAAGTAACAAAGCACCTTTCAACAGCGTGAGGTCGCTCACCACTTTACTCTGACTATAGTTGCCCACGCCGCCACTGGATTTTAAGTGCAAAAGCATGACGTAGTAAACCGGTCATACATACCCACATATGTACCCGTTTTTATTGTCGACACAAAAATGTGAGTACAAAACAAACAAAAGGTATTGACTTTTATTACTCTTTGTACTATTTGAGCAATTCACTTTCATGTTCGTTTAAGTGCATCCTCGTATGTGTGTGTGTGTTTGTGATATATCTACGGCTATTATGTGCATAACCACCCATAAATTCACAACCAATTCAGAGCGAGTAGTTCGCTTTTTTTGTAAATTTATGAGGAACTCTCTCATCTCCTCTTTTAATATGAGCTTTAAACTATTCGAAGGCTTTTCGAAGATCTTTTTTGATTATTTAGGATTTTTAAAAAAAATTTTAAATAAATATTAATAATAATGCACTGACAGTTAGTTAGCTGACAAACCAGTTCGTAACCACTCTTGAACTTGGCACCTGAAGCTCTTGCCGCCGCTCATTACGGGATTTCCTGTGCTCGTGAAGCACAAGCGCACACACATTTTGCCCAACGACGAGAATGTACCGTAATTAAATTGATAGCATGGAATCGCGCTGTCTGTCAGTAGCATGTTTACTGACATTGTTGTTGTACGTACTTACGGCATACACAAGGCATGTGTGTGTGTATCTATGTATGTGCACTTTGTTGGCGCTTCGTAGTGCTATTAATTGAATTAACGACATGATGCTGGGCGGCTCGTTGTGCGAAAACAACAACAACAACACAAACAAATACAGCGAATGCACTTTTGCATAGACTTTTGAATGAAGATGGACAAAGTGGTCGAAAGGCCGTGCCTCTTGCGCCTGTTGCTGGCGCATTAAGAAGCTAAAATATTGACTCTGTGGGTGCAATTGAGCGTTTTGACCTTTGCACTTGGCCGAAAGCTGCTTAATTTGTGCAGATTGTTGCTGATTGCGTAACACGAAATATTCTTTTGAAGGAACGTGAAGTTTGATAGAAGTGTTAGCTTTATGTGAGACTCGATGTTTTTCAGCATTCCTACTTTCCGATCGAAAGTTCGCTTGGAATATAAAATCGTTTGGCTGGAAATTCCACTGTTGGACAGGTTTAATTTATTTAGCGGTGAAGCTCATGGAATCGTCGTCATCTCTGACTATTAAATTAAAGCGTTTGGAATTATTTCCAAGAATTAGCAATGACTGTTAGGAAATTTATCGTTTAGTGAATCATTTGTTAACTCAGCTAAGAGGAGAAGTTAGTGGAGTTCTTTTTTTACTTACAAAGCTCGTCTTAATGTTGCCCACAAAGTTGAGGGACTCAATGATTCTAAGCTGTCTTTCAAAAGTTCTTTCATAAATGCTGTTAAAAATTATTCGTTGTGGCAATACCGAAGCCAAAGGAACCTTTTAAATAAAACAGGGTTGCCACCTGTTTAAAAAATGTCTAGAAATTTACAAGAAAAACTAATTAAAATTTGAAAAAATGTTGCTGTCAAACTTAAGAAACTAAAGAAAACTTGTAATCGAAAATTATTTTGGAATAGGGTTGCCATATTTTTTTTTTTAATTTTTTAATAAAATTATCTTGCTTGAATATATAAAATTTTGCAACACAAACATTTATTGAACAGGTTTAAGAAAGATTTTTGTAAGATTTATGTCTGAGAAGAGTTGCCACCTATTTGAAATATTTCGTTGAGACAAACTCATAAAATATAGGAATTATTAATAATAGATCCATCTAAAGAAGTTGAAGTTAATTAAAAACAGTTTTAAGTGGTTGCCACCTATCTGAAGTTTTGACTAATTAAATAAATCTTTTATTACCATATTGATATCAAAAATAATAAAATAGTTAATTGTCAAATATTACATTTAAACAAAGTTTTTGTAGTAACTTTCTAACTTTTTTGAGGCAGTGGTTGAAATTTTTTCAATAGAATATGAGATCTATCACGCGAACCGACTAAGTCTTTACTTAAATTAGCTGCTGCTATAATAACATATGTCTCAGGAACTGTTATTTGGATTTAGTTTTAGTTCCTTTGGCATACATATCCCTTCTTATCCCATCAGCAACATAATTTGTTGAGCAACATCTTGATAGCAACATTATTTAGGCTACTGCAACATAAGAAAGCCAGATTATATAGTTTTTTTCACATTTTCTTTCGTGTTTTGAAATATTTTTCACATTAGAACTAGTACTAGTGTTTCATATTGCACAGCAACATTGCCTTTACGCCCAGCAACATTTTACAATGACCATGAAAAGTATTGAATGAAAATAAATACGTGTTGAGATAAATAGAAAAGTTAAAGGTGAGATTAAATGCAGGTAAAGAGAAAAATTGCGAAGAGCGTCTCACAAACAGTTACAAACGCACATATTTATAGATTGGTAACAAGTTTTGAGCGCAAAACCTTAGAAGAATGGTGACCACAGAAAATGTGCTCATGTTTGACAGGTTCTTGTGTGCAACAACAATGTTGAGGATTATTTTGATTTTGGTTTCGTTTTGTTGGCGTTCGTCGTTTCTTGTTCTTCGACCATGCTACGCGCATGTGCAAGAATGCTTGAACTTCAGCATTGGTCGTTTGGTACATTTCCATAAACGAGTTCTGCAAGCAACTGGGCAGGTGGCCAAACTAGTTTCGTGCGACCTGATGTATGCTAGATTGTCGAATAGCCATAAACTTAAGTGAGTTTGTAATATTTATATGTAATAAGCCAAAATTAATGAGATACTTTGCTTGAATATCGGTGAGGGCTGGCATAAAATTTATAATTTTGGTTCAAATTGAGATAATTTGATTTTTGTTCTGAAACATATGTACATACATATTTAGATACAGTATGTGTCTTTTTGAAAATAAGCAGCGTTCTGTGTAAGCTTATAAGCAGCGTATATTACTTGCGTTTGCTTTATTTTGATAAAAGTTTTTCTCTGACTTATTGCAAAACAAAAACAAAAACAATAATAATAATTTCACATAAGAAAAACAAAAACGTCAACAATAAATATCGCTGAGCTATCCAACAAAAACAGCTGTTCACGAATGTTTACATTCACTCCTGACAACTGGCGCTCTTCGTCGCGCATTTTGCTCTCTTCTGCGCGCTCTTTTATCGCGCACTTGGTATCTAGCGGATACACAAATATTTACGTTTTTCTTTTCTTTCCTTTGTTCGCAATACACAGCACTTTGCACACCATTGTTGTTGTTGTTGTGCTTGCGCGCGTTTCGCCTCTCACCGAGCTGCATATTATTTTAATTGTCTCTATTCGCTGCTTTTTCTCTATTTTCTCGTTTTTGATTACTTATGCCGCCGCTGTGTTGTTGTTTTGCAAATTTTCTTTTTTTCTCGTTGTTTTTGCTTTTGCTATCGTTGCGCTTAATTACATCCATACGTAGTTGTTGCGGATATTAATGACTGTGCTATTGTTGTTGGTCGTACTTTGTTTGGCTTTGTTTTTGTTGTTGTGTCGACACGATTTCTGAGTGCATGTGCACTTAAAAGTCTGCTCGCTCGGTGCACGTGCACTCAGCTGGCGGTTTGGTAACACGCTCGGCCTTTGGCAGCATAACCGCTTCGACTTCTGACTAATGTGAACGAACTGCAGCGGGCCTCAGTGCTTATAGTCGTGTTCCTTGTACTTGTATATATGTATGTTTGTGTGTGTGTGTGTATGATGTTTCTTTAGTCATTATTCATAGCAACAGTGATGCATCAATTGTTGGTGGAGCAGTTGGCGGGGTTAAGGAAATTGATTCCGTATTCAGGGTTGTACGAAAGTTTCATTTTCGGTGTGGTTGTACATTAGGGTGAACGATTTTTTGTTCTTTGCAAGATAATTATACATATATCAGCCATCTTCAATTATCCATTTCAGTGTTTCAATGTTCTCTTGTTCAAAATGTCTTAAGTGAAAGGAACTTCAAAGCAATAGTCCTGAATTGGAGAAGGTTAACAGCTGTTTCTAGTGGTATGATGATTTTTTCCGATACCGCTAGGTTTTGTTCCACCGATTTTGTATAAGCTCTCACATTTTGAATGTCACTTACGTCTAGCAGCTGTCCAAATTGTCCACCATATGTATGTTTATCTTAATTTTTAATCTGCTCTTCAAACATTTTCCATATACTCTAAAACCCGAAATTATCAGCTTCAATGCTCGACCTACGAAGAAAATTATGTCATCAAGTTCTAATGACGACATAAAGTGAACACCCTAATGTGAATCGCTTTATATGTATTTATGCATATATGCCAGAATATACATACATATGTATGTATGTATATCGAGCAATAAAAGAAAAACATTGTTGCTCATTTTCATTGTTATTGCCCTCCAAATGTACTATAGAACATAGATGAGTATTTCGGCCTTTGTTTGACGTTGGGCACGTTCTTATAAATATGTATGTATAATATACATTGTATATAGTATATGTTATATGTACATACATCACCTAAAATGCAAAATAACGTAACATCACTTTTCATAAGTTAACAGGCGAAGAAAAACCGATATAATGAAACCACTCACAGGAAAAAATAATTGAGTTTTGGTTATAAAATGGTTATGTATTAGTTATATATTGGTTATATTTGGGTTATATAATATATTGGTTATATTTGAGTTATACATTGGTTATATTTCAGTGTTACATTGGTTATATCTGACACCGGCAGCTGAAAATTTTACGCTACGTCAATGAAATAAGATGTAGTGAATTGTGAGCAATAAAAACCTCAATACTGATTTTTTTTTATGATACGTTGTTTTGCATTTTAGTTGGCTATATATGTACATACATATGTGTGTATATATGTATATGAGAGTTTTTTTTACAATGAATATGCTTGCGCAATACGTCCCGCAGCCAAACTGGTGAGTAATAAACTAATTTTGAACTAGTTGAAACCGAAAAGTTGAAAAGCAACTTTTTTACGTCATGAGTTCCAGCCAGAAGTCAGTTGTTAGTGTTTGGTCGGAAATATTCCAGTTTCATACCAGTTCCAAACAGATATATTCCGGTATACTTTAATTTATATGCTACGAAATTATTTTATTCGTATTTTTTGCTGGTCTTGCGGATTCTTATTCGAAAAATCCGATTCGTGGAAATAATGCACTCTTTCTGAACCAACTTGAACCTTAATGGAACTTTGCTGCATTATTGACTAGCTCCAGTTTAATCAGGAAGGATTAACTGTAAAATGTTACTTTTTCGGGGGTACTTTGATCTGTCACTAGGGCGGATATAAAAATAAATGTTCCTCTTAAGTGTTTTTAGATATATCCAGTGTTTCTCGCAGGCATTGGCGCATATCTTTATCGCTTGGTTGTCTTTGGTTTTTAGCTGTGCAGGCATTTCGTTGTCAATGCTCCGCTTCAGCACATATTTAATTGCAGAGATACATATACAATATATACATATATGTATGTTTGTATGTATTGATGTATGAAAAGTGATCGGCGAATACCAGCAGTTTCATGCTATGCGTCATAAAGCGTCTGATTCGTTCGAATATGTGTCTCTTTGTGTTGTTTTGGTTCTTTATTGACTCAGCTTCAACTGCAAGTTCCAAAGTTCAATTTCGTGTGTAAGATATTTATGTATGTACATATGTATATTTTTTGAAGAAACTTTTTAATGCTTTGCGGTTTGCTGACGCTTTGAGTTTGTGCAAATAAACCACTACAATGAAGATTTTTATTGGATTTGCATTCTCCTCTTCTTTCATAAGTCAAAAAGTTGTTTGAGTGCCTCAATATATGTATATGTACATATGTTTGGATGTATCTTCGTGTGTGTTTTAGTAATCTCAACTTCCATTTGTGTCCACTTCTTGCCACTAGTGAATGATTGCTAGCTCGTAGCGAACCTCTGTACACAATTAAGTTTTGCTTTGTGTTACGAGTATAAAATTAGATTTCCTTCCCGTGTAATATTGGTCTAAAATAGACCAGGGATGTATGGACCTTGTCTGGTTCAATTTTTATGCTAAGTAACAATTTTCATTTTGTATGTTAATATTTAAGAGTCTTCAGAAATCAATATTTTACATATAGCTATGTGCGTATGAACCAGCATGCCAAATTGCCATTCCCGCGGTGCCCACTGGCTTACTAAAGCACATCCTTCTTCGTTATCCTAAGTTTCTTTCATACATACATATACATATATGTACATATGTTTCTATATAAAGTTGTTTGTTTGCATCGTCTGCCGTTCAACGATTGATTAAGACTAATGCAATTTTATTAAAAGCGTTTGCTGACCCCTTTCTTTGTTTCTTGTTCGTAAACAGATAACAGCAGTATGTACCCAAACACTCAGGGGAGTGATCGCCCACTTCTGTTTCCCAACTTTGAGCGATATTTGTCTCTTTGTTTGCGGTTTTATTGCCGTACCCCTATCTATGATGATATCTTAGAATTCTGGTTTCAGCGGTTAATGCTTTATCATGTTGTTGATGTATTTGTTTTTGTGTTTTCTTCTTGTTATTGTGGTTTTGTTCTTTGTTATTGTCATGATTGGAATAGCAAATTATTATTTTTTTTTGCTTTTATGTTGGTTTGTTTGTGTTTTTGGACGTGTGTCGATTTGCTCACTTTATTTGCACCTGTATTGTTGTTGTATTTGCTATTGACAAACATAATGTACTTATTAACTTGCTCGTTGTTTTTGTTGTTATTCTTCGTTTTACGATACGTTTCGTTTTGATTTTATTTTGCTTTTCTGCTTTGCTTTGCTTCGATGTGAACTTTTTGATTTTTCTTTGGCTTTTAATTGGCGCCAGCAAAAAGGCCGCTGAACTATTTGCTGTCTATCGGTAATAATAATTTGCGTCAAATTCCATTTTTGCAGAGAAATAATTGCTGTGTGATTATTTACTATATTATAGTCGTTAGAAGTGAGGAAAATTAGTTTTGTTCTAACGTGAGATGGAACGTGGGTTATACAAGTTTATTAGGAGATCATAATCTATATTGTCTAGAAGAGTTTTCGTGATTAATCATCCAGTTTCTGCTATAAAACACCGTATTCTCTGAAGAAACAAAATCTGTAGGATCACTGAAATCTTAATCTCTGGAATACCTTCGTTGTTCTACATGAAAAAAACTTTAATTAGAAAATCAATAAAACACTGCCTACATATAGGCGGATTTTATAGATTAAAAGATCAGATGTGGAATAAATCAAAGTACAAGAGGAGGCAAGTTGTAAAAATCAGCATATTTAGGTTAAGAGGTCGATCCTGAGAAGGATTTTATTCGTTTATTTTAGAACGCCATTCAGTTGTGATACCCCACAAATCGACAAGGCGCTGTGAGCCTGTCAAAAATTTGTTGAGATGGCTAATGACAGTTTCGGCTGTGTTCTCCAAGACAGTATGGTGTATGAGAAGATCTGAATAAGAAGTAAATGCCTTTACATTGTCAGATAAACCAATAAATGTTCTAAATAATAGATAAAATAATTTTTGGCAATTCTTTTGTATATTTTGACATTTAATTCTATAAATATCTACAAATAATTAATTGCAAAAATCCTCCAAAGTGACTCTGGCACGTGTGTAATAAATCATTATTATCATTATGCCAAAAGCATTGAATGCCTTCCTGTCTGGATTTTACTGCACTTTGAGATTCATGTAAACAGCGATGACCTACAATTTGTGTCCAAGGGCAACTCTGGCGTAAAATTAAGGATATTAGTAAATAATTAAGTAGTCTTCAAGAGGCTGCTGCTTTGTCGCTATGTGCGCCGCTTATATACATAATATAAGTACATATACGTTCATATGTATCATGCGTCTAATATCTGAACGATTGCATATTTCATGAATCACAGCGTACAAAGTAAAGCAGTAATGCTATGGTTGTGGGCTGGTCTTCTATTCGCCCGTAGAGCATTTCGTGACACGTGCGGAGTGTGTTTGAGTGCGAATTCGAGCGCAAAATAAGGCACTTGTGGTCAGTTTAGTCCAATTTAATGGTACTTCGTAATATGATATATACATATATGCGTGTGTAGGTAAATTAGTTTAATTGGCATTAAAAGTGATGTGGTGCAGCTCATGTGGACTTATGTGTGATTAAATGGGCAATGGTAAGGTGGTCACTTCATGTAGCTGTAGACGAATTCAGTTATTTAGACACACATTATCTACATACGTATAACTAAAGAGCGCGTCTCTCAAAGCGTTGACAGAATAGTATTGAAATCGATACCATATACTAGCCATTGACTTAGTAAATTACTCATATAAAGACTTGCGCAAACATGCTTTTCCACAGCGACCCCCTGGTGGATTTGACGCGCCTACTAACACCTGATTCACCTTCTGACGTTGTGTCGTACGCATTTTTCGTTCAACGGTGGATATCAAATAGTAGTTTATAAATAAAAAATGTCAATCAATGTGAGTGTTTCCCTAAAAATCAGTGATTTTGTAATTTGATATGCCTTTATACCCTAAACTGGGTGTATTAAGTTTGCCACGAAGCTTGTAAGATTCAAAAGGAAACGTCGGAGACCCTGTAAAAATATATAAATAAATGAATAGCAAAGCGAGTTGAGGCGATTTGGTTCAGATTTAGTTAGTCTGTGTGTCCGCCTGTCCCCCTGTCTGCCTGTATATGTATATATGAACAAGTCCCTCAGTTTTTGAGATATCGATTTGAAATTTTACAACTGTCCTTTTCCCACCAAGCGGCTGCTTATTTGTCGGAGCAGTTGATATGGGTCGACTATAGCATATAGCTACCATACAAACTGAATGATCAAATACATGTCCTTGTATAGAAAACTTTTTCAGTTGACGAGATATCTTCACGAAATTTGGCATAGATTATTGCCTAAAATATTGCTGTAATTTGTAAAAAAATTGTTCGGATCGGACTATCATAGCATATGACTGCCATACAAACTGAACGAGTGGAATCAAGTGTTTGTAAGGAAAACTTCTTCAGTTGACGAGATATCCTCACGAAATTGGGCATGGCTTCTAGTTCGAGATAATAATTCAATCTCTAAAGAAATAGTTGAAATCGGATAACTATAGCATGTAGCTGCCATACAAAATGCATAATCGAAATCTAGTTCTGGTAAGAAAGGAACCTCTTCCATTTGTGAAGGATATTAAAACTTCGGTGCAAAATTGACATTTTTTCTTGTTTTTGTTTATTTGCTGATCAACCTTCGTTGGAAAGAACCTGCATATTTGTTTAATTCTTAATGCCGTCTACTAGATTTCACTGTCAGCGATACAATCCACGTCACTTTCTGTTTATTAATGAGGTAAAAACCGTCTTCTAGTCTATCTTTCGTTTTGTTTTCAGCTACGTCCTTCTTTTATTGTTCAGCTGTCTGGAAAAAGAAGAATGCCGTTTACGTTATGCGTGTGACGCTTACAGCTATCGATTAATGCCGTCAACTTTAGTGTTATTGTTGTTTTTGTTCTCGTTTTGTCTATGTCGTTGCTTATTTATTGCTGCCCACAGCACAGAAAAGGTTGTGTGTCACATTTTAATTTTTTATTCTATATATTTGTACTCACAACTCGTCGTAAAGCATCGTAAAATCGTAAAATTATAAATTTTTACGTTTGTTTAAAAAAATTGTTGTTGAATTTAATACAAAAATGAGTTTACACATTTACAATTCTTAATGCTATGTTTTCGAATCGTTATAACTTAAAACTTTATGAGACTTGTGAAAACCCTAATTATATTTTTCTTTTAAATTTCCGTGTACGAGACATATTTCCTTTTTTAATGTCGAATGACTCAGGTCAGGTGGGGTTATAATACATTCAATTTAATTGTATTTCATATATTATAATTAATTAATTTTTGTTGATTTTTACAGCCCAAAGCTCTGAGAGCAGAAAAGCGTTGCCTACATTTAGGGTGATATACATAATTGTTGCCTACATTTAGGATGATTGTGAAAAAAATAATAAGAAAATATGGAAAATGTAATTGAAAGAGCGGCGTATTGCTCTATGGTGTTTCAATTAAGCAGTAGTGTTATATATTTCGAAAAGGAAAACGTCGAAGTTAAAAATTCCATCCTAAAATAATATTCGCACAGTTGCTCTCATGCATTTTTCGAGCGCAAGCACAAACTAAATTCCTTAAATGTAGAATATTATGAACACAGTTTAAACTGTGGGCGCTCATAAAGTGTAACGAAGCTATTTAGCGGTGGGCACATTCAACGCCCAGCCAAGCGCTGCACCAGCTTTGCACCCGACAATCACTCATACGCCACGTAGTACTTGAGTATGTACAGAGCGCAGCGCATTTCGCCAGCAGGCAGGCCGGCAATTATTTTTATATATACACGGGTATGTAAGTGTGTTGGTGGCCGGCAAGTTGTGTGCGACATTTCAAAATTTCAATTTGCACTCCACCTTAGGGGACTTTTGCACTGTGAACGCCACTTGCAGCTGCGACGCCAGCACGCCCTCCGACGCCCTTTAGACCTTGTTTGTTATGTAATTAAATTTCACAATATTCTCACATTCTTTTTAATATTTCTTTCACTTGAATAACATTTGCACTTTTCTGCCTTGCAGAGGACAGCAGTTATAACGAACTCAGACACACACGCGCACACACACACACGTTGTTAGCCGCTGCAATTTTGTATTTCAAGTGCGCGTGCACTTGGCGATCGCTGGCGTATTGGAAAATTCGCTAGCCACTAGATTTATTTAAATTCCTGCGGCTGCTTCTACTTTTAGAAAAATCGAAGAAATACCGAAATGTCAAGTACATTCGCATGTGTGAGTTGTTCGAATTATGCACGAGTCGGCGGTTCGGCGTAGACTGAAAGTGGCGCACAAGCGCGTGGCGTTCGAACGTTTTACGGGCAGACTAGTTGGCTGGCAATTTGGCCGGTGGCGTGGCCGGCAGGCGAGGTGTGGCGCGCGGGGTGATTAAAATCAACATGAATCGGTAACAGTTGGAGCTTGTTATTGTTGTAGTGTAATGAATTACTTTCCACCAACAGGCGGGTAGTGGGAAAGAAAGACATTACTTGGCAGCGTTGCCAATAAAAGACATGCCTTCGTATGCACGCGAGCGCTTTCGATTTTTGTTGCTTTACCGATTTTTCGTTAGCTACCCTCCTGCACTGTCCTTTTTCAAAGCACTGATACACCGATACCGTCATGGGCGCTTCCACTGCTTGCGTGTCAGCGCACGCTACGTTCGGTCACTAAGCTAACACTAAAACTGCTGACTGAATGAAGTAGTTTAACAGTTGCATACTATCCTTATGCTTTAGTGCAGTCGTCCTCATGCACCTACAGCCATCCACAGCCGTTTGTGTGCGCTTTGGAAAGTTCATGTTATATTTTAGGTCAGTTTGTGCTCGCCAGGGCAACGGTAATTGCAATGTGGGCTTTCACTTTTTGTTTGTTTTGACGAGTTCGAAATAAAATACTTACTCTATCTTGTTATTCGTTAGCTTTTCGCTTCTGTTTCGGTATTTTTGTGGCGTGTTGTCCTCATAGCATAACGGTATAAACACAGGTAAGTGGCACAGGTGTGCAGGAAAATGTACTGAAATTTGTATATTCGAAAATTTGGTTAAACAATTTGGTTGCTGTTGTTGGAATCGACCTACATTCCTCGGCTTGAGTGGGTCATGTAGTGGTGGTGTAGACTTTCAGTTTTGAAAAATGATTTCAGTTATATGCCAAAGTAGAAATTACTTTGTGCTGGGTTAATATGGAACACATTTAGTTTATTGGAGCTAAAAATGGTTGCTCTTATATAAAGGGTGGTCCTTGTCACGAAGTTTTTAACACGGCATAAAACATTGGATATGTTATAAAATATATTTATAAACTATATATATATATATATATATATATATATATACATAAATGAGCTGAGTTTTAGCCAAGTCCGTCTGTCTGTATATACGCGAATGAGTCCCTCAGCTTTTGAGATACCAATCTGAAATTTTGCACAGGTCGTTTTTTTGTCAAGAAGCTGCTTATTTGTCGGAACCGTCGATATCGAATGACTACATCGTAAAGCCTCTATACAAATCGAACGATAGAATAGAAGTCCTTGTAAGGAAAACTTTTTTATTTGCAGAGATGCCTTGACGAAATTTAGTACTGATTATTATACGAAGCAACGGTACAATCTCGCAAGAAATTGTTCAGATTTAACTACTGTAGCATATAGCTCTCATACCAACTGCAGGATCAAATACATGTCCTTGTATAGAAAACTTATTTATTTGCAGAGATATTCTCACGAAATTTAGTAACGTTTATTCTACAAAGCAATGTTACTATTTTCCAAGAAATTGTTCAGATCGGATTACTATAGAATGTAGTTGTCTTACAAACTGAACGATCGAATACACGCACTTGTATGGAAACTTTTTTAGTTGTAGAGATATCTTCACGAAATTTTGTACGAATTATTTAAAAAAGCAACGATACAATCTCCCAAGAAATTTTTCAGATTTAACTACTATAGCATATAGCTGCCGTATAAACTGACCGATCAAATACATGTTCTTGTATGGACAACTTTTTTAGTTGTAGAGATATCTTCACGAAATTTTGTACGGAATAATATACAAAGCAACGGCACAATCTCCCAAGAAATTATTCTGATCGGATAATTATAGCATATAGCTGCCATACAAACTGACCGTTCAAAATCAAGATATAGATCTTTTTATACCCTTTTCTGCTATAAGAAAGGCACCGGCGACGGATATTAAAGCTGTGTTCTCTTGTGGCAATTCTTTCAGTGCTCCTTTCCTAATAACTATGGGAAATACGAGTATATGCCCTCTTTAGTATGAGGACCATTTAGAGGACCTTAATCTAGCTCGAAATGGTAAGAATGTTGCACGATAATAAATTTTCTCCAGCTAAGCGGTTTCTTGTTAAAGGTTCAAAATTTGTATAAGGAAACGATAATACAGTCAACAGAGCGTGCTGAACAATAACAATTCTTTTGCGCAAAATATGAGACATGGATTCTGTGAACATAATATTAATATCCTTATTTTATACAAAATTGAAGTAAATTGTTAGAATTGTTGCAAGAAGCTCTTTGTCCTAAGAAATGGGTTACTTCTACATTGTATGTATAAACATGCACCCTCCTCAATGATTCCAAAATATCCACCAAAGAAATAATCTATGAACTAAAAATCTAATCAAAACTTTTCCACAAGCACATAAAAACAAACTAAAATTTTTCCATTAAAATAGACATAGCTATATTCATATAACTCAACCATACTCACGCCCCCTACTTCTCTTAAATGAAATGTCGCATAACTTAGTTTACGCAAAGCCGCAAATCAAAGCTTACTTTGTTGCTATATTTAGTCGTCACACACCCAAAATTTCTAACATTTCTTTTGCTACCGTTTTCTTTGCCCGCCTTTAATCAGCCTTATGGACGCGCCAGAAAGTTTAGCAAATACCTTGGATCGCCCACTTGAAGTTTGAATTGTTCACATACATACATATGTGTGTATACCTATGCATTTCTAAAAGTACCAGACATTTTTTGTATTCTTTTATTGGCCCTTAGCTGGCCACCTGTTGCAGGCAATAAAACTAGCCTCTAGTATGATAATCAGGCTTATCGTTTAATAGCAATTTAAGAAATTCGTAATTTTACAATGTACATGAGCGTACTCGAACCAGGCGACAACTAGTTTTCCATCACGTGATCGCTCAATTAAGTTTTTGCGTAATTGAAACAATGACGATAATGACGGTGTAAATAAGCGTCAATAAAGTTCTATTCCGCCAGCTGTAATATTAAAGCCCATCAAAGTTATATGAAAATGCAGCATAATCCAACTATTATTACTATTACTCAGAAATTTAATTACTTTCGTAACCGCGAGGTAAACATCTGGCATTCGCCTGAATTTGAATAAAACGAAGAAGCTCTTATTCGAGTTGGGAAAACATTTTATTTTCACGTGAGTGGAGCAAATCTGCTAGGGAAATCGATGCACTCTTGCTGGTTCGCAACTTTGCATAGGAACTCTGGGAATATTTTACTTAACATATATATAAATTTACATATACCAAGTTAACCACTTCCCAGCGCAGTTTTCTTTTCAAGTGGCCTTGAAACTGTTTCAGTCAACAATGCTCAAGTGGAAATTGCGAAGAATTGCATATGAGAATATTGCATTACTAGAAAGTTATCTTGTTGTGTAAAT
Organism: Bactrocera tryoni; assembly: GCF_016617805.1. Taxonomy (NCBI): domain Eukaryota; kingdom Metazoa; phylum Arthropoda; class Insecta; order Diptera; family Tephritidae; genus Bactrocera; species Bactrocera tryoni. The sequence goes on from NC_052500.1 coordinate 3,637,032, forward strand.
ATGCTTACTATGTAAACACACATATGCACTCGGAAAACTTTGCCAGGATCTGCGGAATTGCAGTATTTCGCGTGAGCTTACCTCCCGAGTGCATAAAGTGCTACATCAGCAGACTATTTGTGAGAGTTTAATAGTGCAAACACTGTTGGCCAAACGAAAAATTGTTTATAGGTTAGTTAGTGAATTCCACGTACGAGAGAGGGTAGTCGAAAAAGTCTTTTCGTATTTTGTTAGAAAGATCTGGTTGAAGAATCCCACGTAAGCTAGAGTTTTCTCGGCATGAAGTGGCGCGGCTTCTTATATAAGTGATAGAAATATAGCTCTGACTTTTTTTCTATATATTATGATAAGAACTAGAGCTTTTTCGTTGGAGTTTATACCTAAAAATTCCCTACAAAGGTCACAAAATCTCGGTTCAAAAGAAAAATAAAATCTTTATTGTGTTTTTCAGAGTTAGAAATATTTATTGAGTGAATAAAACTGTTAGTTTCTGCAAATACTTTAAAAATGTGTGAGGTTCTTTTAAAATATCACATTAATCCCTTCCAAAGAAGAGTGGTATGAGTTAGAAAAAGCTTGGAAAGAAGGTCTATAACTGAAAACCGTTAAACCAGATATCCCCACATCTATCCCCGGCATTTTTAGTGACATTTTAAACCACATAAACGAAAAAGATACACTCATTTCCGCTGCACACAATTCTCATTATTAAATTTCCGCACAAAAAATGCTTTCAGTTTCCGATATATCTTGGTATGCCTTACAATTCTACAAGTTTGTAAATGATTTATCCTTTTCCTTGCCAACGCAATCAAGCATAAAGCCACAGCAAGGACAGACTGCACTGTGTAGTACTGAAGTGCGTAAACCCGAACAAAAGTGGCGGCGAAAGAATAGAAACACACGCCCTTGCAGCGCCGCGCTTCGCACAAAAAGCGTGCGCCATGGCGTATGAGCAACTTTTGTTTACTGCTAAATGAAATTGTAAATTGTTGAAAATACTGCTGCGCTACTTACTTGTGACTTAGAGCGCCATTCTTTAGATTGTTGCCAACAAAATTTGTATGGTTGCTGTAGGGCAGTAGTGTTAGTTGTTGTGGCTGTTGTTGCTGCTGTGGCTGCGGCTGCAACAACGCTGGCGCTGCTATGCTCAACTGAGTATTTGCATTCAAATTGACATTGGTTGTGGCTGTGCCATTCAGCGCATCGCTGGCTGCATTTGTTGTGGCAGCGGTGGCGGCAGCTTGTCTTTGCTGGGTAGCAGCAGTCGGTGTGCCATTGTCGCCCACACCGGCTGTTGCTGCAACGCCGGTGGCCACGGCGGCGGCTTGTGGCACGATAATCGCGCTGTCGGATGTCTCCTTCGACACTAACGGCGTGTTTAACTTTTCCTCATCCATGTTTAAGCGCGCCGCTTATTAAACAATTGTTTTAATATTTTAAGATTTTTTCAATTTCTTTCTTTTTTCTAATATTTTATTCTTTTTTATGGTGATTTGCCACTATTTTTACACTTTAAGCTTTTTCTACTGCACGTTTAGTTAATTGGTTTTATTTGTTTGAGCTCGTTAGCTGACGCTTTGTGAGTTAACGACTATTTGTAACGCCACAAAACTTCACATAGTGCACTCAATGACTTTCGTCTGCAATTCACTCATAATTTATTCAATTTGATTGTTACTTTTGCCTCGCAACTATTGTACACTTAACTCGCGTCACTTTCCACGGCATTTATATAGCATAATCGTCGCTTAGAATTGTTGACGCGCTGCAAAATGCCACCCTGCATAATTTACTGTGTTAAATTGTCTTGTATTTCTGCAGTTTTAAACGGTTGCCAAATTCCGGTCGAATTAGATATTTATCGCACTTGCCTCTTGCACTAAGCGCTAAGGTTGCCAAAGTGTTGCTGAAATGAGAATCGATATAAATTTGTTAATAGAAAGTTAACTTCGGAATTTAATAGTTAATTTTAAGAATTATTTAGCGAATAGTAAGGAGGCGAAGAAATAAAGCCTAATGGCATTTAGTAGCAAATTTTTATGAACACGCGCCATAGACTTCATTAAAACTTTTATAATCAGTGAGATGGCTATTTCTTTTGCCGAAGATTTATGATCCTTTGCGCATTGGCAACTTGAGCGATTAGCTTCCCGAAACATACGACGACATTGACATGGTTCAGCGAATTAAGAAACAGCGGCTACGTTGGTTAGGTCATGAGAGGTCTTTGAGAGTATTGTACGCAATACCCGTCGGGGAAAGCTGTTGAAGAGGAAGAACTCCACTCCGTTCGATAGAGCAGCGAAAGAAAGACCTGGCTACCCTTGGAATCTCCAATTGTCGAAAAAAAGAATGACTGCTACACTGTTGTAAACTCGGCTATAACCGCGCATCCCAAAAGGAAACGCACTCTACTCTTATGAATCAAGAGGGACACCTCATAATTCCCACAATGATATGGATGATATGAATGAATAAACCCTCGGTATTACGCCCATCTCATATTGTGGAAGTATGAGAATACCCGCACCAACACCACTCTAAGCCTAGGTGCTGAGATACCTGTGGCGATGGATGAATGGTCTGCGGGTGGTAAACAATAGCTGATCGCTAACGGTCCCCTCCGATGCAAGAGCGAGGTCGGAGGCATACCGATTCTGCGGACGAGTGATCAACCCTTTCCGGCCTATTCGTGGGATCAAATATGAACAACAGAAACAACAACCAACTTGATGACAGGAATGGCGATTACGGGAAAGGCCTCGATATATCGGAATCCAATAATGGAATCCGAGGTGGACGACCTGCCCGCCTCCAGGAGACGATTAAGAGTACTACCGGGCGTACCAGACACAATACATCGGTAGTTACGGCAGCGGAAACCGTCAAACCAGGAGTGAAAGCCTCCACCTTCAAAGCTGCCATGAGCACCAACCAATGCGCACTGGTAGCTAAAGAAGAGAACCAGCGCAAAAAACGAAAAAAAAAAATCCCAGAATAAACTGAACAAAAACCGGTACCAGAGCGCAGTCTTTATACTTGGTAAGATTACCAAAGATCAGGCATCCGGCACCCCAGTTGATGAGGAGGAAATCAAGCGCCTCAAACAGGCAGTGGAGGATTACGAAAGCTTCCTGAAAAGGAGGCAATCCGAACCTCAAGATGAAAGCAAAAACTCGAGCAGTTCCCAAAAAAGGAATTGGTCAATTATCAAACCGCAACGCACTCTGTTCGATCTCGTCTGCAATAATTCAAAGCTTTCTCTATTTGGAATTTAGTTCGCCGCTTGCACGCAAAGGCAGATATATTACTTTTTATTTTATTTCCATTACTTGAACCTTTTATAAACAACCGTTAGCTAAACCATATATAATCTATATATATAAAATATATAAAAGAAAGTTGTTGTTAGTTACACCATTTATAACTCAAGAACGGCTAAACCGATTTAGCTGAAAATTGGTGGGTAGGTAGCTTAGGACCAATAAAATTAAAATTCAATACAATTCATATATACAAAAATTATATTTTAAATTATAAGCATTTGTTCAAAATTCATGTAAGAATCATTTGAAAATGATTGGTTAACAAAAAATGCTATATCTTCTTCACTAATAGTCATAATCTTAATAATAGAAACCATATAGATGATATTAGTAGTACTAACTAAGTATTAGCCACAGTAAAACGTGGACGGGTCATGTAGTATAAAATAAAATACTTTAATAATTTAAAAAATATTCCCATCATATATGTATATACCCATATATTTGTTTCTTATTTTTTTCTTATGCTTCCCTATCTAATCACATGCCCTAATCAAGCTTTTATTGCAAAGCATACGGAAGTCTTCAATACAAAATGAACTACGCTCAGCTGCCAGATGTGCGCATAGACTTATTAGCACAACAACTATAATTTTTATTAAAATACAAGTACTTGTTCTTGACCCTCAATAAAACGCTTTTGGTGTGTGTAAGCTTGTGCAACGGCGCTTTGACTGTGGAAATATGCCACGAAACTATTTTGATATTCCATTAGCGTGCGGCTGGCATGTTCGAAAGCCAAACAAAGCATTTGGAACTATTAGTATGCTAGCAATGAGCAATGAAGGGCTCAAATTATGTCATCTGCTTGTTTACATGTTTACATGTGTGCGTGTGTATTTAAATTTGAATAGAAATATAGATAAGTGCGGTCTATTAAGTTACTTTTGATTAGTTGGACTTTGACTGAGTTAATGAAATGGTTTATGGCTCTTGAAAATAGCAACAAATATAATTACTTTAGACTGACCAAATTAAATGTTAGTTATTCTAAATATACCAGAAATAATATAGATTCTGACTATAAATATCAATTAAGGCAATTTAATTTGTGTTTTGCATTAGTAAAAATTATATACGAAATTGTTTTATAAACAATTATAAGGAAGTTATAACAGATATTTGAGATGGGTTGTCTATAGTCGCCTCTAGTCTCCGTAGAATAGTCATACTTTGTATACTCAAGAGATATTTACTGTATGTATATATATAAGATATCGCCTTTTCTAGAATTCCCTTGAGCGTAAATCTTGTTTAAACAATAACAGAAAGACGTTTTGTGTGTTTTCGAAAAACTAAGTCAGTCGAATGAGCTACGGCGAACCCTGAAACAGCCGCAATGTGTTCCACAAGTTCAGTAAATACTACCTGTATCCCTTCCATTCCTAACGATACATCGTACCTGTCTATGAAATTGTAAAATTAATGAGATTTCTTATCATTTTTCGCATGACTAAGCGGTGAAATTGTCGAAAAGCTGCATTTATACTTTTCTCTCTCCTCACATTTTCTTCATCTCGAGCAATGCACAGATACAGCAGCTTAAGGGATACAATAATTGTTGCCATGCGTACCATAATCAGACAAATTATGGCTTGTTCCATTATGCCAAAAGTGCTGCTTCCCACCATCTAACGGCATTAAATCATCGACGAAAATTGCGTGTGAGTGTGTGTTTGGCAAGTAAGCATTTACTCCTGGCACTAAACGATAAATACAGTAATGATTTGCGCTTTTTTGCTCGCTCATACTTAATGCCCGACAAAGCTTATGGCTTTCCTCCTTAACGGCTTTAGCAGCGTTAGCTTTAGCTTCCTCTGGCACGGTTTTATCGCCGTTCGATAAAAATGCGTAAATTTGGCGTGCTGGCGTCAGTGGTGCGTGGGAAAAGTGATGCGCCTTCTTTGACTATGAGAGCGTGGGCTTGAATTATTTGCCTTGCGCTTGATAACAGCAAAGAGCCGGTTCTAACTCAGTTTTTTCTGATGGAGAGGTCGGTTTTTTTCTTAAATTTCTAGAAAGCCAAACTGCCATTAATAAATATAGTATCTAATTTGTAGGAGAATTTCTTTCTAGTAGTGGGTGGGGGGTCATTAGTAGCTTTTCTTTTAAAAAACACCTCTTCTACTCATAATCACCTCATATATTCTAAGTTGTTATATAAGCCTACAGTTACCTTACTAATAGCCTTGATAGCTATAAGCCGCTAGCAAACAAACAGCGCCATTCTGTCAACAGCAGCAGACTCGACTAGCCAGCCTTTAATCCTTTATTCAGCAGCTTATGGTGAATACCTGCCGCTGAATAAAGTTAAATGCATGCAAATGAAGCGTGAAAAACAAATTGCATGACATTCGCTAATTACCAATTATATTTAGCAAAGTTAGCAAGATAATATGCTAACCTTTTCCATCGTTTGGACTCTTGCTGCGCTTGTAGCGCCCACTTAACAGCTGTAATGCCGCTATTGTGCCGAAGTCACAGTTTCAGACATTCACTTGAATTATATAACTAACAACAAAAAAGGCAGATGATTTAAATGAGAAATGTCTGCAATTTTTGCGCTGAACAATAGCTTCTACAATAGATTTGTGTATGCGTGGTTTTAGCAGAAGAATGAGCGCTAACATACCCTGCATCAAGCAGTCTAATTTCGTCACATTCCTAACAGTTGGTGGCAGTCTGAAAATTTTCTGCATTTAAAACGAAAAAAGCTTTCGGGCGCACTTCTCTGAGAGATGAGAGAACAATTTATGGAGTTAATAGAAATCTCTCTCTCAGATAGGAGTCGAAGAACTGTATGTGTTTTTGCTTTTTTCTTACTTTTTAGTTGTTTGATATTTTGAAAACGTTTTGCCAGATTACTGACTGAAAATTCGCCATTTTAGCTCCGTGAAATATTCTTGTTGAAACAATACGAGTATTAAAGCACTGCTTCTTACTCCAGTCTCAGCGTAATTATTTTAAATCTTGTACTTTCCTGTAGGGTTCTATTCTTAATCGTAGGCCCTGCGTCCTTTATGACATTTTGCAAATTGTGTTTATTTTTCTTTGTTTTGTTTACTAGCTGTCTACGTTGAATGTCTTTGGCTACGATTTGCCTTTGCGTTGAGAGTCACGCGAGAAATTTAACTCACTTTTTGTTGTAGCTGCCGATATGGCAGTTGAAAATGAAAGGGGGACTAGTTCAAAAAATTAAACAATATAATTTTCCGAATACTGAAGTTAAAGTTAAGGGAACTTTACTTTTTGCATAGAGTGTTTTCTTTGAGAGGAATTGAGGGTTATTTCTAGATTTTAAAGATATTGTTTAATCAATAGTAGAAAACTGTACTGAAGCTTGCGAAAACTATGGCACTGCACTGAAACAGCCGAAATGTGTTCCACAAGTTCAGTAAATACTACCTGTACCACTCCCATTCCTAACGATATATCGTACTTCTCTTTGAAATTGTAAAAATAATGAGATCTCTTATCGTTTTTTACACGTTTTTCACTTTATTTTTTGCATTTTTTAGAGAAGAACCGTCAGTTATTTATAGTTTTAGGGCTGTTTTATTAATGTCTGATTAAGGGACATTTATCAATTAAGTTAACCAGTACACCTTCTTTCAGTAAGGAAACATTTTTCTTAACCAGAACTGACAGATTACTGCTAATCAGACATTGAGAAATCGGCCCTTAGGGCTTATACGGATTTTGGTGGCGACCCTCGGGATTGCATTTTATGAAAAACATTCTTTCGATCCCATTATGCAAACTGACGCTTCCTGGTATAGTCAGGCTTATAAAGTTCCGTTATTGTGGTTCTCATTTGCTCTCTATTCCTTTCACTTAAAAAGTATGTGCCAATTGTAAACCTTTCTTTGGACGTAAGTGAGCATGAAGTGTTTCTTCATTGAAGCCTTTCCTTATCGCTGAAGTATTCTGAAATACCAGCATTCACTTTGACAGCTATCCCTGTAGGAAATTCAATTTCTCTAAAAAAATTTTGACAAGTAGACCAAGGTAAATAATTATTGAAAAAAGAAATTCATAGTAGATTGAAACGAAAAGATTGGAAACATAAGATAAAATAATAAGTATTAGGGGAAAAATAATGTACGAGTGATTTTAGGTCGGGTGGCCGAATATTTTAATACTACGTATGAATTATATCGATTTCCGGCGAAACTACGAGTCCTATAGAAAAAAGTCTTATCGAAAAATTGGAGGTAATGAAAAGATCCAAATCTTCTATATACGTACTTTTTCACATAACCGCAAAATTTATATGAAACAAACTCGAAACTATCTAATAATTTTATCTTGAAAATACTTCTGAAATCCGGACACTCCCTCTAATAATAAACATTTTTGAAACCTATTAATACTTGACTGAATATTGCTTGAAATAGTGCGAAATATCGCAACTGCAAATCAATAACATAGTAAAATAATCGCAGGTATTCATTACCTAGCAATTGAATAGGATTTATACAATAAATAATAAAAAATCAATAACAATATCAAAAAGCATGAAAAGAAAATCCTCCCGTCAGACACACTTCAATGCTGCCACTCAGAATCGATTTTCACTCCTTTCGCAACAATACTTCGTGCCTTGATATACCGATTTGCTTTTCTTATTTGCTGCCAAGTACTTTTATATATCGCATTGTGTCTCTGCTACAATAGCCATTCAGGCTTCGCCCACTGGTCTATTAGCCACCACACTGCAGGAAGTTGCACTTCCGTTTCACGGTGCATAAATATGCAAGAAGCGGAAATAGGTAGCCTAGTGCTTTCCTTTAGCCAGAAATGAGCTACTATTGTTGTAGACAGTCAATATTGGCTTGCCAAAGGTGTTGCACTGCCGTGAGGATTGACAGCCAACAATGCGAACAGATGTCCCTGACCTCCTAGCGGCACTTATTTATTCAGTTTTATGTACATTGATAATTGGGTAAGCTGGGATATGGGGAGGTGTGAATGTCAAATGGTTTTTATTTGCCTCAATAACTGTTTAAGTGTGTGCATAAGTTGCAGGGAGAATTGAGATATTTCGTGTGACATATGATTTTTGAGTGACTATCAATGGCTGGCTAACAAATCCAGTTGTAAAGTTGCATTTATTTCAAAGTTTACGATCTTAAAGGGGGAATGTTGAATTCAAAGCCTTTTTTAACCGTGAACATTGATGATAATAAGACTCGAAATATGTTTGGGCTTCCTATTTTTCTAATATGTACATATTAGTTTAGTTCTGTAAGTCAACTACAATTGGCCTAGTGTGGTTGGGCGCTGAGTTTGGAACCCGCCACGTAGAAACCACTCCCACTGAGAGGTTAAAGTTCTCTCTCGACGAAAAAAAAGACCAAACTCTACAAGTCTCTCATCATTCCCGTGCTATATGATGCAGAGCAGAGGCATTGACAATTATATCATCTGATGAGCAGAAGCATTGACAATTATATCATCTGATGAGTCACCCTTAGGTGTGTTCGATAGAAAAGTTCTGCGGAAGATTTATGGTCCTTTGCGCATTGGCAACGCCAAGTACCGCAGTAGATAGAACGAGATATATATACGACGACTTCAATATAGGTCAGCGGATCAAGAAACAGCGGCAACGCTGGCTAGGTCATGTTGTCCGGATGGAAAAGAACACTCCAGTTTTCAACATATTCGATTCCGTACCCTCTGGTGGTAGCAGAGGACGTGGAAGACCTTGAGTCCGTTGGGGAGATCAGGTCGAGAAGGAACTGGCTGCACTTGGTATCTCGAATTGGCGCCAAATAGCGAAAAGAAAAAGCGACTGGTGCCTGTAATTTGTTGCAAAGGATTACGGCGGTGAGGGACATCTCTAATCAAACATTTTTTAAAAACGAACGTGACGCCCTAATAGGTTTAATGTACGTTTCTCCCAAACAATAACGGTTGTGATTAAGAGTACTCATGTGCAATAACTTAATAAATATATGCGTCAGCGACACTCGAGATGTTGAAAACAAGTTTTATAGAAACTGATATGAAAATGGGACCGTGGGTGTGGCACTGCCATATTTTGATGAAATCACGTATCTCGGGATCTGCCCGACCAATTTGAATAGATTTTGGTACAGAACATTATTTTGATATTCTTATAGCACAGCGCGAAAATGGGCTGCAACGGATAATAGCCACGCCTACTTTCTATATAACAAAATGTTTAATTTATCTGACTCTTGCACCTTGCAGTATATCTACAAATCAAGCACCAATTGATGGAGCGGGATAAGACTTTTCACGAGTAATGCCTTTGAAGAACGCCATCTAATGGACAAAAATTTTCAAAATCGTATCACAACTTTTTAAGCTCCCAGTTACCGAAAATGGACCCGGTTCCTATTGTGAAAAGTCCTTTCTGCTAATACTTTTCCTGCGTGAAATATCGTGTTAATCTAAATTTTTGATTATAGAATGTTCGCTTACATCCGAACTTAGCCTTCCTTCCCTGTTTTTTTTTCAGAACTGTTCAGCTATCAGCAGTTACATTACTTTTCAGTGCTACTCTACCACTCCTCGCGTCTCTACTCGTTTTCACTTTGGCCATTCTGAAGCATGCTATCAGAAAAATTAAGAAAAAATAAGATATTTTAACAAAAACAGCTTTTCTTCACTTTCTCAAAAAAATTCGAAATTTCAAAAGTTACTAGAAGGTCATAAGGTTCTAATGCTCGAGCATTTGATGACACTTCTTCTGCGACACTGGGTCAAGTGAATCCACCCACATATGTATGAGTAGTTGTATATACACACACATGAGCGCGTATTTAAGCAATTGACACGAAACTCAACGAAATTTTACAGCGCAGCATTTCAAGAGCCGCTACTTAGATATTTCTATTAAACTAAAGCACATACATATGCAAACATATGTAAAAGTGGGGGTGATGCTATAAATAAGTGGGAGCTGCTGAAATGAAGTGTCGCGCAGCATAACTAAGCAAGCACTTGAAGATTATCGTGCACTTTGGAGGTAATGGATTTCAATTTCTATGCTTTTCGCTCTGTGTGACGCTGCCACGTGCTTCGGCAGTGCATTGCTTCACAATTTTTGGGCGATTTGAGTGCACGCGCACCGAACAGCAGCGCGTCTGCCGAAGACACTTGCACCATGCCGCGACAGTGGATTACTCAAGCAGCGCGTTGCGGCAGGGGGCCCGGCCACCGTAAGTCCACATGCACTCGTAGCACGTACAAAGCCATTTCTGCCTATTCTCGCATGCATCTAATTGCATTAAAAGAAATATAATAATTTTGTGTGTTTTTTGTCGATTTCTTTGCGTTTATGCAATGCTTGTTATACCTGCAATTTCGCTGCTGATATGCGCTTTGAATTACCGTTGCTATTCGCGTTATTTTCGCTGCAATTGTCTGTGGTTTTCTACGCTTGAATAAACAAATTGCAACGTTGCATATTTAAATGCACAAACTTGCACTTCACTTCGCACTCGTCTTGTCTCTCGCACACTCTCCGCACTAATTACACTCAAAGTTTTTCTACAAATTTCAATAGAATATTAATTTCACTGTTTCTTGGCAGAGATTTTAGTCCATTTTTTTATTTGTGTTTGAAATTGTATTTTCGTTTACTTCCATTTTCACTTGCAACGCCGTGCTGGCACATTGCGTTCGCGTCACATCGTCGACAACGAATGAATTTTTCATAATGCTCGTCGACGTTGTACCTGTATGCAGTGTGGGGGGTGGGGTGTGTGGTTTGTGGAAAAATGCTTTTTGGGGTTGGAGTTGCTCTAGCACTGCTTGCTAGTCGCCGCTTAGTCTGCCGAATCTCCGTTAAGTGCTTCAATTGTGGATTTCCCGGCAGTTAATGCAGCCGAAGCTGTTTGGCAGTGTTGCCAGAGTCTGTATATGAGTATGCAGTTTTGTTAAAAAATTATTTTGAACAGATCTATGTAAATTGTGTAATGATATTGTTTCCTCAGAAGCTTTATATTGGGTAGTCGAATAAGTCTTTTCGTATTTCTAATGAAACTTCAACTTATTTTTGTTTTTATATTTGGTCGACCACTTTTTACATTTTTCCGCTAGACCCAGTATTTCATCAGTGTAAAATTTTCATCAGTGTAAATCGAAATTTCCGGAACGGAAGCGAGCAAACCATTGTTGTGCTACACGAACTGATAGAGCATCGTCTCTGTAAACTTCACAAATTTCATTGGTGAATTGGGTGGAATTCTTTCCTTTTTTAGACAAAAATTTCAAGATACAGCGAATTTCTGCATTATTTTCACTCATTTTTGAACAGCTGTAATTTTTTTTCAACTTCCCCGAATTTAAGTATTTTTTTTTTGTTTAAATGAAGCTTAAAATCTCAATTTTCCAACACTATATAGTAACTAAAACACAATGTGATTGATACGATTGCAACGACATCTAATGACAAAATACGAAAAGACTTTTTCGACTACTCAATATTAATAATTTAGTAATAAATATGTATTTGGAACTAATTTAGTAAATTAGTAGTAAATATTTCCATAACTTTCACTTTTCATAAACAAGTTTTTCGAAATTTTCAGCATTTGGCAACCATGCCAAGCAATCTCTTGTGAATAGGCCATGAGAGCGCTCGTGTTATAAGGGTTGTACACCGTTATTCATTTTCTCAAGTTACAATTGCAGCCAAAAATCATAAGCTATGACAAAACTACAATCTCTAAGATTTTATAAAGATTTTATATAGATCATACATATATACATTATATTTATTGAACTATTTATTTTCATGTCTAATTTTGGCTTATAATTCAATTGTTCCAACTTTAGTCATTCTCATTTCCAAACACGACTTGATAACTAAGTAAATTTGACAATTAGCCGTTCGCTATGATTTTGCGCTTTCGTAAATTCACTCCTCGTTGTAAATATTTCTCTTAGCCAAGTCGCAGCATCCTGCTTTATCTACAGAACATAAATGTGAGCATATTCAACTCTCTTTACACTCATATCTTTGACCTACAAAAATCTAGCTCATTGTTGGTCTCGAACAAACAACAACAAATGAAGCTAGTTTATCTGAATAAATATTTTGTTGTTGCTGTGTCCAATTGTTCGTGGTCCTACCCTAATTTTCTTTGCGGTATCTATGTTTCTATTTACCCACATCCCATACATACTTATATACAAGTCCGAGTACATGCTAATTGAATATAAATGTTTCTGTGTGTGTACACCGTTAGTTTGTATACTGAATGATTTTGGTAATCAGGCGACCTTTGTAAGTTGTTGTTGCTGATAAAGTGCGTGAAATTCGTAGCGCAAACAAACGAGCACAGATTCTGGGTCAAATATACAAGGGTGACTGGCTGATAGTAGGCCATTCTTTAAAATCAATTTTCATAAGGTTCTCTCAAGAGATTTTGATAAATAATGAAATGAAAAATATTTCGGAAAAAAAAATGATAAATAAAGAGTAATCCATATCAAGGTTCCCTACTCTTTTTTAAAGAAGAAACACAGAAACTTCAAATTTACTGGAGAATGTTTATTATCATTGAAAAGAACAATTCTTGGCATTTATTTTTTGAGTAATATCTCTTTCAAATATTGGTCGTAACTACGTTTTAGTTGGTCCATCCGTTTAGTCCAACTTTTGATGACTCGGTCGAGCAATTCGACTTGTAACTGGTGAATGACACGCGGATTTATCCGCATAGACTTTAGACTTTACATATCTCCACAGAATAAAATTTAACGATTTGATATCACACGATCTTGGTGGTCAGTAACGATCGCCTTTGACAGTTACGTTCTTACCGACATTATTTTTGAACAAATATGGGCCAATGACGCCACCGGTCCACAAACCACATCAAACCGTTGTTTTTTCTGAATGAAATGGTAGCACTTGAATCTCTTCAGGTGGATCTCTGTCCCAAATGCGGCAATTTTACCTGTTTACTGAGCTGTCAGAAAATGTATTGAGAAAATTACCTCTACTAGGATCATCCGAGAAAATATAGTGCTAGCGTCCTTATAACTCGTTTGTCTATCAACGACATCTATTGACAAAATACGAAAAGACTTTTTCGACTACCCAATATAAGTTCACTCTATAAATGTGTCTAGCCAAAGATCAATTACTTTGGTTTAGTAGGGGTTAACAGCAGTCAAGTACCTACTTGCACTATTGCTTCTTTTTGAATTTCTTACCAAATTCACATATAATCACAATGAGTGCTTTACCTATTTTTGGCTGAGCTGATAACTCTATCTCAAAGCAGATAAGTAATATCCAAGTATGGTTTCGTGGAATCGCTATATCACGGAAGATAAGTTAATTTAATTAGGCGAATATAAAGTCAACAAAATCAAAACGGAAAAAACCTTAGGACAAATTTTAGGGTCAGAAGGTTCAATTTAGGTAAAGCGTAGTATATTAGGAAAGAGCGCTGAAAGTCATTTGTGTATTTCAAATATTAATTTCACCGGGCACTTTAACCTGCCCGCTCATAGTCTTTTATGTGAAGCGAATTCGATTAGAGGGCTTGCGAAATTTTCTGAATGACTTTATATTTTGAATTAATTTCTGTGTTTAGAGCTTACGAATCCCAAAGAAATTCATGACTCAACGAACCAATTGGATCGGAGATATTTTTAAGAGTTACATAACAGCTTTTGTCCAGCTGCAACCAGAGTATAGTTGAAGCATTTCAGTTGTCATACATTTACGAAACTCGGTGAATTGGCTGTAATTAATACTTGATGCCTCACTCATTTTGTGCTAAGCTCTATGATCCATACCTACTAGATCTTGGCATCACAATGGAGAAGCGTCCCTAGCAGTCCAAGTGGGATTCACGAGAATTTTGCTTACTTGCCTAACCTAACCTAACTTGGTTGACAACTTCGAAAGCGGTATTGTCAACCCATAAATTGGTTCAAAATTATTTAACAAATAAAGGCTCGATATTGTGGGTCAAAACAAAGAAATAAGAAACCTCATACTACTTAACCGGGCATTGCCGTCAAGAGACCAGCCATCTTCCAACACAAATAATTAAGTGTTTCGTATAATAATTAGAGCAAGGTTGGCATCTCTGGCACATACAAAATAAGGAAGGCGCAGTCGCAGTACAGGGCTAAAAACCGAATATGAATCAAATTATTGAATTTGTTTTTTTTTTTTGAAAATTTTCAGTGTATAAAAAAATTTTAATTTCAAGGATTTAATACATAAATACACTCTGTGTAGCTAACCGAAATATTTTTATAAAATTTTGATATGTTTAAAGAGATGAGAGATTTTACTTTCGCTTTCATGTTATAACCGACAGAGAGTAACTGTATTGCTAACAATGGAACTAAATTATACATATTCTGTACTCAGTATCTTGCAGCATCCCACAACTAATAATATTCTTTGTAAGACCCTCTCAAATTCAACATTTATCCTCTCGCATTGCAATCTTCGCTTCAGTGATATGCTCTCTTCAATGATATGCAGTTGAATGTAAAGCCAGCAGTGAAAGCGAAAGCGAAGAGAGTATATAAAATAATAATAAGATAACTGTGTATCCGAAGCAGTAATCTCGTCTATTTTGTTAGATTTTATGTTACTTTGGGCCTCAAGCTGCTGTATGCTTACTTCTTTACCCTAAAATATGCTACCGATTTGTTAAAGAACTTTAGTACCAACAGCTGATAAGCAACGCGCTATGCACTCGGCTGCAGTCGTCATAAACTCACACACATGTACGCGAAAGTGAATGCTAAGGGGTGACTAGAGGGTATACGCAGTGACATGACTTAAGAAGGGATGTTAGTTGCAGCGAGTTTCCCTATGAGTCGCACCTTGGCAGGGTTTTTCCGGGCGCCTCACACGGGGTGGTTGTTATGGCAAATAAAGGGGGCCTGCAGGTCTATTGCAACTGTTTTTGTTTTTAATATTGTGTGGCTTTATGTGTTTGTTGCTTGCGTGTTGCTCGTATTTTCTTGCTATTTTTCACCCTGCCACCCCCAGTGCCATAAAAAGAGAAGAAAACGAAATTATAAAGAACGTTTCTGTAAGTGAACTTCTGCATTAAAAACTGAGTCATTTTATACTTGTAAGCCCTCGCTATAAGCGCTTGAAAGAACATTCTTTAAATTTTCACTTAAATTTCTTTTCATATATTCACTAAAAAATACCATTCATAGTTGAGCAATCAGTCAATGGCTGCACGCAGCAGCTTCACGCACCAGTTCTACATACTAGCATATATGTATGTATGTATATGCATATGCCTTCCCGATAGTCATAGTAAGCGCTCAGCAATATACAAATATATAAATCAGACGTCAGTAAACAATAAATACTCCGCCAGACTATCAGTGACTGATTGGCGGGGGGTCGCGAGGCAGGCAGAACACAGCTGGTCAGACTCTAAAAATTGTCTAGCTGTCTTGCTGCGCTCACGCTCGCTTGTATATCTGGACGCGCTCGTGTTCGCTTGTCTTGCTGAGCACACAGTTACATTTGCTTAATTTATTTATGTAAATGTTGTTGTTGCTTTATTGAGACTACATACTTTACTCTGAGGAGACCGCGCTGGAACTATCTTACAGCCACTTCTTTGCACAGCTCTGCTACTCGCCACCTTATTGCTTGTTTGCTTTGACATAAAACGCTCGAATTCTATTTCCAATAAACACACTTTTAGAAGAACTCGCTGCGCTCGGCCCTAATCTCGCTATGTAGAATGCACACACTGTTCGTAAACTAAACACGCCGCCGCCCTTGGCTTATTTATTATTTTTATTTATATGCTTATTTTCAGTTGGAGCGCCAGCTTTTCTGGCGTCTTTCGTATTGCTTAATTTTGTTTAATTTATGGCGAAGCACACACACACACGCGCTACATTGTTTTTGTTATGACTTCGAACACATTAATTCTCTTCAAAACACGTATGTATGTTTTCTTTTTGTTTCTACAAACGCACCCCACGTTAACCGCGTCTCTGTTCGCGAGCACCGAACGCCAAACAGAAATTAATTTAATGGCAACAAAGCAGCACACAAATTTATTTACTTATTTGCATTATTATTTAATTATTTACTTCTTTGTAATTTAGAAAAATTTCTTTCTTTGCTTTGTGCTTATCGCATGCAGCACCAACGTGACACGAGCGCTTTGGCAGACTGAAGAATCAGCTACTCTTTGTGGTGTGGTAGGTAGCCACCGACGATTTCAAAGCGCCAGCAACCGTGTTTTTATTGTTACTAATTTTGTTTGAAAATAAAAGCAAAAGTGGCTCACATAGCGTCCACCCAAGTCCACAGTTCACAGCTAGACTGTGTGCGGCTCAGCTGATGCGTCGTGCTGTCGTCTGTCTGTGCTCGCTTGCTGGTTCGTTGCCTCCCAGCTTACAAAGGCGGATGTGAATTGTATGAATGATGTGTATCTCTTGTGGTTGGTCTCTTTGGCTTTGCGGTCGTGCGACTGGCGGTGGGTGGCCTGAGCGGTGAGCGCGCTAAGCGCCGCGTACACGCAAGTGGTAGTGTAGGTGTGAGCGCGCGCTGGGCGGAGGCCGTCGTTAACGATTGGCGACTGTGAGCGCGCTACCGAAGAAGCGATTTGGCGAGCCGCGCGCTATCAATCGTCGCTGCGTTAACCCAAATCCGCCTATTTTACTCGCTTATGCCTAGGTACACACTACATTTACATCTATAAATGGTATTTTATGTGCCGCCGACGCGCGAAATCCGCTGTTGCTGCTGCTTCGTAGCGCCAACAAAGAAGAACTGACTTGAGTGCCGACGCGAAATCATATAAAACGGTCGGTGCTGCTTGAGAAGCGCGGAGAATAGCAGCAGCTGCTGCATATCTGTAGGTGAGCGCATGTTTATGTGTGTGTGAGAGTGCATTGTGTGCTGATGCAAATGTTGCTAAACATTTCGCTTTGTATTCAAATGATTTTCTGTATACATTTCAATTGATTTCCTGCGCCAGCATTGATACCATTTCATTTGCGCTCGTGTTTGTGTGTGTGTTCGGGTGGATGTGTGTCCGCTTTACAAACATTATTGAATGATGATGATTGGGCAAATGGTTTGCAAATTTTCATTTACCGTTGTTTAACAGTAAATTGTATTAGCAATTCAAATTTTCTTATCGCTTTGATGTTTTGCCATTAACTGAGATATTTTCATGGAGATAAAAAGATTTGAGTGGTAATTCTACCGCCTCTTGAAATCCGGAAATAGTTTTATTTGCTAGATCAATTTAGTTAAGATTTTAATGGTATGTTCGACTCAGAATTATATTCTCTAATTGGTTGAAGTTATGTTATTGTATCCATTAATATTTCCTTAAAAGAGAAGGCTAAATTTTTCAAACCTCTCCCTCTGGATAATCGTAGTCAGCATCTTGGGTTAGGTTAGGTAAGTAGGCAGATGTTCGTGAGACCACGGACAATCTCACTTGGACTGCTAGAAGCGGCTGTTCGTTGGCATACTCAGAACTTCGAAACACGGATCAAATGGTATATCTATAAATCGCCTAGCGCCAGCCACAAATTTATTGAACTGGTAATTAACTTCAGTCAATTCGCCAGGTTCGTAGCAAGTATGGCAACCAAAATGCTTCAACCTTAGTCTTGCGAAGTGTGGACAGTGAAGGAGAAAGTGTCAAGATGTTTCCATCTCAACTTCTTCATTACAACTTTAACAAGTCGAGTCCCGAAAAATATTTAGATTTCCCGCGTAAGTGCCAATAGGTCGCAAGGCTTTAGTGCTTGTTGCTGACCAACTCTTATTGAGCTTGCGAGAGGGCCATAGATACAGCGACCGAGTGCGCGATGACAGGGGAAAACCAGCTCATTTTCATCCTAATGGGATTTGGGTAAGGGCGCTTTTTATAGCGAGCTCATCGGCTTTATGACGATTCTACTATGGTCAGGGACCCAGCCAAGTTAAATTTGGAAGTATCTATCATCATCTTAGTTTCTTACAGAAAATTTAATTTAATAATATATTTCAAAGCAGCAATAATATGAACATCCACATACTTTTTTTTGAATTTTTTCTCGGAAAATATAATACCTGTACTCTTGATGTAGTCTCTCAAATATGGGACCCCGCATGCCCTTGCGATATAATTGCGACCAAGAAACCAAAAATTAAAAAACTCTTTGAAAGTAGCTTTGAAGAAGATCGAGACAGGCCCTAGCACTGTTTGGCTGCATTGAAAGTCATAAATTTTACATTTGGGCAACAGAAAGTTCAATCGAGATTCATGGAACGCCATTAAAAGTAGAAGTAGATCTTCAGAAGCTACAGCATCCTTGACTTCTTTCCAGTGAAATGAAACAGTCAATGGACATCGCTATGATTAGCTCAATATGCAGATATTTATGCTAAAAAAAAGATCTTAATGCTTCAAAATTTCACCAAAATGGCACCCCTTATACAAACTATTCAGAAGATCAAAAGATTGCTGGATATCTAATGCCAAAAAGAGGACCAGCTAATTCAACAAAAATATCTCAAATAATAAAAGCTGACTTTTGTGTTTTTTTCTAGTAAATTATGGTGCACCCTGTACCTAAATGTAGCTATCAAAATGATTCATGAAGAGTTTATTATTTTTTTTCTCATTTCTGAACTTCGCAATCGTTTAATGGCCCCCATTAAAACTATCTCAAAACTCGAACCGAGTACGAAAGTGCAAAGTTCTAACTGGAACTTGGACTAACACTCTCGAGAAAGCCAAACTATATATCTAGTTTATTAGACATATTAACACGCGTCATAATTTGATTGTTAAAAACTCAGCTTAAAATATATATGTTCACATTATCATTTATACGCTTGAATGCCGAAGTATGCTTTGAAATAATAGCTGAAACAAAGAAGCGGTATATTTCCACTAAAAACACAATAAATTAAAATAAAACTTATACTAAGTCAGCATAGAGCGCAGTTTTTCGCTTATTATGGAGCAATGAAGCAGAGCACCGAGAGCGGGTTACTTCGAGCGGCAGCAAACTTCGTGCGGACTGGTGTCGGTTGGTCAGTCAGAGATCCAGCGGCTGAGCTGAGCTGGCGCTTGCTTGGACTATTAAGTTCACCTGCACCGAACAATGTCTAATCAGCGTTGGCAGCTGTGTGTAATTTACTTGCTGTCAGAAACACATGCTCAATTCTAGAGACACTTGCGAGCTTACACGCATGCCTGCGCACATTTTGCAGTCAGTTTATTCAATTTAAATAATGATTTAGACGCTGATAGGCTTCGAGTGCTCTCATCACATCAATTTACTCACTCAGAAACAAAAACACGCAGCAATTTTGCTTACTTGTGGACTTATGAGATGTTAAGAAAGCGGAAGTATCACTTTCGAACTATGTGGGCGGGATTTTTATTCCCACATAAAGCATGAAGTGGAGTGCTCGCTCCTTAAACTTGCACTAAACTGACGTTTTCTCGTTTCCAACGCTTCTAAGTTGTAGGAAATAACAGCTGGCGCACCCTTTATCTACACTTAACTGTGTGTATTTCTTTATTGTGAAAGCCTATGCCAGTAATTATAAAATTAAAATTTTTTTCACTTGTCTAGGGCATAACTTTGTCGCAGCTAAATTCTTCTTATGACATTGCCGGCTGAAAATAAATTAAAATAAATTCCAAGTGCAATTGTACTCTACTCCACTATTGATTAACACACTGCTTTTGATCAACACTATTCTGCTCGCCCTTAATTAGAGAGATTTATTTGGAGAGCAAGCATTATTGTGCAATTAAATTCCACCAGAGGTATTTCCTAATAAATGCCTGCCGTGTTCTGACTAAATACCACACAAATTTATGGCTATGCTAAATTGTGAGTCAGCATACATATGTACATACCAGAATGTGAAAAATATTTTCTTTTAATATTTCCCGCCTTTACGTAAAACTTCTAGTACACACACGCGTATTCCGATTTGTTTATTTATTTACATTCAGAAAATCACTATTGAGCAACTTGAAAAACAAAGCAACTGATTCGATTCATTGACTGCAGACCATCTGTGTCTGCTTTCGCAAAACTAGAAGCAGCAACCAGCAAGTAGATTATTAAATTACATGCTGCTCGTGCTTTAAGAAAGGCCGGTGCATGTGCACTCAGCGGCTGACTAGCGTGTGCCGTTGCAGCAATCGAGAGCGCGCACTGGCGGTCTTATCTTGCCGCTGTGGAGACTTTTCATACGGAAAGAGAGCGAAGCAAACTGTGTTTTCCAATTGTTTTGCTATTTTTGCATCGTTTCCTCATTTTATTTTAACTAAGATTTAAATCTCTGTGGTTTTATTTAGTCATAAACTGGCAGTGAAATCATTCTAAAATATGGATGTGCTTCTTATCTACAGCTAAAGCCGACCTACTCGAAGATTACTAAGTTCAAAGTAGAATTCTTTTAAAGGTTAATTGTGTTTTTTAAATGTTTGTGTTGATGTTTGGAAGATTACATTCAAGGGCTTGAAGAAATACACTACAAAATTTAGGCTCTACGTATAGTGGTAGAACATCATTCTCAAAAACGATAGTATTGGAGAATTTGCCAAAAATGACACAGATTACCATACGCTTTGCGATATACGAAAGCATAGAGAGAAACAGAGAGATATAAAAACTGTCAAACTATCTTAGCAATAGTCACTCTTTCGGTTATGATGTCACGGCTGTCAAAAGTATTACAATAAAAGTAGTGGTCAATCAGTTTAAGATTCCGACAGTTTCTTTCCGTTACACCTTTGAAATCAGTTTTAAAGAGTGATCCATCTCGAGGTTCCATACTTGTTTTAAAGAAATACACTTCAAATTTAATGGGTAATGTTTATTTTCATTTGAAAGGACATTCTCTGGCTTTTAAGATTATCTCTTACCAATGCAACGTCTGTGATGGTCCATCCGTTGAATGCAATTTTCGATAACTCGTCCGGCCAATTCGACTGGTAACTGGCGAATGATAGGCGTGATGTTTTGCTCCAAGGCCTTAATCGAAATGGTATGTCCGCATAGACTTTAGACTTTACATATCCCCACAGAAAATAGTCTAACGGAGTGATATCACATGATCTTGGTGCTCAATCGACCAGCCCAAAACGTGAAATTATCTGCTCCCCGAAGTGTTCTCTCAATAAATCCATTAATTGATGCGATGTGTAGGAAGTGGCACCGTCTTGTTGGAACTAAATGTCGCCGAGATCCTGAGCTTCAACTTCAAGTATCAAATATTGGTTATCATGGAGTGACAACGGTCGCCATTGACGGTTACGTTTTCACCGCCATCATTTTAGAAGAAATGTGGACCAATGATTCCACCGGCCCGCAAAACAACACCAAACCCTTATATTTTTCGGGATGAAATGGTAGCTCTTAAATCTGGCAATTTCTTAAATGCGGCAATTTTGCATGTTTACATACCTCTTTGAGCCAGAAATGACCTCATCGCTGAACAAAATTTGGCTCAGAAACGTCGGAGCTTTTGAAACTTTTCAAAAGCACATAGAACGCAGCGATGTCGCTTTGGAGGGTCGATAAGCTTCAATTCTTGTACAAGCTGTGTTTTGTATACTATCGTTTTAAGATCTCGTCGTAAAATGCGGCAAGTCGTTCCATGTGTCAGTCCGAGGTACTGTGAACGGCGCCGAATAGACTCCCGACGGTCTTCGTGTACACTCTTAGCTACGACTGCTTTATTCTCTTCACTGCGTGCTGGACGTAGTAAATTTGCCCGAATATTATTCAATAATGAATGCCGGGACTCAAGATGAGTTTTGCGGTGAGAAGAGGGGCAATAAAATACCGGGTTTTTTCAGAGAGTCTACAATAAAATATTAAGGCATCAATTACTTTGTAATATTAAGTAACCAATCTTAACTATGGCGTTCATCTCGCCTATCACGAAGCCGAGAATTCTAGAAAAATTAATTCACAATAGCCTTATTACTCTAAAATGTGAAAGCAATTATCATTTTTCAACGCGTATTTATTTATTATTTAAACTTTTTCTCCAATTATTAGAAAAAAGTGATTTACTGCAAGCATTAAAGTAAAACAAAGTATTTAATTGGGAGCAAAGTTTAGCTGACAAATATAAATATATAAACATATCGACACACAAGCGAGCGCGTGCGATTTTTAGGTGCATCAGCACCCAAACCAATTACTCGCCAAACTGTAGTGCGAGTGTTTTAAAATTACTGGTGATTACATGCAAGCATATTAAAATATATAAATCAATAATAATGATATCATATTGTGCTGAGTTCGTATGAACTAAGTCCACTTAAGTATATGTATGTATGAGGTTGCATGCCTATAATAAGGCTCATTCATGTGTGAGAAAATACAATTTTACTGAATCAGACTTAGAGCAGAAATGATTTTTGATGGAAATATATTTATTTTAAATATGAAAGACGGAAGTTAGAGAATTTTATAAACAGCACAAATCTAAATAATCGTCATTATGATGTTAACAGAGCTCAAAAGGCTAATATTATCCCGTCACCGACCATAAACACTTTACAAATTTAGGCTTAAGAAAAATGCAGCGCTATCCTTTCCCTGATGTGTGCTTTATACTATATTATAACTAAGTAAAGGTAACGAGAAGCAACAGTTATTTCACTGAACACCTATCAATGTGAACTTTATACTATTACCATGCAAATAAAACATGCAAAGTTGCTAATAAAATATTCATTGTTGCTGTACAATTGCAGCGATTTGAATTTAGTTATAGCCAGTAAAGCCTATAATCATACTAGACTACCTATCCTTAGTGCATGTCAACTACATCATGTCAACTACAACATCTGACAAAGTACGCATTTATAATGTACACTCAAATAGCATAAATTGTTTTCAACTATTTTACAGGTAGTAGAAGTAGTATTAGCAGTAGGAGTAGTATGCGTTTCAGGCACTGGTGAGCTGACCACTCTTTCTATAATCCTAACCTAAGGTAACCTAAAATCTTTGCAAGCGATGCCAAAACTGCTGTTATGTTGAGGTTTGCAAGAGACAAATGTTCGAAAATGACTTAAAAGAGAAAACCCAAAGACGCAAGATAAATCTTTTGTGCTTTGTCTTGGTTCTTATTTAACTTGAAGTGCTCTTTTGGCAAATGAGTGCTATCAAATCCAACATGGGGACATGTAGAACAAAAAATTCAGAAGACGCTATAGTGTACATAAAACAGAGGTTTGGATAACTCCAGACGTTGAAGCACATCAAAAGAGCGAAAGTCAGTTTTCGCAAGACTGTTCTTAATTACAATGACAAATTTCAGCGCGATGTGTCAACCAGTTTGCTTGCAGCAGCTACATAAGTCGGTATACCTCAGTTGTGCGTTGCGATTTTTACAATGAATCGAATGTTGGGATTGAGGAGTGCTACGAAGTCAAAGACGGTCGAGAAATTGTTGAAGATGTGCCTCGTTCTGGACGACCTTCGACTTCTTCAACTGATTAAATAATCAAAAAAGTGCATGATATGATGCTTGAAAGTGGTCAAGCAACTGTTAGAGATATGGTAAGAGAGCTCATCATCTCTCGGGAATCCATTCGAATGACTTCGGTGGATATTTTAGGAATGAAACGCGTTATTGTTCGACTCGTTCTGATTAAGCAGAGTTTTTTTTCAAAAAGAGTACCGTAAAGAGGCCTCTTTGGACATGACTGATCGTGCGAACTCCGATCGCACATTCACGGAGAGCATTATTAGTGCCGATGAGACATGGGTTTATGAGTTTGGCATGCAAACAAGTCAACTATCATCGGAATGGAATCCGTTTTTAGTCGATCGTAGAGATAAAACAAAATTCGCTGGAGGAGCTGAAGGCCATTCTAAAAAGGGGATAACTTTGAAGGCGAAAAATTAAATGTTGATGAATTAGTAAATGTTTTTGTTTGAATTACATTTTCAAAATGTATGAGTACATAAATAGAAATGATTAGCGTGACGAGATGTGTCGATTCAGCCACGTCCCTCTGCCTGTTTGTGTATATGCAAACTAGTTCCTCAATATTAAAGATATCGATCTGAAATTTTGCACACAATCTTTCCTCTTCAAGCAGCTGCGCATATGTCCGAACCAACGATATCGGACTATTTTTGCATATAGCTGCCATACAAACTGAATCATCGGAGCCAAGTTCTTGTCTTTTGTAACATACATATTTGTGAGAGGTATTATAGATTCGGGGCAACCGTAGTTAAGTTAGTTACCCAATAACTCTCTCTGCAATAAGTTTAAACCTGCTGCCGCCGGACTAGTTAAATCATGGCTAGTACTTTCTACAGAATTCAACAGTTATTTCCGTATTCATGCGACCGAATACATTACATTAGCGAGACGCAGCAGCCAGAGAGTCGTCATTATTCCTAGATTTGCATGCCCATCTGTTTTACTATTCCCATTGTAGATAAATTCAATACGCTGTAAGTCATTGCACTGCAGTAGCTGAGTGCGCGTGCACTCGAAGTCCCCGGGGGTTTTGCGTCATCGTTCGTTGTTTTTGTGTTTACAGTAAAATAAATTTGCACTAAAATTTTCGCGATTTATTTATTTGAATATAAATATCCGTTGGCCTCACAAATATCGTAGATTTATAAGAAAATTATAAGAATTCTATAATCGACAAATTTCAAAAGCCAATTTAGAACTCAAAGCTAAATGCACAACTTCCATATATGTATGTATGTATGGTTGTATTTATGAGTATTCCGATAATGTGTTTCCTACTAAATGCAGATAATGTGTTTATTGGCGTTCGATTGTGACTCACTTGGATACAGTAGCATTCTATCTGGATTATTTGCCGAAATAGGAGCATTCTAGCATAATCGAAGTCGCATTCAAACGATTAGGTTTTTGGCTAAACCGAGATAAGATTTATAACTCTCGCACATGCTTTGATCGTGAAATCGTGTATGCTAAAAATTAGCCAATTCTGCATCGGTTCGCTTAAGTTCATAAAGATAATTTCCATTATAAAACACCTGAGTTTCTGAGTTTCGGGTAGACTATCGGTGATTAGGTGAATGATTTAGGATACATCATGCTGCTCAACGCTTTTATGACGGAAAATTCAAGAAGGAAATAGAAACCATTATATAAAATGTAGTATTAACCATAATAAAGCTCGAAAGTCGAATTGCAGCACGTAGAAAGAACGCCAGCGAAAGATTTTATTTCCAATGAAAAGCTAACCTCTAAATTAACTTAAAAGTTCCTTAAAAATATTTGAAGTATAGAAAAAGTTTATACATTATAGAGATTTTCAAATATCATATTTTCATGTATAAATAATTTCTTTGCATTTTAACAATTTTTTTCTTAAAATAGTTTCTAATTTATCGAAGGCTCAATATATACATATTAATTGTCATTATCAGATATTATACCCGGTAATTGACACTTATACACGTATTTATATAAAGTAATCAGGTTCAAATCAATATTCACCAATTATTTACTCAATGGTAATTTACAGTAGTGCCTAACGCCGTTATCAGTTAGTGTTGTTAAGCGTTTTATTAACAATCAACTAACAAATGCTTTGTTACTGCAACACGACAACGAGTACAAACGAACAATGAAACGCTTATTAATAATAACAACAAAAGAGACGAAATGACGTTGCAAACATGAATAAAGTCATGCACTATTGTTTTAAGCTAAGTAGCAACGATTATCGCGATTAAACGGCATTAAACGAACACTTGTCAACTCGCTTATCAAATAGTCACACATGCGAAGCGCCCAGCGGCGACAATGAAACACACACACACACATACAAATACAAATGCATAGGTGTATGTGTGTGTGTGAGCTTACTTCATTGTTATAACACTTTTTAATCGGCGGAGAAGGCAAAGATTAGCTGCAAAAATACTGCAATTCGCGTGCTAAAATGAGCATTTGCGAAGCCAACAACACAATTTTAAATTTAATTTGACTCTTTCACCTTCCGTATATATAAATCAAGAAGAAATTTATACAAGTACAACGAAATACTTTACGCCTAAATAGAAGGTACCTTATGATTAAAAGGTACTGAAAATTTGGACCCCAAAAACTATAGTTGACTTTTGGCCGCAAATATCGGTCGATGAGTGAGATATACTATATAATTGAAATTCAGGGTTGATCCTCTCCTGACAATAATAACTATGTGTATCAAAAACGGGGTGAATCGCGTCACTACTTCCCTCAGCTCCCATATGCCTAAAAAATCGATGTGCGAATTTCCAGGTGATTTTATACCGCATTTCGGCAAATATGTGAGTTATCTCCATGAAAATAAGAGAGCGGATTTTACTGACAACATTGCGTCTTCGTACCTAAAATGAATAAATTTGTGCGAAAACTTGACTTAGCCTCCATGTAACTAACATTAAAGTTCTGAGTGGCTTTACTCCATATGATCGGTGATGGTACTTTAATGAACCTCAAATAATATTTTATTAGTTTTTTATGACAAAAACAGTTAAAATCAGGTCGGCACTACCCCCAACTCCCATATATTACATATACAGTTATAGTGATTTTCGTTTTTCTAACAGTTGAACTCTCATAACTCGAACTGAAATAATTCAAAGTTCTCCAAAACTCGAACCCTTGAATTGGCAATAGTAGTAAAATTTTATACAGATTTCCTTCCATAAATAGAAGTCTTTCTCACTCGAAGTTTTTTGTGGATTATGGTGGTTCGAGTTGAGGCCTAACTTCTGGCTGACGGTTAGCACCTTAAGGTATTTCCTGGCTTGATTTTGATTCTTGCAAGATGCAAGAATATCAAATATTCGGTTGCACCTGAACTTAGGCTTTGCTTACGTGTTTAGTTTACGAAAGATCTTCGCGAGCAACTTTATATTCTAGTGAAATATAATAGCATTTATGTATATCTCAATACTTTTTGAGTACTTTTGTATGTTAGATGATTCAGTTATATCCGACCATACTGATACCGCTGAGATAAGTTGAACTGCTCACTTCAAACGAATAAATCAGGAAGTCTACTTTGTTACGTTTCATGAAGTTGACACATAGTAAAAGCCTATAGTTCTTGAAAATGGGCTCTTTGCACAAATAAGTTCTTGAAAACTTAGTAGTCGAAACAAAATCTTTGCATAACAAAGAGTTCGAAGTAATGTTATATGTACAGGCTTTGCCAATCGTTTCTGTTTCGAATGATATTCTGGACATCTGGTTAATTAATAGCCAGGTAAAATTTATGCTTGCATTAACAAAATTTTTAATGAACGGCTTAGCCAGTGTCAAAGGAAGGACGCTTCTGGCCGATGTTGACAAATAAAGTCGAGGCAAACCGTTGAATAACAACTCGACAGATTGCTGAAAAACTCAAGCACATGAAAGCGATTAATTTCGAAGCTTGCCATATGGATTTCTTATATTCTTACAGAACGGAATTTGCTTCGTAACGTGCTTATCAAAAGTCAAGTTGATCAATTTTTGAAGCGCATTGTTATTGGTAACGAAAAGTGAGTCGTTTACAACAATATAAACTGCAAGAAATCATGGTCTAAAAATGATTAACCGGCTTAAACCACTTAGTAGGCTGATTGACGCGAAAAAATATTAGATTGTCTGTGTGGTTGGATTTCAAAGAGATCGTTTATTTTGAGCGTTTGCGCGACAATACCGCGGTTACTTCTGAAATATATTGTGATCAGATGGAAGAATTGAGTGAAGCGGTCAAACATTCTGGCTTCTTCTGTTCCATTGAAAAGGTGTAGTATTCCAACAGGCTAATGCGAGACCTCATACAAGTTTAATAACGCATCAAAAGCTTTTGCAACTTGAATGGGATGTGCTAGCACAGCCACCATATTCTCTGGATCTTGAACCTTCGATCTATTACTTGTTTCGGTCAAATCAGAATGTCAAAAACAACTTGGAACAGATTTTTTTCTGCAAGGATCAACTATTTTATGGGCGTGGAATCAATATCTTGCTCGAATGAAGGTAAAAGATATTGGATCAAAATATAAAATATATTAAAGAAATTACACTATCGACTCAGGCGAGTGTGAGACTACAGCTATGTGGGTTGTGAGTTCAAATTGGCTAAACCCAGCTTGGCAGTGTTAAAATGTCTTTCCGAAATGAAACAGCATCGCATTTTAATAAAATCAGTAAAGTATTCACTTTGTCGGGCAATAACAGGACGAAGAACTCGAATAATGGAATAATCTCCAAATGAATATCTGACAAATATATAAATATATGTGTAATTAGTTAAAAGAAATTGTCTAATATTACCAATACACTTTGGTCCATAACATATGCATATAAATTGTTTGAAATTTCATTCTTTCCATTATCGGAGAACTATTGCGTCATCTTTTCGTCAAAATTGTATTGTAAAGCTATCTAAATCCATTGGAAATCAGTTATAATAATGCGTTCTCTATTTCTCTTCCACACAATTGTGGAAGTAGAATGGGTTTGATAAGTGAGGTAGTCGCGGTTACAATAAAAGTCAACAGTTGTCAATAAAAATTTATGGCTCGGTGCACCCGAATACTCGGTGGTATAAATAATATATAGATTTAGGTAACATATGTTTGTATTCCATCAATTAAGTGGACAAACGAGCCGTGTAAGCGGATTAAAACGATACCGAGTGCAAAGTAATTTAGTTGGTAATTAAGGTTTTTAATTACACGATATTGCATTGAATGTGAACTGCGGTCTTTCGACGTTTACTGCACTGTAAATAATAATGTGAGTAAATAGAAGCGAGTAGGAAGGACAATCGCAAGATAATAACGTTAATCTCTTAGTGTTAGGAGGGCACTGTATTCAAGGTGGTACTTATTCTTTAAAAATAATTTCTTGAAGCCAACTTTACTGCATTGACCGAAACAAATGGTAGTCCGATGGTGCAAGGTCAGGGCTATATAGTGGATGCATCAAAACTTCCCAGCCAAGCTCTCCCAATTTTTGGTGAGTCATCAAATATATGTGTGGTCTAGCGTTGTCGTGATGGAAGACGAAGCCCTTTTTGTTGATGAGTTCTAGCCATTTTTTTCGATTGCTTGTTTCAATCTCATCAGTTGTTGAGAGTAAAATGGAGAATTAATCGTTCGACCAGGCTGGAGCAGCTCAGAGTGGATCATCCCTTTCCATACCCACCAAACACTCAGCATAAGCTTTCGAGGCGTCAATCCTGGCTTTGCGACCATTTGTTGAGTCTTACCACGCTTGGACTATGATCTTTTTCACACATTATTGTCATATTTGATCCACTTTTCGCCTCCTGTTACCATTCACTTCAGAAACGGTTCGGTTTTATTCCTTTTCAGCAAAGAATCGCAGATGTTAATTCGGTCCATTCCATACTTCTTTTTGTAGACAGCCTTTTTTAAATGGCTCAAACCGTTTGCTGGTGAATGTTAAGTTCTTTAGCGATGTCATGGCCACTTATGTGACGGTCCTGGTCAATCTTTTCCATATTTTTATCGAAATTTTCAGCGGTGCCTTGACCAGAGCGAAGTGCATCTTTCACATCGAAATTTCTAGAGCGGAATGAAGCTTAAAATCTCACCTTTACAACACTATATGATATAATGTGATTGGTACCACTAGAGATATATGGCTGCAACGACATCTACAGACAAAATACGAAAAGACTTTTTCGACTACCCAATATGTTCCGAAATATTTGTGCTTGCTGTCACATTTGACACCTATCAGCTTGTTCTGTCACACACAAATTGCGGGTGCCGCTCACAGGGGAATGAAATTAGCAAATTGCATGTCAACCTATTTGCCAGTGTGTAGATGTATATGTTTGTCTACATTCAAACATATAGACGCGAATGTGCCCAAAACAAATTTCCCGCTGACCAATTGTACATGTGGGTTCGGCTGTTGTCTCTCTGTGCCCCTGTGCCCTTGTGTATGTGCCCTGTGTAAGCGCCAAGGGTTAAGTAAAATGAACTGCAACTGCATTAGACGCGCGTGTGTGTGTAGGTGTGCGCGTGTTCTGAGTTCCAAAAAGAGCAAAGTAAACCGAAAAGAGGTTAAGAAAATCAAAAGCAATTGCAAAGAACCGTTTATTGCAGCATGTTGCACACACTTCACTTGTATGGCATTCACCTACACAGACACATACGTACTCATAATACTTATGTGCGTGTGTGCGTAAGGCAGACTTTGTTACGTTCATGGAAGTACGTCGTGTGTGGAGTGCATTCAGGTGCATCTTAGGTGCGCTTGCACTCGAACACGAGCGGTCTCAAAGTCCAGCGCGAACGTGACATATGCGCATTGTTCGGGGACTTCTGAGTACATTGGAAAATGGCAACAGTGAAAATGCCACAATGGAAATGCGATACGAATCCAATGGAAATTTGTGCTCAATTGAAGATCGGCGTGTAATTGGAGAAGAATGTCAGTTGTTGCTCTGACCAGTATGTGCTTACTAATACATACAGACATTTGCACTCAACACTTAACACTTGACTTGCATTTTCCTGTTGTTTTTGTGTTTTTAAGTGCGCTTGTCATGAAGTCTGTGTGATTTTTGTGCTGTTTACTAACTTCTTATTTAAGAAAATGATTAATACTTTATGAGTTATTTGTTCTGAAGTACCTGAATGAATTTAGCAGCGTTATACTATGTTTAGATATATATTTGCGCATGTATATTTGTACATATGTACATATTTGTAATTTTAATAATTATTTTTTAATTGACAAAATACTTACGTTTGAATTATGAGATATTTTACGCAAACAAAAATAGTTTTGACAATTGTAAATTAATAAATTTGTAATGGATCTTCTACAGTATAGTATTGAATAATAGCCCTTTGGTTTGACCGGAACCGATTTTATAAACTCTGTTTTCTTGAAACCGCCTTTTCCACAACGATATCCACGGATTTTCAGTTTTTAATTGGATGCTTAACCTGAAATTTTTAGAGATAACTCCTTTCCTGCTCAAAACGCTATAGAACATCTTGAACGTGCACATTCGTGCTGCAGCGCCTCCTAGAAGCTTATCTAAGGCGCTGCACTCATATACGGAAGGCAGTTCAGTAGAGACTGCACTCCATACACTAGTGTTTAATATCAAAAGCGCACTTGAATAACAGAAATATGCACTTGGAGCATTCCTGGATATTCCTGGTGCCTTCAATAATGTCTCTAAGGAATCTATTCTGAATAGTGTCCAGCCAATAGTTGTTGCTCCTGCTATACAACGCTGGATCAGAAGCCTCTTGATCTCTAGAAGGATAAGAGCAGAATGAAACGACGCTGGAGTGACCAAGGAAGTCTGTAGAGTTCCCGTATTACCATGAGGTCCCCAAGGCTGTTAAACTTCGCGTCAAATGCAGGCGTCCTAAAGGATGACTACTCGTCATGGACCCAGTAACTGAACTCCATCTGATAACGCAAAGAACCAAAACTGGTTCTTTTTAACTTTTTTATTCTTTTATAATTTACCGCATTCTTGTAATGTTATTAAAAAACTTATAAAAATGGATAGTAAAAATATCAATTCCTTCTTTATGGCACTTCAAAAATGCCTTCAGACTAGATTATCTACTAACGACACACTTCTTGAGAAAATATGTATAAATATAGCTTTTATACCTCAGCGCACTCTAGTGGCAATTTTTGATACCAGCGCCACCTATTGAAATTATTTTTCTTGGACGTATTTCTAAGAGGTTAAGGGGTGGGTTTGAAAATTAAAAAAAAAACGGTTTTTGTTTTTTTGTCTTATTATATTCAACCCCTCTAGAATATTGTCCTAAATTTTCAAGTTGATCCGAGTAATAGCCTTGAAAAATTGCTTAAACACTCAACATGTAATATCGATTGAAATATTAAATTCTTTAAAGTTTTCTATTTTACGAGCCACAGAACCATGTGAGGCTTTAATCCTTTATCATCTGTTTCATGTCACATTATTAAACTGCTATTGAATTCCCCCACAGGCAGAGGTCGCACAGCGTTACTAGTGTGCCACACTTGCCGTTCTCACAGTGCTGTATTATTGACATGATAACCGTTAATATATGCAGCACGTGCAAGTTTGCGCAAAGCCTTCGTATTTGTAGTGCAACAACGCCCACATTTCGGAACAATACGCCAATTAAGGAGAACTTAAATTCATTCACAGACTAGTTCATTCACATGAATCTTAGAGCAATGTACTGGTTGCGTGAATTCTCTGTTTCTTTTTGTGGCATCCGACCAAGCTCGGTGGGTGGCGATCAATGGCACGTGAGGTTAAAAGCTGAAATTGGCGTCAAAGTTCAATCTCACTATTTTGAGGTTGCACTCAGTTCAACGAGGAATACCAAATTATAAATACAACTTTAAAAGCTGGCTTATTTTAAATCCAGTGGTATGATAGGGTACTATATTATTGCATAATTTTCATATATAAGCTTTTATTTTGTAAGTATGTATGTACATACATATGTATGTGTGAAGCCCATTTTTCTATCTACTGCAACTAACACTTCACTTTGGGTGTTTATTCTCATTTAGCCTATACCCGAACCTAAAAGCTTTGTTTTGGCTGAAGCTTTCATTACAGAAGAGCTGCTAGGGTACAGTACGCAGGAAAAGTTCTAAAATTTAAAATATATTAACTGCGAGTAATTTCAAGAATTTTATTGAGGGCTTTTTTCAATGTCTGTATAGCAGCCATCTCTCAGTTAAGTTCTGGTTAACTAAATCAAGACTCCTTCTTTCTGTATAGAACCATTTTTTTAAACAGAACTTAACTGCCAGATGGCTGCTAACCAGAGATTGAGTAAACGGCCCTAAGTGTCGTTGTTGAGGTGAGCGTCAAATTTTATCGAGCGACATTGGAGGGTCGTGTACTTTCTTAGTCAACTAATCATAAGACGAGGAAGCCCTTAACTTTTTGACATCAGTAGGTCTTTTTTTTTATTCCCTTAACAGGGTATTTGAAGTTTGCCATGATGCTTGTAACTCCAAGAAAAAACGTCTGAGACCCTACAAAATATCTATATATTTAAATAATCAGCGTAGCGAGCCGAGTTGATATAGGTACTTACTTGTATGTATATCCAACGGTCTGACCGTTATTCCCTTATTTTTTCTTTAGATGTCGATCTGAAATTTTCCACAAATTCTTTATCACCAAGGAGATGCAAATTTGCAGGCCGATATCGGACTACTACAGGGATTGTCAAGAAAGTAATAGGACTGAGTAATTTAAAAAAATTGATTGAACTAATCGTTAAAATTCTCTAAAAACTTTCAAAATAGGCTCCTTCTGCGTCGATGCAGCGCTGGTAGCGCGATTTCCAATTATTAAAGACGTCACGGAAGGCATTCTTCGGAATAGCCTTGACAGCCGAGGTGCATGCTGCTTGAATCCCCTCTGTCGTCTCAAAATGCTTTCCTTTTATCGGCCTTTTCAAGCAAGGAAACAAAAAAAGGTCCGAGGGGGCTACATCTGGGCTGTAGGGCGGCTGTGGAAGCCTTGAGATACCGACGTTGGTTAGGTAGCTGTTCACAAGAAAGGCAGTGTGAGCCGGGGCGTTGACGTGGTGCAACTTCCAAGCGGCTGCGCTGTCTTGTCGGACCCGATTGAACCTTTGTTTGAGTCTCTTGTGGACTTCCACCTAAAACTTGGTATTGACGGTTTGTCCAGGAGGAACAAATTCATGATGGACGATGCCTTTGATGCCAAAAAAAGACAATGATCTTCATCAGCGACCTCTTCCCGGCTCTCCGAAAACATTTACTGAGTTTTACTCAGACTTTAATCGCATACCTCTGCTCTAATGAACACTGCATTTTCGGCTTGCATTACTAACAGAAACACGTCGCGCGAAAATGTTTGTCCTAACTCTCCAGGTGCTCGGCGACAACTGACCAGCCGCTCGTTCGTTAGCTAGGAACTCCTCTACCGAATTGTTTGGATACTGGTTGATCCGGTGAAGACTTAAGAATCCACTTCCTGACTATTAAAAATTTGATGTTAAGTGTTATTAGAGATGGCTTTCATATAGTAAGGATACTGCTTGCTTTGCGCTCTTGCTCTTCTGAGAGTTAATATTTTGAGTACTTCACTGAGCACTTAATCCCACATCTCCTATGAAAACTAAGCAAACATTTTTATTTATTCCATAATTTATTTTACCTTTTTACCGTAGTTAGTTTTACATTTATATTAGAAATTAGAATATAATATTGCTGACTTTTTTTGGGGTTAATGTCTTACATTCGAGTTCATAATTTCACATAATTTTTACATTTTATATGTTTTAAGGGTTTCCTTTAATTACAATTAGTTGATTTGATATTATTTAGAAGAGAAAATAAAATAAATAAAGCCTAGTTGCTCGCTTGATGGCGTGTTGCTTTGGTTCGTGGGAGGAAGAGGGGTTCTATGGCTGTGGCTTTGGCTCGTTCGTCATCGCTGCTACAACTACCGCGTTCGCTTCAACGACCGCTTGCATAGGGAACTGCCAGCTGATCTCATATACTCAGGTGTTATTCATCTTTTCGCTGTCCTTGGCATCGCCATCGTTGTCGCCGCTGTCGAACAAATGTCGCAGGCAACTGCGTTTCACGTATAAAAACGCGACCAGGGCGCACAGCAGGAACGCAATGCCCACTGTGCTGCCGATGAGCAAGGCGCGTGTCTTGCGGTGTGATGGCACCTCGATGGTGAGTACATCACTTGCCACTTGCTCGCCATTGATGGATGTGGCTATCACTTGTATCTGGAAGATGGCGTCCTCCTTGAGATGGCGCAGCTGATAGAAGTTGTCGAAGGTTTCGATGGTGCCGATGAGAAAATGTTCGGGCTCCTTCCACCAGCGCACCGTGTAGAGGCGCACCGATTCTGCGCCGCGTTTGGGCGCCTGCCAATGCACCAACCAACCTTGTACATTATTCGTGGCGGTGAGATTGTAGGGTGCGCTAATGCTGCTCGCCAGCGGATTGGACTGGAGCAGCATGTTGGCCTCGTTCGTTGCTATGCTCGATTCTGCTGGGATCAAGTACAGAAATGTAAATAATATTCTATTTAATATGTACTCCAGAACTTACGCTGCGTTGAAAATCGAAGCGTTTTGCTGAACATGCCGTCGCCATATTTGTCTTGACTGAGCACCATGATCTCGTACTCGTGACCCGGTTGCAAATTCTGTATTGTCGCCTCCATAATGTTCTTCTGCAATATGCGCATGGTGCGCCATTCTGGTGATTCGGTGAGGCGATACCACACGGTGTACTCCAGATTGGGACGCAGGTAGCCTGTATATTGGAAGCAGAAATTGGTTTAATTGCTTGATGTGTAAATCAAAAAAGAAAGAGGGATAAGAAAGAAAAACTCGAAGTTTTATAGTATTTCGTCTTGCTTGGCGTATCTTTGGATGAGAAACACACAAGTTTTCGTTCAGAAAAACGGAGGAGAGATAAAATCAGTTTTGGACGAAAAACGTTTTGGCTCTCATTTCTTTGGTAACAATCTCTTGTTGATCCACGACCAAAGTTCGAATATTGAGCACATATCAAAAATCAGTGGTGAAAGATGCACCTCGCTTTGGTCGAGCTATCGTTGGAAAAGTCGATGAAATTATGGAAAAGATTGACCAGGACCGTGACATAAGTAGCTATGACATCTCAAACAGTTCTGAACCATTTAAAAAAGGCTAGCTACAAAAAAAAGCTCTATGTTTGGGTACCACATGAGTTATCTGTGAAAAATTTAATGGACCGAATTAATATCTGCGATTCTTTGCTGAAACGAAATGAAATCGAACCATTTCTGAAGCGAATGGTAACTGGAGATGAAAAGTGGATCAAATACGATAATAATGTGCGAAAAAGATCATGGTCCAAGCGTGATGAAGCTCAAGCATAGCCTCGAAAGGTTATGCTGAGTCTTTGGAGGGGTTCAAAAGGAATGAACTGCTCCACCCTGCTCCAACGATTAATTCTACATTTTACTGTCAACAACTAATGAGATTGAAACAAGCAATGGGAAAAAATGGCTAGAACTCATCAGCAAAAAGGGCTTTGTCTTCCACCAGGATAACGCTAGGCCAGACACATCTTTGATGATTCAGCATAAACTGTGAAAGCTTGGCTTGGAAGTTTTGATGCATCCACCATATAGCCCCGACCTTGCACCATCGGACTACCATTTGTTTCGGTCAATACAGAGCTCCCGTAATGGAGTAAAGTTGGCTTTAAGAGAAGCCTGTGAAAATTACTTGTCGCAGTTTTTCGCCGAGAAATCAGAAAAGTTTTACACTGGTGGAATAATGTCTCTAGCGGGAAAATGGCTAAAAGTGACCGACCAAAATGGTACATATTTGGTTCATTAAAGTTCATTACAAATATAAAAAAATAAATTGAAGCTTGATTAGAAATACGAAAAGATTTTCGACTACATCCAATAATCTACCAAAATTCAAAATACGAAAATGTCATGTTGACAACTTTTCTACAAAAAATTTTCTTTTATTTTAAAAAAAAAGTAAAAAATTAACGCACTGAACCTCCAAAACCTCAACATGTGTAAACAGACAATTTGCCAAAAATCCGAAAACTCCAACAAAGCAAAGCCCTCAACAACAATGCTCACTTTGGTCAATCAAGCAGAAACATGCCGATGACTGCAAACCCATTCAACCGACCAAAACAACAAAGTGCGCGCAGTAACAATAGCAAGGTGTAGAGTTGACTGGGCACAGTGGAAGTGGAGCTTAGCGGCTACGATAAAACGGGCGCATTACAGCCAGCGCTTGAACTCACCTGGTTGCCAGCGTACCGTTATCGCCGTTTCCATGCTGTTCGCCGTCAAATTGTAGGGCGGTCGCGGTGCAATATTCTCGATCATCAATTCCGTTTCGGCAGTTATGGTCGCAGCTTCATTAGTGGCCGAACACTCGTACATACCGCGATCCGTTTCGACCAAATTCGAAATGATTAAATTGCCAGCGTTGATGCTGTGACGCTCGTCGGGCAATTGGCTGCCATCTTTCTGCAAAGCGTAGCGGTGGAGGTGGTGTGTGAGAAGAGCGATGCGTGTAGAATAGAAAAAAATATACAAATTTGGTGCCTTTGATATGATTTTCATGCAATAAAAACATTTTCAGGCATCAAAATGCCGCGCGAACTAGTTTCAACCGTGCTGCAGCGGTGTGTAACGGTATTTGGT
Organism: Bactrocera tryoni; assembly: GCF_016617805.1. Lineage (NCBI taxonomy): Eukaryota > Metazoa > Arthropoda > Insecta > Diptera > Tephritidae > Bactrocera > Bactrocera tryoni. The sequence continues at coordinate 3,674,581 of NC_052500.1, forward strand.
GCGGAGTACGTATTTAACATAATGCCTCAGTAATGTGTACGTCTGTGGCGCGTAAATAGGCTTATAATAGGTAATGAATTTGGCGCCAGCTGTGATTGGCAACGAAAAGCTCGGCGCTCGGCGCTCGTGCGCGGCATTTAAATATTCACAATAGTCGAATTAAGTGAAATGTGGTGTTTGTATGCAATAAAATTAAATTAATGATGAGTTTACTTTAATAATTTTAAAAATGCTTTTTTAGCTTTCTTTTCTATAATTTTTTATATATCGTACAGTTGAAATCACTTTCATTGATTTTCCGAAGCTTTTTATAGGCTTTATTGTACTTCAAGAATTGTGGTGATTATAAGAAAGACATTTGGAGAAGACAAAAATGGTTTTCATTGTAATTTCAAATTAAAAAAAACCTTTAATTGTTGTTGTTTATGATTTGAAGAAAGAGCTTTATTATACTTTAACATAAATTCTTAAAGCTTTTATCATAGCTGTTAACCTATTAATCGCGCATTGTACTTGTTACAGCATTAAAAATTTCCCAAATTGATTAGAGCAAAATGTGTATGAGATTACATTCCTTGGTCGGTTACAATTTGGAACCAATTTGCTTACATAAATCGAACTGTCAGACGAAAGTTTCTCTTAGTTACATCTACTCTTGCTTTTATATAAATTTTAATCAAACATCTGTTTATTTTTCCAAAAATTTGAAAATGCCGCTTTGTTGGGCTCTTCTTCAATAATACAGTGAAAGCTCTATTAAACGGACGCTCTATTAAGCGGACATCGCCATTAACATGTACATTGGCCGGTTCAACATTTTTTTTTATCTTTTTTAAGGATAATCTTTTAACAGCACAACTCTATTAACCGAACAGAAAGGCCCGCCTGTGTCCGTTTATGAGAGAGTCCACTGTATTATATTTCTATATATTATATTTTGAACCAATATGTTCATTCAAATAAAGCTCCGGCGCCCTTGCTCGCCATTTCGCTACTTCATTCAAAACTACTTCGCCCCAAGACTACTCTGTAGATCTGCATTGATCTCATCATCAAATTTTAACCAGCCAATCAACCAATGCCATTCCGGGCCTATACCCGACTACTCCCTACATTTCTAAATTGCGCTCTTACAAGCGTGCCACATTGTGGCAACTACTAACCAGCTAACCAGTAACGTTACGCATTTTAGTCAACTTCCAATTTGTTTTCAACGCACAACTGCTACCTTGCCCAACCTGGATTTGCAGGAATACTCAAACAAATAACCGAAATTTGAACTGCGGTTGCAGTTCGTGCAATTACTGGCCAGCAGCTGGTTGGCATGCGAATGACGACGCCGAATACACGCACCCACGTAGTTGCGCATAATTGTGACTGTACTTACTCGGCTCCAGACAATTGTCGGCCGATTGTTTCCGTCTCGGTCAATGGCTTCGCATGGCAATTCGGCCGTTTCGCCCAACTTCTGTATGTAAATCGGTTTCGGTGTTATGGTGAATATTGGCGGTCGCAACACAATTACACTAATGATGGGCGATGGTCCGCCCGTACCCAGATCGTTGTAGGGTGTGCACGTATAGCTGCCTGCCGTGCTCTCGTCCACTTTGGAGAAGTACAAGCTGCCGTTGCTTTTGTAGAAAACGCCCTGCGCAGTTTTGGGTGAGCAATAGTTGCAGGAAGCGTATAAGAAGGGAAAGAAATAGAAGAAATTAATTAGTTGAATTTACCAAAACATTATTATTAATGAAAAGTACAGAAATAAGTATTACTGAGTTCGTTGAAAAATATAGAATTCCTGTAAATTTTTCCTAGTTTTATATGTGGATTATACTGTGGAACATATTGATAAGAAAAAATTTGACTCCAACTAACCTTAAAAAATACATTTGGATATCAATAGCAATAGTCAGAACTCAATTTTGTTACAAAATGAGTTTAAGCTTTCAGCAAGTCTTCAGAAACTTATGGAAGACATTTTTAGAAATATGATCATGGTATAATTTGACTTTCGCGCCACCTACCAGAATTTTTTTGTTGTTTATAACCTGCCTAAGTGCAAGAACTGGATTAAAATGTGATGAAAGGTTTGGCAGAGTTTAAGGAAAGAACATACCGAACTCCTTCACAAAACTATTAGGTGGCTATTGCATGAATGGGCAAAAAATAGTAAGACTTTTTAATTTGAACTTTTTAATTTAAGCTGCGCGAAAACCCATTCGTCAAAATATTATTTTTCTGGGTTGGTATGACTCCCAGTGACATCTGTGCCAAATGTCACTTCAAAATAATCATTAGCGTTTAGTATACGCTTGCCATTCTGAATGATATAAAGGGCATGCGGCCCATTTTGCGATGAGAGAATTTATTCAACAAAGAAGTTCCGTTAAATTTTGTGTGCGGAGTCAAATTTCAGATGGCGAAACGTTCAGAATATTGAAAATGGTCTACGGTCATAATTGTTTGTCGCGAGCAAGTGTTTTTTTATTTGCAAAAATTATTCAAAAACGGTCGAGAACGCTTTGATGATGAAACACGTCTAGGACGGTGGTCAACACGTCAATAAGATAAAGGAATTGGTGCTTGAAAATCGACGATTAACAGTCAGAGATCTTACTGGCATCGTAGAAATATGGGAAGGATCAGAGAAAACCATTTTGAAAAATCATTTGGGCCTAAGAAAAGTGAAGGCATGATTGGTTCGAAAATCACTAAATTTTTTCGAAAAACAGCGTCGCGTTAACATCTGTGACGCAATGCTTTCCGACTACCAGGATGTCATGAACCGTATTATTACTGGCGATGAGTCTTGTATCTTGGGTTACGATGCAGAAACAGACGCTCAATCGTCGAATCTCATAGGAAAGGTGATTCGAAGCCGAAAAAATAGGTCAAAAAGGAAGGATATGTTGACAGTTTTCTTAGATTATCAAGGTGTGGCGAACTCCTTCCGACCGGCCAAACTGCCAACAAAAAATACGGAAAGAGGCCGGAACTATCGGCAGGGAACTCTTGGTTTTTATTGGTTTATCGTGTCTTACCACTTTTTGCTTTTATTAGTATCTTCGAAGCTCTTAAGTTCCGGGCCATCTTTTTTTCATATCAGAACGCTCACTAAAAAAATATGACGTATTATTTGGAAAGAGTAGTCAGTATTTCTCTTTCAAATAAAAACTCTGAATTTTTTTTTTAAAATTTTGTTCCTGATAGCAAAAAAAAAAATATGACAATAAGCTTTTCTGTCTTCATAGTAACGCATTTTAGCTTATTTTTAAATATTTTTTTAAAGTAAAGAAATTACGATTTTCCATAATATTTTTACGAAAGTTACATACCGGCACGTTGTACGAGTCGAAGAGCAGTCCATCCTTTTCCCAGCGTAGATTTTTCAATGGCGGATTGGCGCGAAAATGACAATCGAGAACCGCTGGCTGTCCGAATGGCAGGTAAACCTCCGGCGGTGCATAAATCACTTTGGCCTTATCTGCAAAGCAATGCAACGTAAGCAATGACAATGACTGTGTAAACTGTGCAACATGCAGAGCCACCACACACACACATGCACAAAAATTCAGACATGGACTGACTGACATAAACAACTTAGTTGAAGCTTTTGTCCACTGTCATTTTATGCGAGCGTGCACTTGGGCCTCCTCTGCTCACATGGAGGCCGTCTAACGTACATACATACTACGCTATATGCCACAGCTCGGGCATATGGTTGCACATATCACTGGTCATACTCACATTGTATGTTGAGGAATGCTTTGGCAAATTGAAATTCGCCCTCTGTGTTGTTGACACGGCACTCGTACTCGCCCAAATCGCTCATCATCGTCGGATCGATGCTGAGACTGCCATCGGGTCCGGTGTGACAGCGTCGCATTAGATCCTGTACGTCCTCTAGTGGCGTGCCATCCTTGAACCAGCCAATGGTCGATGCATCGGGATATTTCATTACACAATGGAAGAATGCCGTCTGACCCTCCATAATCGTTTGATTCACTGGCGGTATTTTTATGAGCGAACCACCTGTTCGTGTTCGAAAGCAAAAGATTGAAAGGTCAAAAGGTGAATTGCTGCTGCCATATGCTTAAGATTTAGTTTGTAATGCGAAGTAATGCAATGTCTGTCTTTGTTGCCATATTATTAATACGCGCTTGCAGTGGTCAACGCCGCAGTTGCAACCCTCAGCGCATTGCATTTACTCCGTGAAAGCATTATTTATTTTTAGTGATTCGACTTTATTTGTATTTCATGATTGGATTTCTTTTGCGACTTCTTTTTGCTTTATATTGTTGCTGTCATGTTTTTGTTTTTGCTTTCTCTAATACTCACCCTGCACGGCTAGGTGGAATAGTGTGCCGTTGTTGCGCACGCTTGGCGTACGATTAGGGAAGATGATTTGGCAGTGATACCAGCCCTGGTCGGACTCCCGTATGGCGGTGAGATTAACAGATGCTTTCCCGTATTCCGGATGATTGGTGACTAGATTTAAGCGTCCATTAAAGAGCTCAGTGGCGGTCGACTCACCCTCATACCAGGTGAAAATCTTCTTGCTCTGCAAAGAAGTTGAAGGAAGGCATTTTAAATTTAATAAAATATTGAAATAAATTTAGGGAAGTTGAAAAAAAGCTACAGCCGTTCAAAAATTAATGAAAATAATGAAGGAATTCGCTATATTTTGAATTTTTTGTACAAAAAGGCACGAATGCCACCAAGCCATCAATGCCATGACATCGCTAAGAAACTTAACATTCATCATCAAACGTGTTTGAACCATTTAAAAAAGGCTGGATACAAAAAGAAGCTAGATGTTTGGATACTACATGAAATGCCTGTAAAAAATGTAATGAACCGAATTAATATTTGCGATTCTTTGCTGAAAAAATAGAATCGAACCATTACTGAAGCGTATGTTAATAGGAGATGAAAAGCGGACCAAATACGACAATAATGTGCGAAAAGATCACGGTCCAAGCGTGGTAAAGCTCCACAAATGGTCGCAAAGCCAAGATTGACGCCTCGAAAGGTTATGCTGAATGTTTGGTGGGATTGAAAAGGAATCATCCACTATGAGCTCCTCCAGCCTGGTTGTACGATTTATTCTATATTTTACTGTCAACAACTGATGAGATTTGAGCAAGCAATCGAAAAAAACGGTCAGAACTGATCAACAGAGAGGGCTTCGTCTTCCATCAGGACAACGCTAGACCACACACATTTTTGATGACTCGGCAAAAACTGGGAGAGCTTAGCTGGAAAGTTTTGATGAGTCCGCCATATAGCCCTGACCTTGCACCATCGGACTACCTTTTGTTTCGGTCAATACAGAACTCTCTTAATGGAGTAAGGAGCTTCAAGGGAAGCCTGTGAAAATTACTTGTCGCAGTGTTTCGCCGAGAAACCAGAAAAATTTTGCACTTATGAAATAATGTGTCTAGCGGAAAAAAATGGTCGACCAAAATGATACATACCTGGTTCATTAAAGTTTACTATACATATAAAAAAAATAAGTTGAAGTTGCTTGGAAATACGAAAGACTTTTTCGACCACCCAATATATGAGGTCCTACTGATCCCAACTCAATGATATTCAGCAACTGTTTCTTTAACTTTTTGGTTGTTGTAGTGATTAATCGCATGACTCGCATGAGACAAGTTTTCAAGGAATACACGACCTTGACTGAATGCTTTGATAAAGTAGACTTTTCAAAATACTTCTTGAATATTTTCAGCGACTTCGTTGCGCTGATTCTATTAAAAACCCAAACTCGTTATCTAATATGTTTCCATAAAAAAATTTGTCGGACAACACTTTCACGTCGTAGACAAATAGCAGCCAAACAAATGTAATGTGAAAGTTTTGGCGACTGTTCCTCCAAAGGAAACGAATTAGCTCATACTTTCTTTTTGTGTGATTTTGGTTTTATATGAATTAGCACACATAACAAACATTATTGTACTGCTTTCAAACAGTCAACTTTTCTGGCAATCGAGAGATTTTTTTGAAGTACACAGACGGTTTAGCTGAGAGAGAGAGTAGCATATAAGAGCCTGTGCTAGCTTCAATATTTATGTTTCCGCTACAAAATCATAAACCAGCACGTGGCATTGCTAATTAATTACTGCTATATATATGTATGTATATATGAGACATGTGGTCATCGGAGTGCGTATGATCACCGTGTGCAACGGTATCAAAGCCATGAGTCTATTTCACATAGTGATTGGGCATTATGGAAATTTCGTTGGCCTCCACTATGCTGTTTGTACCAGACACACATACACACTTGCTTCCGCCATCACATCCACTGGTGCATTATCCAACTGTCAGTTGCTTTGTTTGTTCTGCCTGCTTATTCACTAATTCAATTGACCGCCCGCAGTGCCGCAGCAATGGCAGGGGCGTATGAGTAACATTGACGCATTGTGGCAACAAAGCAGTAGCAAACAGTATGCAACAAAGCAAAGCGACTTGTTATTGTTACTGTGCTAATATTCAATGAATGAAGCGCACAAGAACACAATTCACACACACACACACACACACACAGATGCTGACGCGTGCATCCGCATGTCGGTAGGTTCGCTTTGACTTCGCCTGCGTGTCTGCCTCCATCGATGGCCGCGCGGAAATATTAGCCTGACATTGAATGCGACCGTTGTGTTGCCAAGTGAAACAGCGGAGGCGCGCAGATTTTGCATTTTTTTCGCTTTGTGCGTCTTTTCTCAACATGCTTTCATTCGCAGCGCACACGAGTGATCCATCAATGAGGAATGTGCAAATCAAAAGGGCGATTCGCACGCATTTTATTTCGGCTTTCGCGTGCGCGTGCATAGTACGCGGTGTGATGGTGAAGTCGGTAGAGTAAATTATAAAACATGCAAGCACTGCGTTACTTTGGGTGGGACGAAAACAGCAGCGGCGCATTAAACTGCTGGCACGCGTATCAATTATGTGGCTGAAGCTGGAGCCTGGATTGGCTGAGCGCTTGTGCGGCGAGGCATTGAAAAACTCAACAGACCATAAAATGGATTTCTTTTTGTTGTGAAAAAGTGAACAAGATGAATCAGCAGTTATTAGCGCGGCCTTGATGTTGACTGCCAGCGAAAGATTGGCATACTGTTGGTGGCTGGAAAGGCACATTTCGGGCCATAAATAAATTTTGAGCAGACAATTGTGTTAAACATGCGAATTTTGCAATTAGGGAGTTTTGATGTGAAACAAGGATGCGGAACGGAAATTTAGAATATTTATTAAATGCAGTCGGAATTTCGGAAAGCGTTTTTTACTAATTTTAGAGGTACTCAGCAAGTAGTGTCAAGTAGATAGGCTACATTGTAGTCATAAAATGGAATTATTCTATAATATTGAGATCAGGCCAGTCACAGGAAGACTGAAAATTTATATGGTTTCAAAGAAAGTAATTTCGTTTTGATTTATTTGGATTTTATGTTTGAGCGCTCCCAACTTTTAATTTTATTTTTGTATTAGTGGTGGGTGGTATTTTGTCTCAAAATATACCTCAATTTCTTAAGCGCAGGGTGATGAAAATACTCGAACTATGCTTCTAATCGTATTTCACACTTGATTTCATTGCTTTGAAACACGCAGTATCCGCGGAATGCAAGCTCGCGTCTTACACAAAAATAAGGGAAAGCGTTAGCTCGGCTGAACCTTATCTACACTACTCTTAACAAGTGGATTTTTATTGCATAAAAAGTATAAAAAATCTTTTTCATGATTTTCATTGATCAGTTTCTGTGGTAGTTATACTACGTTATAGTGATTCGATCTAAACAACCTTTGGAAAATAAACTGTGCCAAATTTGGTAGAGATACCTTAACAAATAAAGAAGGTTCCCATACAAGTACTTGATTCCAATCGTTCAGTTTGTATGGCAGCTATATGATATAGTGGTTCGATATCAGTCATTGCGACAAATAAGCAGCTTCTAGAAGAGAAAAGATTGTCTGCGAAATTTCAGATCGATATCTCAAAAACTAGTGACAAGTTTCCGTATACAAACAGACGAGGTGAAGTCAATTCAGCTTGACACACTAAGGAACAAACAAACATTTTCAAGCACGGTATGCCCATCACGTTGCATAGATTTTTTTAGAGAGTCTGTTATATTGGTTTTCATTCATATTCCACCAGAATCATTTTGTGGATTGCTTGAAATTTTCATTTTTAGTAGCCCCCTTTGGACGTCTGCTGCCATTTCAATTCAATCGACTTCAATTTAAGAGAACATAATGTAATAAATTCAAGTTTTGCTTGACAAAATCTGAACGCTTTCAAATTTGATATAAATTTGCTTATTGCTCGAATTCAAATGACTTAGTTGCGCTTTTTCGTAAAAGCAAAGACAATAAACAAATTGCACGAGTAAATAATTGCCTTTGCAACCCAGCCGAAAAACCAACAGCAAGAAAGAAGTATACATTTACTTAGATTAAATTCATAAGGAAACATAAAAATAACTAGAAGCAACCAAAACTACAAGAGCGTCATATAAGCAAAGCAAATGAGGTTGGTAGCTAACGAGGGCAAGACGAAATATCTGCTGTCAGCAAAAAAACAGTCATCGCACTCGCGACTTGCCTCAAACATCACTGTTGACAGTCATAGCTTCGAAGTCGTAGATAATTTCGTCTATCTTAGAACCAGCATTAACAACAACAACAACGACAGTATCGAAATCCAACGCAGAATCACTCTTGCCAACAGGTGCTACTTCGATTGGAGTAGGCAATTGAGAATTAAAGTCCTCACTCGACGAACAAAGACAAAATTCTATAAGTTTCCCATCATCCTCGTCCTAAAATATGCTAAGATCTTTTTTTTGTTTCATTATGATGCTTGGAATATTTATGGTACATATGTATATTCTGTATAAGCAGACCTGTGATATATCGTTTAACTTTCCAGTGATCATTTGTTAAAGATCTTTTTAATTAAAATTTCTTTTTAATAACAAAAAGACATTTTTCTTAAACTACCGCTTTCATTTTGCATCAATTTTTCAACTAGTTATCTTTTGTCTACTTTCGGACCATTCTCTCTCTAAAAGCCTCAAAGCACATGTTAGAGCACCAGCACCCAACTGCGAGCAAATGGTAAGTGTTTCTATGCTCGCATTGCAATAAAGAACACATTTATCAACATAATCAAACAAATTAGAATCATAACTTGATTTATCCGGTAATTTTCGTGTGCACCCAAAGTTCGGCACTGATTTACATACGGTAGGTCGGCATGCACTCGCATAATCTGTACACATGAGCAGAGAAATTGAATTAGTTGATAACGCAAAAGCGATCAAATTGACCTTAGAAGTGCCTACCGCCTGCATAGCGCACACACATGTGCGCATAAGGCTACGTTCACACGCACACACTCGCGATGCGCGCTTAATTTGACCGTGAAATGGCTAATAGCCGCAAAGCTGCTGCGAATATATGCGAATATTTAATGCCACCAAAAAACAACAACAACAATGCTGAACGCTAGCTGAAATTAGAAAATTGCATGCGATTTTGCATAAATACGAACGAGATAATTATGAGCATAAAGCAATAATTATTTATGTACATATATGTACTCCCAAATATTGGGTAGCCGAAAAAGTCTTTTCGTATTTTTATGGTTAAATTTCACCTTTCACTTTCACGAAAAGACTTTTTCGACTACCCAATAATGTACTATAGGAGAAGAAAATTTACATCGAACTTTTGGTACTGGATTTCACCTGATAATTTGCCGTTATGAACTGAGTAAGTGTCAAACACATGTATTCCCTCCGACAGTTGGTTTGTTAGTTGCTGCTCCACTATGACCCATGCTCCGAAAAAACATCCTTTTGTTAAACGTTGCATATACTCATATCCTGCTCATCCTTCTGCCTCGCTTGTCAAAGTTCCGCATATAATTTGCATATTTTTTCATTCCATTTACCGTATTAATTTCGTGTGTGAAATTGTTTGTGGTTTCGCATGCCTGTTGCCGCGTGTGTGACATACTCCGGCACTTTTAAGGACAACTTAATTAATTTTCGATATTAAAATTGACAGGCATTGTCACATGGCATAGCAGATAAGCACTTTTAATTCGCTTTTGTGCTCATTATTTAATACCATTACATTTATTATTCAATAAAATATATACTGTCTGCTGCTATTATGTAATTTGAGGCCTATATATGTGTATGCATACTACTATGGGCAAAAAATAGTAAGACTTTGTTCTATATGTTATTCTAAAAAATCTATGTCATCCCTTTTGACACCAATTTTGTTTTTTCCAATTATCGAAACAGTTCTTAAAGTCAATTAACGGAAGGAATGTGCGTAGGGATTAATGTCTTTAATTGACTCAAAACGGTTTCCTCGGAGCGGTCGTTTGAGTTTTTTGCATAGCCAGAAGTCACAGGGTGCTAAATCAGGCGAATTCAGTACTTGCGGCACGATATTAGTAGAAAATTTGGCGAAAAACTCACGAAAAATCAATGCAGAATGCGACGGTGCATTCACCCGGTACAAAAATCAAGAGTTGTCGGCCCATAATTCCGGTCTCTTTTTACGAATAGCTTCGCGCAGCCGACGCATAACACTCAAATAGTATTCCTTGTTCATCGTTTGGCCTGTCGGAAGGTTTTCGCAGTGCGCCACAACTCGATAATCGGGGAAAACTATTAACATAACGTTGATTAACCTTCTGCTCTCCTTTGCCACGATATTCGGGGGATTGATCGTCTGTTTCCGTGTTCTAAGCTTAGATCCAAGACTCATCGCCAGTAATAATACGTTTCATGACATGATGATCGCATTGTTGTCCAGACGTTAACTCAACGCCGATTTTCGAAAAAAATTTTTGATTTTGATTCCACAAAATATATCATCGTAAAAATCGCCGAATGCAGTTTTTGAGCTTCAGAAACACAAGCGAATACCAAACATTAATGATTATTTTTATGCGAAATTTGTCACAGATATCACTGACAGTCATACCAACCTAAAAAAAGTATTTCGACGAATAGGTCGAAATAGGTTTTCGTGCGAAATTTAAATTAAAAAGTCTTACTATTTTTAGCCCACAGTATATTTTTTATCAGAACTGCCTTTCAGTATAGAAAATACTTTATATGTATACTTTATATGTATATCACTCGCTAGTTTTGGACTTAATTAATAAAAATATGTAAAACACATGTATAAATGATTAACATGATGAGCTGAGACGATTTATCTATGACAATCTGTCCATTTGTAAATACGCGAGCTAGTCCCTCAATTTTTGAGATATCGATCTGAACAAGATTTGACGAGGTACCTCAACGAAATTTGGCGTGACTAATTTTTCAAAGCATTGCTACAATTTCCGAAAAAATTGTTCAGAATGGAACACTATAGCAAATAGCTGCCATACAAGTTGAAAAAGTCCTTGTATGGGAAACTTTTTTATTTGAAGAGGAATCTTGACGAAATTTGGCATGTATTATTTTTCAAGGCTACGGTACAAACTTCGAAGAAATCGTTAAGGTCGGATCACATTTGCATATAGCTTTTATTTAAATTGAACGATGAATAACTAGTCCTTGTATGGAAAACTTTTTTATTTCACAAGAAATCTTCACTAAATTCGGCATGCGTTATTGTCCAAGAGAACGTTGGAACTCCGAAGAAATTGCTTACATCGGACCAATAAAGCATATAGTTACCACACAAACTGACCGATCGAAATCAAGTTTTTGTAAGAAATATTTTGTAATTGTGAAGAGTGTTATAGCTTCGATGCAGTCGAAGATAATTAAAATAAAATAATAATATAAATAAATTAAAATATTTGCTCTTTATTATTTTTTATTTACAAAAACATTTATTTTTAGACAGAAAATTAATTATTATGCGAGAATTCTCTAAAAAATTTACTACGCCCTACCTTTTCTATGACAAGCACAAAATAGAAACTTTTAAATATATTCATTAGAAATGATAAGAATAACGAATTTGTAGCACGCAGTCGCGGAAAATAGTCAATTCTGCGAATCAGCGTTACTTTATTTGCATTCTAAAAGGTCTTGTTGTTGTATATAACATTACTTAAGTATATATGTATAATTATTTATCTTACACAGCACAGATTATTCTAAGAAAATATGTTCCGCATATCAATAACCGAATCGCTTTGCATTAAAAATGCATTAAGTCGAAAATGATTAGTATGCAAACAGCGAGCAATAAAGTTCCAAAAAAATGCGCATAACAACATATACATATGTAAGTGCATGGAAATACTTTGCATTTCGTTTAGCTAGTGGATCACGTCATCAGAAGCGGCATGTAATGATTGCCATTAATTTATGCCAATAAATGTGTAAATAAAAATTTGCAATTTGAAGAAATTAGCTGCCAACAAATGGCGTATCAAATTCTGACAGTTGTTAATGAGTTGTTGTATTTGTGTAATGCATACCTAAACACACACACATTCACATTTACATAGTTGTTCACAAGTGACAGATGTTTAGACTATTAAGTGACTGACACAGAGCCAACCAATAGCACAACAACAACAGCAAAAACTACTGCAAAGCATTTACTACGTTTCAGCAGCTTACATACACACATGCGCACACGCACATAAATACGGTAGCCGTTTAGTATTGCAACAGCGAAATAATAATTTATTTATGGAAAACTGCAAATGCTTAGCAATGCATTTATTTTTATTTTAAAATAATTAACATTTACCTCTAGAGCATGTGTTAGTGTGTGTTTTACAATACTTGGTAGCTGCCGCCAAGTATTGATGGATGGAGCTGATGAGATGAGCATGAAATGCGGTTTGATTGCCGATCGTAAATCGTATCAGTGGCAATGTCAGCCCGTCAGCGTGCCTGCGGTTTGTAGGCAGACTGCAAATTGCAAGTAGAAATACAACAACAAATACTTTTGTGAACGCTACGTCTAGCTTTTGGGGTCTGTTAGACCTCAGTATTCGCTATAAGGCTCTTGTGAGAGTCTCAATCGACAGTTTTCTGAATTTCAGAATTTAAAGCGGCCAACTGCAGCATAAAATTTTTAAAATTAAAACTTGATTTCATTTCGACTTCTTTGACACCAAATCAATAAAGTCAAGTTTTTGTTCCCATTATGTCAGTCAATGCTTCTATTTAAAGACAAAACACAGAAATTTCAAATTTAATGGAGAATGTTTATTATCATTCGAAAGAACATTCTTTGGCATTTATTTTTTGAAGGTTATCTCTTTCAAATGTTGGTTGCGGCTACGTCTCAGATGGTCCACCCATTGAGTCCAATTTTTGATGACTCTTTCCTGCATTTCGACTGATAACTGGCGAATGACATGACTGGTAACTGACGTAAAGCTTTTCTCCAAGGCATGAATCGAAGCGGGATTGTCCGCATAGACTTTAGAATTTACATATTCCCACAAGAAAAAGGCAAACGGTGGCCAATCGACCCACCCAAAACGGGAAATTACCCGCTCACCGAAGTGTTCTCTCAATAAATCCATTGATTTATGCGATGTTTTGAAAGCGGTTCCGCCTTGTTAAAACTCAACGTCGCCGAGATCACGAGCTTCAATTTCAGATATCACATAGTCGGTTATAACGGCGCAATAACGGTCGCAATTGACGGTTACGTTCTCACCGGCATAATTTTTGTAGAAATATACACCGATGACTCTAACGACCCAAAAATCACACGAGCCGTTGTTTTTTTCTGGATGAAATGGCAGCTCTTGAAACTCTCTAGGTGACTCTTCGTCCCAAATACGGCAATTTTGCTTGTTAAATACCCATTGAGCCGGAAATGGGCCTCATCGCTGAACAAAATTTGGCTCGAAAACGTCGAACCTTGCTGGAACTTTTCAAGAGCCCATAGAGCAAAGCGATGTCGCTTGGTAAAGTAGAGCTTCAATTCTTGCACAAGCTGTATTTAAGATCTCGACGAGAAATGCGCCAAGTCGTTCAATATGTTAATACTTTTTCACTTCATAGCCTAGCTACATTGACATGACTTCGTGACTCTGAGTTGCTACGAATGGAGCCGAATCGACTCTCCATGGTCTCATTCCACAGTACATTCCCAACTAAGACTGCTATATTTTCTTCACTGCGTGCTGGACATGGTCTATTCAAGAATCGGCAACAATCCTCCCGAAAACCCTCTCTGAGGGTGCCGACTGGTAATGCTTAAATACCACAGTAGCACAGACTGCTAACAGTTCCCTGTTGTTGCAGTTGGGAGGCATTTAGCTATGGTTTGACTTCGGTGTTCCTTTGTTCTCAATAGCACAACATTCAAAAAAGAAGTATTGCTATGCTTGAGAGCACAAAAAAGGCTGAATCAAGGTGTCATGCATTCCGTGCCGAGGGTCAGCCTTGCTGCTCTTAAATAGCCCAGACTTGAGCGGAGCTTGCGGATATCTGGCGCCCTCCTTAATTCGTATTAAGACAGCCTACCCGCTCAGAAGGATATAGCTACAACTCCCAACCAATGAGCAGCTTATAAAGAAGCTGCCAAATAGTGGATGCGAGCTGCGCTGACAAACGTGATGCTGGCGGTGCTATTAAACAACCCGTGTCTCCCACCGTCATGCACGGATGCCGGCTGTTGCGTAGGGGTGTCGGCAGACAGTCTTTTTACCAACCTGCCAACCTGCCTACCTGCCACCTACAGAGCTTTCGAAAATTTAATTTGATGTTGCCAGCGTGTAAAATTTGTTGCTAAAGGGATTACGAATTTATATTTAACGCTTGGTCCACCATTTCAGCAAACTAATAAATGAGAAAAACATTTCGAAACGCGATTCACTTTTTATTTATTTAAATATTTAGCGGAATTCAGATTCAAATACTTTCGCTGACATTATTTACGCATTAGTATTGAGGAATAATTTAGCTTTAATTATATTAGTTTTTTGGCAGTCAATATAATGCATCCATGTATCTTCACCCAACGAACTGTCCAGTCCAATAAAATAGAAATAAATAAAGAAAAGAGCGTTTGGCAATTGTTGCTGAATTCATTCCAATTAGTGGATTAAATTAAACAAAAAATCATTAAATTTGCGGCAGCTGCATGACAGCAACGGAAAAAGTGAACGCGATATTAAGTGGCACACACACACACACACAAACGAGCGAACGAACCTTAATTACAAACACAAGTGCAAAAACGGTGAAAAGCAATTCCACACACCTACACGCCCACGTAGCGGTACATACGTATGCACTGACGTGCAGCTTGTGCCTGCGAGCACAAAAGTAAAAGCAATTCGAGTGCTCTACATTTCACAAAGTGTCGATATTCGCACGTCGGTTCATTGATTCCGCTGCCAATTGACAATTAATTTTTTCCACTGCCCTTGCACCACTCACGCGCCGCCCACACTACGTACATGTTTTTATAGCTCACACTTTTTCCACGATTTCATCCATATGTGAGCGTGGCCTTGTGTGTGTGTTGGCAGTGTACGCACAATGCAGTTGCTCGCGCTTTAATCCGCTGAGGCTGGTCGCGCGTCAGTTGAAGTAACTGTCAGCAGCGGCGGCGGGCGAGCGCCGTTCAGCTGTTGATTTGTCGGTTCGATGCGAGATGACATCATGACCCATATTGACCGAAACGCCGCACAAAAAGTGAACTGCCGCCAGTTACTGGCTAATAAACGCTGTCTAAATGCTCGCCGGCCTGGGCGTGTTGTGATTAACGCTAGTCAGCGCAAAATATTGGCAGACGGAAAGGGAAAGCAGTTTACTAAAGTTCGCTTTAAAAGAAAAGCGAGTTTAAAGCGGAAACTGTTTGGTTCGAAAGTGACGCCATTTGCTGGGAGTGAGGCAATCATACGGGATTTCATATAAATCGAGAGTATTATTATACTTTCATTGAAGTGAGTGATGCAGGCATATTGGGCAGTCGAAAAAGTCTTTTCGTATTTCCAATCAAACTTCAACTTTTTTTTTATATTTATAATGAGCTCTAATGAACCAAATATGTACCGTTTTGGTCGGCCACCTTTTGTAATTTTTCCGCTAGAGACCTTATTTCATCAGTGTAAAACTTTTCTGGTTTCTCGGCGAAAAAGCTGCGACAAGTCATTTTCCTAGGCTTCTCTTGTAGCCAACTTTACTCCATTACGGGAGTTCTGCATTGACCAAAACAAATGGTAGTCCGATGGTGCAAGGTCAAGGCTATATGGTGGATGCATCAAAACTTCATAGCCAAGCTCTCCCTGCTCTTGCCGGGTCATCAAAAATGTGCGTGGTTTAGCGTTGTCCTGATGGAAGACGAAGCCCTTTCTGTTGGTCAGTTCTGGCTATTTTTTTCAATTGCTTGCTTCAATTTTACCAGTTCTTGACAGTAAAGTGTAGAATCAATCGTTCAACCAGGCTGGAGCAGCTCATAGTAGATGATTCCTTTCCTATACCACCAAACATTCAGCATAACCTTTCGTGGCTTCAATCTTGGCTTTGCGACCATTTGTTGGGCTTCACTACTTTTGGACCATGATCTTTTCGCACATTACTGTCGTATTTGATCCACTTTTCATCTCCTGTTAACATACGCTTCAGTAATGGTTTGATTTCATTTTTTCCAGCAAAGAATCGCAGATATTAATTCGGTCCATTACATTTTTCACAGGCATTTCATGTGGTACCCAAACAAAGAGCTTCTTTTTGTAGCCAGCCATTTTAAAATGGTTCAAAACTGTTGGAAGATGAATGCTGACTTTTTTAGCGATGTCATGGCTATTTATGTGTCGGTCCTGGTCAATATTTTTTATAATTCCATCGACTTTTTCAACGACTGGTCGACCAGAGCGAGGTGTATCTATCACATCGGAATTTCCAGAACGGAAGCGTGCGAATCATTGCTATGCTACACGAACTGATACAGCATCGTCTCTGTAAACTTCACAAATTTCATTGGTGGACGAAAAGAATTTTTCGACTACCCAGAAATTATTTTCTAGGACAACGATACAATATTTGAATTTTGAATCGAACTTCTATAGCATATAGCTGTCATACAAATTGGACGATATAGTTAATGTGTGGAAACTCCATTACTACTAAAGTGTATCCCAGCTACGGTGCAAGCGAAATTAAAGTTTTTTCTTCTCTTTTATTGCATGTACCAGTCCGATATGCTACGTACTTGTATATATGTATAATAATATGTACATGGCGTATGAGTAACATTTAACATCTAGCATGAAAGTACTCATATTATGCACATATATTTTTTATGGAAAATAGTAATATTTTTAAAAATAATATTTATTATAGAAAATCTTCATTTGCTCTTAGCTATAATTTCAAACGGTTTCGTTGAATTGCTTGCACCCCTGAAGTGCCACAAAAACTAAATTGCAAGTAATTTTATTGTCAATAGTCATCAATAATCGTAATTATAAATAGTCGAACAGCTGTTTGTTGAGTAACTGTGCAAGCTGCACCTACAAATTTAGCTTGTAACCCTTGAAGCGGCTTTATTGGACTTTCCCACGCTCATAAATGCCATCGTAGAAATGTATGTAGGTGTTCAATCAACACTAACAGCACTCGTTGATTGGCGTTATAACTGTAAAATTGCGTATTTCATTATCAATATGTCAGATTTTAATTAAATTGTCACACCGAAGCAAAGAATGATTGATGCCACACAATTCAACATAAATGGCTTTAATATATACGCTATAAGAACTGTCTGTCCTTACATACAAACATACATATGTGTATGCCATCATACTTTATGTGTAAGTAAATAGTTAGTTGAACAGATGTATTGCATATCAATTGCAAAAATAGAAAGCCGCACAAACATTTGCATGTGCCTTCATGCTTATATGACACAGCGCCACACACACTCTATAAATAAATTTATGAAATTTGCATGCTAGTTTAGTGGATTGCTAACGGTGTGTTAGCGTATCAATTAAATTTTTGCTGATCAATTAAATTACTCTGCATGCTTGCTTTTCGATTAGAGCTTTTGGTGTTTGGCGTTTTGGCATGAGTTCATCATAAAAAAAAAATATTAGAATTTCAAACTCTTCCTTCAAAGACGATTATTGCTTAAGTATTTGCATCAAAGGTTAGTAATTAAGAAAAAAGTATTTTCTCCATTTTCAATATAGTTCCTGCTTTCAAAAGCTGTATCAGAGCTCCCTTTCATTCCTAATTTTTTTCGTATAACTTTCTCATTTAATATTCTTAACTATGATATAGCAAATACTGACTATACTAGATCATAATGGTGGGTGGCTATCGGACGACGCACATATACATTTAGGAGGTGCATTGAGAAACCACCAGGGCCTTTTGTTGTAATTTTTAACTTCTTAGAAATATTTTTCAGGGACTAAAATTCACTCATTCTCCTATCTAAACCATCCCATGCCTCCAATGAAGTTCATCAGTACGAAAAGTTTTACCTGTGCAGCCGTCGAAATATCATCAAGAAGCCTTTGATCGACTGTTGCGATTCACTTCCTATGAAAAGCTTTCCATTCGAATAGCTGCTTTAAACTCTAGTCTTCTTCTTGAACAGCTTATGTATGCTGCACCAGGTCTGCTAGCATGTCTGCCAATTAGGAAGTGAGCTCTTAGCACTACCAGAGTTAATACGTCATTCCTTTTGAATTTCAATTGTCGGTATGTGCGACCCATATTCCATTCATGCCACGTTTGCCTGTTTGTTGAGCAATTTAGGGATTGACTCCACCGAAACTCAGCTATATTTGTATTGTACGAGTACAATATGTATTTTGATTGAATATCTACACGAAGCTTGAGAAGCATTGGGTTATATTACATTGATAAACGAGGAATACATCGCGACTTTTGGTTTATTTTGCTCTCTTCTTCCCCAGCATATAGATAAAGTCCAATATACTGCTGAATGCTAGCGAAGCGTTGTGATCCCTATTTAGAAAACATGGATTCGTGGTTCTGAAAACTGCGACTGCAGACTTCTGTCCAATCTATTAGCAGGTATTCTGGTGTATCAGATTCCCTCCCGCAGAACCGGCAATTTACGAAAGAAGCAAGGTTCTTGTTGTATGAGCGCTTTCTTAGCTTGCAGTGGCCAGTATAGAATGCGACAAGTAGTCTGAATTTGTTCCAAGAGAGCTTTTTTATGGTATGAGAACAGGTCCTACAATATAAGTGGATGCTGCAGAGCGGGCGAGCTCATTAGCCAGTTCATTCCCGGTTATACATTTGTGACCAGGCACCCACATGGTTACGTTTCGCTAGGCTATGCAGCCAAGACATATACATTTTCTCTTTTCCGAAATCTAGCTGTAGCGTGGTGCCTGTTATATCTAGTTCATCGACATCACAGTTAGCAGGAATAGCACTATGTTCTGGAATCCTTTGCAGGTTTATCCTGAAATAGCAAGATAGATCAAGCGGTCAAGGTTATTCTTTTACTATATTTTACGAAACCCCAAGAGTCTCAAAGCTGGTTGGCTATGTGCATGAAATAAATATACTCTTTGTTCTGAGCACACTTTTTGCCAGAACATTAAGTCCTTATTTTACTGTCGTAGTTCTCGTGTCTTGGCTCCCACTGTTGACCGTCTTAACTTCAAAGTCGTCGATAATTTTGTCTATTTTAGAACTGGTATAAACACCAACAACAATGTCAGCTTTGAAATCCAACGCAGAATAACTCTTGTCAACAGCTCTTACTTTGGACTGAGCAGGCAAATAAGAAGTAAAGTTCCCGTTCTGCTAAATGGTGCAGAGGCATGGATAACATTTGATAAGTGGATTTACGATTAGCTGTATGAGACATTGATATAGTTCAGCGAATTAAAAGACAGCGGCTCCGCTGGCTAGATTATGTCGTCCGAATAGATGAAGACACTCCCGCTTTGAAAGTATTTGACGTAGTATCCGCCGGGGAAGCAAAGAAAAAGGAAGACATCTACTACGTTGGAAAGACCAGGGGAGAAGCACCTGACTATCATTGGAATCTCCAAATGGCGACAAATATTTTGGATAAAAATTTTGATGAAAAAAAATGTAAAAATAATTATTTGTGTCCCGTCAATCGAAACCTTAAACTGATTCATACATTTAATAGATGATTCTTATTATAATTACACTCGCACATGATCTACCGTAATATTAGTTACTAAAAGTCTGCTCTACAAACAAAAACACGATTTTAATTAGCTTGCTTGTTCTAGTTGTATTTGCTTACCTCTTTGCTCCAGATGACCACGTACTCGATGGGCACGTCGTACGGAAAGTTAATGGGGCAATTGAATACCACATGCGAGCCAACCTTCGCCTCCAGATGTGTCTGCTTGTGCAGATGATCGCGCGCGCACGACGCACAGGATATGTTAATCAAGCAGAGCAGCGCCATTGCGAGCGCAACCACGGCGGGGCGGCAAAGCGGCGCTCTCGCCGGTTTGTTGTTATTACACGTTTTATTTGTGTCGTTTTGCTTGTTGTTGTTGCTTTGCTGCCTTGACGTGGCATCAGCGCTATTGTTATTGCATAAGCAACTGTTCATTATTGTAGCGTCTGTTTCACTTGCGGACGAAGCCGTTGACATTGTGCCGCTTTTTGTTGCTATTGTTTCTATTGTCGAATGCTTGCCTTTTTTGCGGTTTGTCATTTCACTCAGCTTTGCTTTTTCTCCTTCATATAGCTGACGCGCTGGGCGGCGTGACCGACGGCAATGGCAGTGGCGCAGAGACGGCAGGTCCAGCTAATAGCACGGATTGCTCGCCTTATTTGTATCTTCTTATTGAATTATTTACTTTGCGTTTTTGTTTCTTTTATCACTTGAATTCTTATTAACGTATGTGGGTATTGTCTTTACTGTGTCTCTTTGGGCGTCTTTTTTATGTGCACTCTTTAATCAGATGAGCATTTGGCAGCGCTTTGCAGTAGCTTTCTTACACTTTTCACATTTTTTGGAAACTTTCTTGTGCTTCGGTTATGTTTTTGTTGTTATTTAGTTAGTTGAAATTAAATCAAAAGTATTTCCTCTGCAAAAAAATCCCTTGTATGAGATTTGTTTAGTGTTGTTGTCAAGCCCGAGCGCTTAAATGAGATTTTTGTTGTTGTTTCCAAGCCCTCGCTTCAAAATAAGCACACATAATACTAATTGTTTAATATATGGGCACGTTAATTGTTGATAAATTGGGTTGGAATTTTGTGTAACAAATAATATTAACCTTGAAATCACGGGAAAAAGCAACTATACTATAAACTATTGTGTCACAGGCCTAAACTAGCATCGAACTAATGAAAATATTTTTTTTTATTCTTGTAACTGTTTCATTAATCACTCGCTCCTTAATAACTCATTTCATTAGTAAGATTCTACACTAAGCCTTAGCTTCGACCCACACCTCTGACGATTAGACATGATATTCTACGGATAATATTGGATAGTCGAAAAAGTCTTTTCATATTCCAAATCAAACTTCAGCATTTTTTTTGATATTTAGAGAGAACTTTATGAACCAAATATGTACCATTTTGGTCGACGCTTTTTTGCCATTTTTCCTATAGATACATTTTTCTATTTAAAACTTTTCTGGTTTCTCGGCGAAAAACTACGTCGCGTAATATCCACAGGCTTCTCTTGAAGCCAACTTTTTTCCATTAATGGAGTTATGCAATGACCAAAACAAATGGTAGTCCGATAGTGAAAGGTCGCGGCTAGTGGATGCATCAGAACATCCCACATAGCGTTGTACTGATGGAAGACGAATCCCTTTCTGTTGATCAGTTCTGACCGTTTTTTTCGATTAAATAAAATGTATAATCAATCGTTCGACCAGACTGGAGCAGCTGATAATGGATGATTCCTTTCCAATCCCACCAAACACTCGAAATAACCTTTCAAGGCTTTGCGCTCATTTCCATCGACTTTTTCAACGATAGATCAACCAGAGCGAGGCGCATCTTTCATATTAAAGTTTCAAGAACGGAGCGACGAATCATTGTTGTTCTACACGAGCTGATACAACATCGTCTTTTGTAAATTTCATTGGTGCCTTGCGTGGGATTCTGCTCTATTTTATACGAAAATTTCAAAATATAGCGAATTTCTTCATTATTTTCACTAATTTTTGCACAAATTTATCTTTTTTAAAAACTTCCCCAAATTTATTTATTTTTTTTGGTCAAATGAAGCTTAAAACCTCACCTTTCTAACACTATATGGTATAACATAATGTGGTTGGTAACACTGGAGTTATACGACTACAACGACACCTATTGACAAAATACGAAAATACTTTTTCGACCACCCAATATACAATATGTACATTTCCCTATGCTGGGTTAAGTTCTATGCTAAGCCAAGACACACACCACTTCCGATTAGACAGATGATCTTCTACAGAAAATAATATGCTCTAATTACTGTTGTGAAGAAACATAAAGTATGGGCGTAATAATATTTCGATTTCGATAATTGAAGAAAATATGTCGAGGGTGAGACTTAAACTCGGTAATACTCATCGATTTACTTTTTTATGTCACATATTGGTAGCAAGCGTTAACCAGAAAAAACAGAGAGCCTGAGATTTCGTTTATGGTGTGAGAGTACTTGACTGAAGACGTTCATACTTTTGTCGTTAGACACCAAATAAGTGTAACCGGAGCTATACAGATGAATAAATTCGATCAATTGGGCTTCGTAAGCGATATATAATATTTAAAACAACCGTTACAACTCAAAATTGGTTGAATAAGACTGGTTTTACCGCGTTACAAATGGTAGGAGTTGCCAAATGTAAAAAATACTAACTTTTTAAGATACCTGAATTTAATAAAAATATAAAAAATTATTGTTTTTTGTTTTTAATAAACTTAGTGTGTTTTTAATCCGTGCGTGGTGCTGCATATTGCACACAGTGGCTTAAAACCCGATTAATTTCATTTATTTGCATTCTGATGCATATGTTTTTCAGTTATATTAAACAAATAACAGTTATGTCGCATACATAATTGCACTAGTACAAAAAAGAGTTGCATATTTAAAAGATTAAAAGAAAATTGCAATTATTAAATCAAAATATTTTTAATATGTAACTGCGAGGTATCATTGCAGATATTATTTTTTCTTGAAGCTAATAAATAAACAAGCAAACCAACGCATTTCCGCCTTTATTAAAATTCTGTTTGCATTGCCATGGATGCCTTCAATATTTTATAAAAACTGCATATCTCAATTTCTCTTAATTCTAAAATTCTTTTCCATTTAATTCGAAACCATTTTTTCGCAAACTATATGTTTGCCGTTATTTTATTTCAATTTCGCGTAACGAATTTATATCCGACACGCAAGTAAAAAACCTGCGGACACACACGAATCACACGAACACTCGGCGAGCGCGAGATAGGCGCGTTAAATTCATAAAACGGGTCAATTGAGTTTAAATTAGTCGCGATTTTTCGTGATTTACGTCGCAGTCAGCGCCATCTCAGACGTTGCACATATGACGTCGCGGATCAACGGTACTCTGCTTGCCACAAACAAACACTCGAGTGCACTTGTCGCATTAAATGCATAGACATATGAGCACTAACCTAAAAAATGCAGGATTTTATTTCCTTTATTTTTATATGATGCCAGCACACCGTTAGCTACTAAGCGAGTTACCGTTATTTGCGAAGTGCTTGCGTTGATCGGAGAACTGCGACTGATCGTGCGCGCTACTAGCGACGATCCATATACTGAGCTGAACTGAGCTAAGCTAAGCCGAAGCTTCGTAGTTAGTACAGACATTTAGTATATTTTCGTCTAACGCGGAATCATTCCAAAACATCATAATGAAGATCAACGCAACGCGGTGTTACGTTGCGCATTTCGTAGTCTGCCCAGCGCTGATGAGCTTTGCGTTGGCGTTCAGCAGCGGGAGTGTTAAAGTGATTGCCAGAGAGCGAGAGCAGTGAGGGTGTGGGAATTCAACGACATATTTTAGCTGAGACTACAAGAGCGCGCAAAAGGGACCGACCTTAATCAGTGGCGGCGGCACTTCATAAAGGCGTTATTGCTGTGTCAGCACCACCAACGATTTTATTAATTGATGGCATAAGGTCACGCACAATTTGCTGCTTAAGCACGTCCATGACAGTTAACTTCAAAAGAATTAGAGCAGTGCTTGGTGTGAATAGGGAGAAAACGGCGGTAACACTTAACCTCCTTAGAACGCACTTGAAAACTGATCAAGTGAACAGCGTAATAGCTATGTTTTTGAACTTTTCTCGTAAAAGCTCTCAGAGCGGGAGCTGCTAGACTCACAACTTAAATAAATGATCTCTTTTTGGGTAAAATCTGATAGATTTGACGATGATAACTTAGAATATTAAAGAGGTAGTATTTCAAAACTATTTTAAAAACTTATTTCAAAGAAAATTTCAGAACCAAACAAATTTTCAACATTTTTGTTTCGGCTCTTCAGAAATCGTTCGTTTTTTAACGCACTATAGCGCTTGAATTCACAGTTGTGCGCTCAAATTCTCTGCATAAATTTTGCAGTATCTCACTGAGCTACTACAAGAGAGAGAGAGAGAGAGAGAGAGATACTACGCTTAAAAACACGAGTGACGTTTTTTCTTCAAACTGATAAGGTTGTGATCCAATATGTCAGGCATTCCATTGCTGCATATTCTCACATAAATCCCAAATAGGAAGGAATGCGCCTTTTATGAATTCCACTATAATCATAAATATATAAATGAATGCTTGTAATCAAGTGAGTACAAAAGCATATAGAAACATTAAGACAGTGAAAATTATGGTTTAATTATAATTGAGTTCGTCGTGACTGCCATAATTTAATTAAGGAAAATTGTCTAACCGCAGTGCTTATAGGGGTGCCCTGTAGGAAAAACTCAACGGAAAACAACGAAAGCTAGATCTATTGCGATCGATCTTGCGCAAAGCTTCCGTGAAGCACAGCACACAAGAAGATGAGGGAGCGCCGACCTGCTCCCTACAGACTGCGGTTATTTGCAATAGCGATTCCGCTATGGTCTGGCACCCATACCAGTCTTATCACAAAGCCAATCAATGCTATTGATAGCGAGGTTAAGCACTCTTTGACCAACCATGAATTCCAGGGCTAGTATCGCCGCTCTGCTATCTGAGTGAATGGTCACTTCTTTAAAGGAGGATGCACTCCGCAGCTGGAGATCTACTGCTACTTTCATGGGTACATATTCGCCTTGGTAGTCACTGAAGTATGCCGGAAGTCTGAAGCTGGAGTTTATAGAGAGCTCTTGACAGTAAATCCCTCCACCAAACTTCCTCTAAGCTTTCACCCATCCGAAATCAAGTTCCCTGCCCCTCTCCTCCAATGGCTTCTTTTTACATCCTCCCTTGTCGGTATATGCGTAAAGAAGGAGTCGCTAGAGTTCGGTTTGGCGACTCCATAACTCAAGTGCTCCGGTATGAAGTCAAAGTGTGTGCGGATATCCGATTGTTCAGATACTTGTTATTTCGCAGGCATAGACCTTCCGACGATGTCTACTGGCACTATGTGCAAGATGGAGTTGAGTGCCATTGTTGGAGTGGACCTTAGGGCACCGCCCATTGAAAGCTCTCGGGGTTCTTTGCAAGTTTGCAACCTTCTTAAGTGCTTATTATCGTAAGAGTTATATTGTGTTTTACCTCACCTGATAAAAAAAGAAACCCTCAGATACGATATGATGCGATTTCCTGCAGGGATGCATAATATGTAATATGTGCTTCACTGGCATTCTCAAGTGCTAAATTTAGATACTCAAGAAAACCAAGTAGTGATGAATATTATGCGCATATTACACATAGCTTTACACGGTGCCTTGGTCAACAACACACAAATTTACTTGCCTGTAAGTAATGACATATACATATATGTAAGTGTATTTCTCGGCGTACGCGTTGTCAAATTGGTTGCCTTAAGCGCTTATAGTACGACAGTTCCTTAATTAAATGTAATATTTACAACAAATAAATCGTTATTGACTCCTCTGAGCAGAATATAAATGTCTGTGTTATCAATTGTGAACAAAAAATTTATATTTTATTGATTTTTAATGGCAATATTTTAATTTTTTCATGCTTACAGAGCGATAAGACTTGCGACTTGCTTATCGATGGGGTCAATGGTGAAATCACTTCCAAATTACAGCTTAAACGGAGTGCAATAAACTTCTACAAAAGCATAAACACAGATTATCAGTTAATAGGTGTGAGATAATTAGGAAGAAGTGGAAAACTTTTCATAGATATTTTCGGATAAAGGGAACATAGACATATTGCCAATAGGAAATAACTGTTAGGCGGTATTTTGAATAATAGTATAATTTTGTATTGAAAGAAGTTTTTTTATTTTACAATTCAAAAATTGATTACACTCTATTGGTATTAATCGTCTTGCATGCCATCAATATTTGTTTATTGCCGCGACTTGTCTTCTAAATGCTTGAACTGTCTCAAAATAGTGAGATACGTTACAACTGAGCAAGACAACTATTGTAGAAAGATAAAATATTTATATTGTTATAATCTGCATTGTCTGATCTCACCCTAAAAAGTGTGGAGTTGTCAATTGAAAATAGTTTGCAGGCGGTAAATTGTATATCCAACTTAAGATTTGTGGTTAAAAACTTATCCGTCTGCAAAACAGAGTTCATCATTAAATATTACAAGATACCACAAATTATTTGAAAAATATACAACATAAAAAAAATGAAATAAAAAATATAATAATATAAACAAAAGCCAAATAATAAAACTAAATAATAACAAAATAAAACCAAAAGAAAGACCAATAAATTAATAAAAAATTTAAAATTCCATAAAATAAAACCCAATAAAATTAAATAAAGTCCAATACAAAAAAATTAATGATTAAAGAATATATCATAAAACAAAAATAAAATTAAATTAAAATGAAATAAAATAATATAAAACTTAAATAGTAATAAAATGTTCTAAAACTAAATAAAAATTAAGTAAGGTCCAATAAAAATAAATAAATTAATTAAAAAAAAAAAAAAAAAAAAAAAATAAAAAAAATTAAAAATCAAATAAGAAAAAATAAAGAAATAAAATAGAATGAAAAGCGAAATAAAATAATTTAAAAAAATTAAATAATAATAAAATAAAAATTAGGTAAATTAAAAAATATAAAACTAAATAAAATAATACAAAAAAATACAAAAAAATAATAATAAAAATAAAAACAAAATTAAATAAAGTACAATAAAAAATTAATTAATAAATTACATAAAATAAGAAAAAAGAAATAAAACAAATTAAACTATAAAAAAAATTAATTGAGAAATAAAATAAAAAAAAAAATTAAAAATAAAAAAATATTTAAAAAAGTAAATAATAATGAAATGTAAATCCAGTAAGTCCAGAAAAAATTAAAATACATAAAATAACGAAAAAAAAAATAATACAAAAAAATAAAAAAACTGAATAAAATTAAATAAGGTCCAATAAACAAATTTAATTAATTAAAAAATTACATAAAATAAGAAAAAATAAATAAAACAAAATAAACTACAAAAAATAAATTAAGAACTAAAATAAAAAAACTAAAAATAAAAAATAAAATAAAAAAATATTAACATAAAATTTAACAATGAAAAAAATTCAATTAAATAAGGCTGCTAAAATTCAGTACTTACAACTTTCCGGCACTTTTCATTACGTCCATAAATACTAGAAATGATTGCCGACATTTGATGGGCCTAAAAATTGTGCATAAGAATCAATATTTTTGCTCTTGACTCACAAAAGAAGAACTATTTTGAAACATAACTTACTTCCTTGGTCAGCGTGCTGCAGCAGCATGAGACTAGCGCTATGATACTAATGTGCAAATACAGTGAGCTAGTGTGCCACAAAATGAACCTGTCTAAACTCTTCCTTTTAGCCATAAAATATATAATCGCCGATATCACATAGATTATATATACGAAGTACATCAACAGAGCAGGGCCAACATAGTCGTTGAGCAGTTTGTACATTCTGAGCAGATCGTAATGCATGCGATATATAAAGGAGCTGGCGTTGATAAAGGGATTTTCTGCTGGTGCTGAATAATGCCGTTCTTCTGGTAGAATCACATAGAAAATTGATGGATCTAAAGACCTGCTACAACGCGAGAGCTGCTGCTTCTCTTCATTAGCGAATGACTTTGCGTATGCGTTGAGATACCGAAACCGCATTGCCAGTAGATGGCAAAGAAGCGCTATGAAAATTACAAATAAATTACTGATGGTGTTCTCTATCACATAGAACGAAATCGAGAAAAGACTCGATGTGGAAATATTTTTACTGAATAAGATAACCTGAATTGCCAGCACTATCAAGATGCACAGTTGCACCAAATATCGTCTATAAAAGGCGCAATCGTTATATATAGGTGGCGCGAGGCTCGTGCGGGCTTGGAGTTGCTGATCGATCAGCAGTAACTTGTTGACAATCTGCTGAAAGTCGTGCGATTTCCACGCGCAACCCAACGTGATGGTGAGGAAGCAGGAAATTGTTAGCAATACGTGCAAAGCGACATTCACACTGTCCACACTGCCGAAAATGTGGAAATTGCATCCGCCGATGGGTGAAAATATCAGGTATATACTAGCGATGGGCAGCAGGATGCACAATGCACGCAAGCCTGTCGTGTAGAAGGTCGTGATGAGACGCTTGCGGTGTGTGGGGCTGATTTTATAATCGTTGTCTATGGTGTAAAATGGCAATAGGCCGATGGCGGTCAGTGTGTATACAATCCACTTGATCTCCGCAAATGTGCTGTAGGCAGTGGTGAGCCTTTGCTGTGGATATCGGCGTTGCGTTCCGCTGCTTATAGTTGGCTGTTGCCTTACTGTTCCGGTACGGGCCATAATCGATGTGTTATTTATCACACTTTGAGGTTGAACTGAATTCACTTGAGGTTGTGCTTGTTCTGTAGCGACTAAATACTAATTGCTCAAATGACTTTACTTGTCTTTTCCCCTTTCGGGCAAGCTTTTTTGTTTAGAAATGAATAAATAAACGAAGCTATATGTTTCTCGTATCTACTTATTTAAAGATATTGATATAAACGCCATAAAGAGAGATTGGCACTGCGATAGTGCGTTTACGCCTAAAAGTATATTTAACAACAAGAAATGTGGGAACAAAAGGTATCGTTTAAGCAATTGCTTTCTTACTCTTAGGCAAACAAATAATAATAATTGATATTTTGGTAGTTGTGTACAAATACAGTTGAATTTCCATAACTCGAACCCTTGAATTGGCAATGGAAATCAAATTTCATAGAAATTTCCTTCTGTAACTCGAAGTCGCTCTTACTCGAAGTTTTTATATAAAATATGGTGATTCCTCTGGGCTAAGTATTACTTCATGGAAGTATGGCGTCTGTGTTTTGGGATGCGCATAGATTAATTTTTACCTTGAAAAAGAAAGGACCATCAACAGCGACTACTACATAGTGTTGCTGAACCGTTTGAAAAACGAAATCGCCAAAAAACGCCGGCATTTAAAAAAAAAAGAGGGAGATTTTTCACCAAGACCACTCACCGTGTCCCAAGTTGGGGGAAACCATGGCCAAAATCGATGAGTTGGGCTTCGAATTGCTTCCACATACACCGTTTTCTCCAGATTTGGCCCCCACTAACTGTTTCCTGTTCTTAAATCTCAAAAGGATGCTCGCTGGAAAGAAATTTTCGTCGAATGAAGAGGTGTTCGCCGAAACTGAGGCCTATTTTGAAGCATAGAACAAATCGTACTATCAGAATGGTACCGAAAAGTTGGAGGGTCGCTATAATCAGTGTACCAAAGAAAATTTACGGGAGAATTATTGTACAGTTCCATCGGAACTTAGCTTGCTTTTATTTAATCGATAATATTTCACAAATTATGTAGCTTTATCAATAATTACTTAAGCTGAGGCCTCAGCTGTCGTTTCATTTAATTGTTTGAACTGTATTAGAATAACCACGTAAGCAATTATGGCTGAGCATATCTGAAAGCGGACACAATTACTCAAATAACCGAAACCAAACGGTACATACTTACGTTGAAAAGCGTTGACATGTTGATTGGAAAGAAATCAAAGGCAGTGAATTGGACATCCTGTTTAATGCTGAAGGTAAGAAACTTATCGATCTGCAGCGAAAAGAAAAAATTAATGTGAAATTTGCTTCTTAAATATAAACTGAGATCATTCTACCAGACGCTGTTGCGCTGTGCCCCTGCCGTAGATGCGCGCCACTACGCGCGAGATTCCGTTTGCCTAGAAACTTAAGTATTTAAGTAAGAATTCAACGAACTAATAATGTTCACTCAATCACCTCCTTCGTTGCCACGTCACTGCGACGCATCAGCAATGCGACGATTGGCACATGGACACAAAGATAGATGAGGCACCAAAGTATTCCTCTGACATTCATATCCTCCAGTTTCGTTAAAGTCCGGTAGACTTGATACATCGACAAAGTGCTGGAGTAGGAGAAGTAAGCTATGAAAACCAGCAGCGTGATGTGCACGAGATCGTTGAGCTTCTTGTGAATCGCCAGCAAATTATTATACTCGCGATAGATGAGCAGCATATCGGCTGTGAAGGTCTCGGGCGCCGATGTCATGTCAACCGTGCGCTTTAGGCGCGCGCCCTGCCGCGTCGTATATATTTTGATGAAGTCGTTCAAGTACCTAAAGCGCACTGCCAGCAAATGCAACAAAGTCGCCACCCATATCACATAACTGATAATAATGGCGTGAAGTACCATGTAGAAGAAGTACATGCTCACACAGTAGATGGACGACGTGCATTTACGCATATGCAGCCCTTGCAGAAGACATATCGCGACGACATGGAACAGCGGCAACCACATGTAGCGCTCCAAATGCGCGCATTTATTTTCCAAAGCTCTCGGCGCGTGTGCATGCCGTTGCAGCTCTTTGTCCACGCCGAGCAGCAGATTGATGATTATGACGAAATTCTTTGACTTTTGCGCGCTCTTCCACAAAATAATAACGCTGCTCAGTGGACCGAGCAGCAGTTCCAGCGCTATGGTCGCATTATCCATTTCACTGTAGATGAAAATGCTGATTTTGGCGAAGGGCGAGAAGATCATAAACAAGTACAGCAATGTGCCAATAAAGCAGAAAAGACGCAGGAGCGTAGGATAAAGTGACGCGAAGCTCTGCTTTTTCGGCAATGCAATCTTGTACGGCTGTACAACCTGGAAGAATGGCACTACAGCCAAAACTTTTAGCGCCAACAATATCCATTTCATATCCTTAATGAGCGTGTATGCTGTGGCGCGTTTATGTTGTTGTTGGCGTGTATGCAAGACGCTCACCCTTATTGCTGCTGCTGACATTTCGACTGCAACGGTACACGGTAGACTAACTTTTGCTTGATTTGGAGAGCTTGTTGCCAATAAGAAAGCCTTTTCACTGCCATTTCGCCTATAAACATATAAGTATGTAATTATAATTAGAGGAGCGTTAAGCACACATACATATATTAGGATTAGATTTCCAAATGAATAGTTATGCTTTAGTGATTAGTAACTAATATTTGGTGTGGTCAATAACATTGATATTGTGTGCCCCGCTAGCATAAAGGCTGCCATTCAGGCATACTAATGCATTGAATTTAGTAATGTATTGTTGTTGAACCTGCTGGATCTGATGAGTAATGATTGGCAGGTAAATAGGGTAAACAGGGTGCATTATATTTCATGCCGATATTTAAACATTTATGAATATTTCGTTTCGGAATTTATTATAGTACAAAAGCCTTCGAAAAGATGAAAAGTACGAAATTCATAGCAGATTGAAAGCCATGGAAAACGAAAAATAAGTTAACAAATATTAAGGAAATAATAGTTTACGGGCGATCTGAAGACGGTAAAAGGAAAGCCGGGCGTAGCTGAATCTTCGAGGATTAAAAACGGTTTAACTCTATTTTCGACAAATCCACGAGTATAGAAAAGAGTTATATGCCAATATTGCAGATAATGAAAAGATCTGTAACTTTTGTTTATTGACTATTTTCACATAACCGATGTAAGGGTTACCATTTTGGCGCGTTGATTCAATGAGCAGTGATTTATGGCTGGATTTGATTTTTCCTTATAATCCAAACTCAATTTAATCGTTCGGAAAATGTCACATTTACACGAGTATATTAAAGCAGGCTCACCATATATAGTTAAGGTGCATATCATTATATATTTAGACGTGCTTTTGGCGAAAGAGTTACAGTAATTATAGTTATCGCCCGGAGATTGATATGTGCAACGATTATATATTTGACATTGTAATAGAAAAATGCTTTAGAAAATAACCTCAAGACATAAATGTTGCAACTAAAAACTGTTTCACTCATTTTACTGGAGATTTTAGTGCTTGAGGCACCAGGAAGGACTCAACGATTATGTGTAAAAAGTTATACCTGTTAATAGGTTATTTGATATTGACGATTGCAGTGATTTTGATTAGTTGATTTTATTACATAGATAATCGTAATTATTTCATAATTAACGACCTCAAAATAATAAAAAATGCTATAATCGGCAAGTAAGGAAGCGCTATGTTCGTGTATTTCCGAACATTTTGTACTCTTGCAACTTGCAAGGATCCTATAAGAAAAATATTCAAGCCGAATTTCAATACCAAACCACATTGATTGAGCGATATCTTCGGTGGAAAATCACCAAATGAAATTTACAAGTTTTTAATTTAGAAGCTAGGCGTAGTTCTCATCGGATTTCGCCCATTTTCGCAGTGTATGCATAATAGGTATGTTTGATTAACCTCACACACAAAATTTGAAATCGTTCAAGTAGACAAAGGAACAAACAGACAGTAGTCGCAATTCAAATTGTCTCGTCATCCTGACCATTTATTCATTCATTTTCGATGGATTGCAAGCATAAATCGGCCGATACTGCTGCAACTTCACATTCGATATTCGGTTGACGTTAATTAATCGTCTCAAGCTTTTTGGCATAGACCATAGATCAAGCGTAACCCAACAGAAATTCGTTTAACGGCGTCAAATCGCACGACCGAGGCGGCTAACTAACTGGGCCATTCCGTGAGATAACACGTTCACCAAAGTTCGTTGGCGACATTCGCTTGTGGTGCCGTCCTGTTGGAACCACATATTGTACAAGTTCATATCAACCAGTTTGGGCCAAAAATATTCGGTTATCATTGAGCGGTAACAATTCCCATTCAAATTAACGTGCCGGTCTTGATCATCAGTTAAAAGTACGGCCCAATGACGCCGCCGGCCCATAAACCGCACCAAACCCTGTTTTTGTCGGGATTCAATGGTGACTCATGGAGTACGTGTGGATTGCTGCCCGACCAATAACGCATATTTTGCTTGTTGACGAAGCCATTCAGCCAGAAATGAGCCTTATCGTTGAAGATGATTTTTCGATGAAAATCCGGATCATTTTTAAGTTGTTGCTCAGACCAATTCGCGAACATACGACAATTTTCGTGGTCAAGCGGTGGTCAAAATTCGCCACAACGACGTCACAGAGGTGCCCAGCGGTTAAGAACGATGTGTGAAAGACTGATTTGGGTCTTCCTCAATTAATGCGCTAGCGGCAGCAATATTCTCGACACTATGGGAATTTCTTTGTCTAACTGGCACGGGGACATCTTGTACTGTGCCTGTGGATTCAAATTTTTCTACAAGACGCTCATTTGCTGATTTGTAACAAACGGAAGATAAATGTCAAAAGAGTGGGGGAAAATATGGCGTCGTTTGTTTTCCTTATCGGTCTACGTTTGTAGCGTCTCTATTGAAAAACCAGTTATATATAATTCTATATGTAACTCGTTGTAGAAGATAAAAACAACCTTTCGGTGCATAAAACATTTGTACTCTCTGCTGTGGCATGTTGCGGGAGTATAAAATAAAATATATACATGCCTTAATAAACACAATTCATCACTTCATTTACAGTTATTTAATGAAAAATCCAAACCTGTTCATATGTATGTATGTCTGACATAATACAACTTAGTTCTCAGATATGTATCTGAAGCAATCAGTATAATTGACAAACCCAAACTAAGGCGCACATGTATTTAGAAATATACCCTATAGCCAAGCAAATTAATTACAATTCAGGAATATCAATTCCAGAAGCTCATACATACATACATATGCTTCCGAGTCTACTAAGGTCATTAGGACATCATCGAGACCTATACTATAAGTACTACTACCCGGCGGAAAAGAGAGGGTCTGCGATTCAGAGTGCTGTTTCGGACCTAGAACGTTTGGTTCCCTCTTCGAGCAGGTTAAAGGTGTTTTATTGTTCATTTGTGCAGTAAAGAGGAAACTTAATATATTTTAATTCCAAATTCGGTGTTGGCTAGGTTGGACAAAATTTCAGATCTGAATTTTAGTAAAGTTATATATTTGATCATACGTGTTCGCTATACTTGCTATTATATATGAGAGCTTTTGACTCAGGAAAGCCATTTTTTAATTTTATGTTTTCTGAATACGTCGCATAAAGAAATAGTGGGTAATTAGATGTGTTCTGGAGCTATAGTGTGAAAGGTAAACATATCTTAAATGGATCGAGCAGTAGTGCCGCCTCTTTAGGCAGAATGAACTAGCTTGCTTAATAAATTTTTTTATTTCAATTGAACGAATGTCTCGAATAGAGCTCACTTAATTTAATAGCGAATTTAATTTGTTCATCTCTTTTTTCCAGTGGAAATTTCTACTCTTCGGCCTTTGAGTCCTCCAACTGCTTGAATTGTATCAATATTACGAGGTAAGTGGTGACAGCGGAGAATATCTAAAATATTTCTGTTAAGTACAAACGTTGAATTACAAAAATATGTTATGAAAAAGAGCGGCACCTTGAATAGTGTTGTGTTGTCAATGGAGAAAAAGCCATAAGCGGTGAACTGCACTTCCTGCTTAATGCTCTTCGACAGAAACTTATCCACCTGGAAGTAAATTATACTTGGAGAATAAAAACCACTGTATAGCTTTTGCCTAAGCAAATAAGAGACTTACGATATCTTGGTAGTCCTTGCCCTTGGCGTAAACGCGCGCAAGTATTTGCCCGGTGTTATTAGCCTGTAAACGAAATCGATTTTTAAGAGTTTTTCTATAATTTGTATAAATCGCAATTAAGTGCACTATTAATCATTAAAAAGTTGAATGCACCGCAACCTTAGATCTATTGTGTACTATAAACATATATGTATTATATCTAAGAATTTATTGTCTGTTTTCAACCTCTTTGGTGACGCAATCACACCGAAACGCCAGCAATATCAAAACGGTCGCGAAGTTCAGAATCCAGGACAAGTTCCACAGTAGATTGATCCAGGCATCGCCATTGCGCAAATCGTACAAAGTGCAGGCGTAAGTGAAGGTCAGCAGACCGGCGCAGGCATAGAGGAGGAATGCCACCAGACCCAGACCGGCGAATTTGTTGATCATTTGCAGCAAGTCCAACAACTCGTTATGCAAACTGTAAAATGTTGTGGAATTTCGTGCGAAATTCTGCACATCGTGTGCTGACGCTGCTGCGTCCTTCGCACCGTATTGAGCTATCAATTTGTTTGTCTGTTGAATGCGCAACGCGAGCTGATGCAGCAGCGACGCAATGAATACAACAAACACACACGAGGTGAAGTTTTCCACCTGGTAGAACGAAATACCCAGAAATAAGTGGGCGGGCAGAGTGCCGTAGAACCATTTCATCGCCTGCATTGTTATTGCGCAGAGATAGCCAAATAACAACAACAAACACATATTGAGCGCATTTTCGGCGAGTAGGTGCTGTGCTGGCGGTGGGGCGAGTTGTCCGAGTCGTCGATCGATTTTCAGAAATCCGTTAATTATCCCAATTATTTGGTTGCCGTTGCGAGCGCACGACCAGCTAATGACAACATCGCCGAAGATGCAGAAGCATACGCTAAGACTGTTCGCAATGCCGTCCGTTTTGCTTCGCAGAAAGAGTTTTTGCATAAAGAAGGGCGACGACAAGGCGTAGACATGCAGCAAGTGCATCGCCGTTTTAGCGCAAAAGATGACCCGAGTGATGTGTATCGGCAAGCCTTTGGGCGCAGCGATCTCATCAGAGTTCGGAGTTGTATAGAATGGCACGAGACCAACTAACTTCAATATCAGCACATTCCACTTGATACACGCAAGTAATGAGGGCGATTTGGGCTCTGGCGCCTTACGAACTTTTATGTTATTGATATGTTTGTTGCAGGAGACGCGTCGTTTAGTCCACATTTTTGTAGAAGCGGTATGTTGATTGCGCGAGAAAAGTGTAAAGACCACAGCCGGACTATTGCATTAACTGCTCGATTGGATGGCCGGCATGTAGGTCATAAATAAGCGAGGCTAATTGATTTAGCAATTAATTGCGGATATAATTTTATTGGCGAAAAATCTTTCAAATTGATAAGAATGTCTGCAGTAATTGAACTACATTAAATATTTAACGAAATTAATGGCGGAAGGCTACAGCAATGCTTTTACACAAATAGAGGAATTATTGCATCTTAGACTCGGCTGTTTGGAACCATGTGTACATTTCAATTTCAAAAACATAAATTATTCTCCAATCATCAGCGCCTTAAAGTGTCTTCTGCTGGCTGAAAATAGTAGTTCAAGTATTAACTGGAAAAGTCTCCATTTTTTAGTAGACAAAGAAATGACAGACAGTCGGTAGATCGTCGGTTGAGTCACTGATACCGTTTGCGACAGGTTTGTTAACGGCACATTAAATGAAAAGATAATGAAAATACTGGGAACTTGGAGCTGGCAGATCTTGGTACACCACAGTTCGTAACGAACCAAAAATTTACTTTTTTTTTTACAAATAATTACTAAGCGAAGTAAGTGCTATAGTAGGACCAGTAGAACTCAACTTCAAAGTCTAAAATAATATCACCAAAATGCAGGGATGTTTTTTAGAAGTGAATCTGGAGTTGTCTTCTAAAACGTATCATGGTGATATGCATGTTTCAAATTTGCAGGGTTTGTTCGGAAAGTAATAGGACTGAGTCGATTTAAAAAAAAAAATTATTGAACCCATCGTTACGATTCTTTAAAAACTTTCGAAATAGGCTCCAAGGTCGAAAAAAAGTCCGGGAGGCCACACTTGGGCTGTAGAGCGGCTGCGGAAGCGTTGGGATGCCGACCTTGGTTAAGTAGCTGTTCACAAGAAAGGCGATGTGAGCCGGGGCGTTGTCGTGGTGCAACTTCCAATCGGCTGCGATGTCTTGTCGCACCCTGACCCTTCGTTTGAGTCTCTTGAGGACTTCCACGTAAAACTTGGCTTTCACGGTTTGTCCAGGAAGAACAAATTCTTGGTGGACGATGCCTTTGATGTCAAAAAAGACAATGAGCATCGCTTTGACTTTGGATTTGCTCATTCGCGTGTGCCACTCGGAATATTGTCTCTTTTTCACGGGATCACACTCAAAGATCCATGACTCGTCGCCTGTGATGGCGTTATTAAAAAATTGGGGGTCACGCCCTCTGCCGAATCCAGTCGATGCGCGCACGCTCCGAAGTAAAGTCGCGGCGGAAGAAAATCAGTCCTATTACTTTCCGGACAAACCCTGTAAACATATATCTTAAAATTAAGGAATGGCTTGTGATCTTACAGATAGGTGGAGATATCATGTTCAACAAAGCTCAGCTTTTCCAGCTAGCTCTGGTGCTTCCAAACCGTTATATTTTCATGTTCGGTACAAAAAGTGATTATAAATACGCACTCACCTCGGCAGCCACGGCATCACAGGCACTGCAAATCACCGCAATTGTTACGAATTCAGCGAAAATCCAGGCAAAAGATAAACCCAAAATGTCATATCTCTTCTCAAAGCCCATGGGTTGTACCACGGTCATAAACGCCATGTAGGATTGCTTGGTCAAAATGTAGAACGCGACAGCCATGTAAGAAAGCATTGCTATGCCGCCGCTCTTGTTGATTTCATCTGTGACGTAACGGTACTTGCAGAGCATCTCAATGTGATAGCTCATCTGTCGCCAATTGCTTTCCACAGCCAGATCACTTTTCGTACTTATTTCCAACTGGACATTCACGAAGTCGATACGTTTGCTTACATTGCCGAGTAAAACGCGTAAGCAAATCGCGTACAAATTCGATATCAGCAACTGTAGGCTGTAAATGCCGAGCAAAATGGCTTGATGATAATGAAAATGATCGCTCAGCATGTCCATGTAATAATAGGTGGTGTACAGTAATCCAGCTGCGGTGATGACCAGAAAACCCATTAGCAAGTAACACGAGTAGACTGCGGTGAAGCCCTTAGCCACCAGATATGCGTCCATCTTACCGATTTCCTGCATGATGCCACAATAGCGCCGACTGTTTGTCGACGAAACGAAGATAATGACGTTGCAGCTTATAAGGCAAAATAGCGCCTCGGTGGTTTGATCGGAGCCCTCCAAATTGCGAAATACCGAAAAGCTGCTATCGCTGTTAAGCACAATCCAGCTGATGGCCAGCGATATCATAAATAACAGTATATTGATGAAGTACGTAAAGTAGTGACCGCGGAGGCTTACTCTCAGCTCGCCGCGTTTGACTTCGTAGAATGGCACAAGACCGAAAACTTGACCAGCGAAGTTCACATATTTCATGTCCTTTATGATTTTCATTTTTTAAGGACTTTTGTTACCTGAAGCTTCGTTGTGCTGACGTTAAAGAGATGTTCAAGAGTAGTCAAACAACAACGCCATTTTCAGTCAATAACAGTCATATACGCGAGTAGCGTTTGATATTGCTAATCCATTTGATGATGACATTTTCATCGACACTTTGGGCTTAATGACGTTTGACTGCTCTGTAATGTAGGCAATTAGTCCTCAAATCGAGTTCAGGTTCCTTGGAAGCATTTATGTATTCACACCATTATAAGTAAAGCATTAGTTGATTGAATTTGTTGGAAGAAGTTACCAAATATTGATGGCATTCGAGCTTAGTTTCAATAACCCTCCCATATGTATAAAACAAAATAAGTCGTGCGATTTAAGCCGATACTTTATTAAAGACGTGATTTTGTACAGATTTTATAATGAAGATGAAATAATCAATTATTCAACATAGTTCCTCCAGCATTTTGATACCATTCTGAGAGAACGATTTGGCCTTTGCTTTAAAATAGACCTCAGCTTCGGCGATCTCCTCATCATTCGACGAAAATGTCTTCCAAGAGAGCATTACTTTGAGATTTGAGAACAGGAAATAAACTCTGGAGAATACGGTGGATGCAATTCGAAGCATAATTTAACGATTTATGTTCTGTGTTTTCACTGACTTGGGACACAGTGCAATGTCTTTGTGAAAAACACTCTCTATTTGAATGTAATAGTCGCTCTTGATGGTCCTTTCTCTTCAAGGCACACAAATTATTCTATGCGCATTGCAAAACACAGACGCCATACTCCCATGAAGTAATAATTAGTTCTGTGGTCCCGTAGGAAAGACATGAAATAAGACTAGGTTAGGTTAAGCGGATTAAAGTGCCGCGATCCGTCTTTCGATGTATACTCCTAATAAAAAAAAGTAGCCATAACCTCGCCAAATAACTGTTACGTTTCCCTACGCTTTGTACAGGGTTCTTCGTGTCAGTCCACTCAGATTACTGTCGTTATGGACTTCGGAGTGAAATATCGGAGCCATGTTTCAACCATTGTCAGATATCGACGCTAAACCGCAGGTTTGTTATGCTTAAACATCTCCATGCACTGCTCCGAATCATCAACTCGTCGTTTTTTTGGGTGAAAAGTGAGCTCGCGTGGTATCCACTTTGCGCAGGGCTTTCTCATACCTAAACATTGGTGATATGATATGATATAAGTTCAGTAGATATCGTTAAATCAGATTGATAAATTGTTTTGTGTACTTCT
Organism: Bactrocera tryoni; assembly: GCF_016617805.1. Lineage (NCBI taxonomy): Eukaryota > Metazoa > Arthropoda > Insecta > Diptera > Tephritidae > Bactrocera > Bactrocera tryoni. The sequence goes on from NC_052500.1 coordinate 3,714,560, forward strand.
TTCCTATTTTCGTCAGCAATAACCTCTTTTTTTAGTCCGTCTTCGGTGCTCATTTCAACTGAAATATACTTTTTAGCCATTTTTTTTTCAAAAAAATAAAATTTGATTTACTGAAAATGATGTAATTAACAAACTCTTAATCCGAAAACTGTCAAATGAATATACGCGCCTTTTGAAGGTTAGGGCTAACTAAAAATCATATGGATCAATTCTAGTAGCGCTATCATCAGACCATTTACTTTTCAATTGACCTGTTAGTAGTAAGCTTCCTTAGTACTAATTTAACTTTATTTTCTATTTATTGTTGAGCAATCATAAATTATATGCCAAATTTGATGCAATTCCATTAGACCAGTTCCCTAATCCTTGGATTTTTCCAACTGTTTGAACTGGATTAGTATCACTAGATAAGTGACCAGAGCTGAGGAAATCTAAGAATGCATTTGTTTAACAAAATTTTCAGAAAACTAACAAATTCTTTGACATTACCTTGAACAGTGTTGTATTATCGATAACAAAGAAGCCGTAAGCGGTGAAGTGCACATCCTGTCTAATGCTTTTGGTAAGAAACTTGTCAATCTATGCCAATGAAATAAATGCCAATGAGTAGCTGATAATTTACAATAAACTTACTCTTACAATATTTTGATATGCCTTGCCCTTTCCGTAGACTCTCGCAAGTATTTGCGACGTGTTATTTGCCTGCAATGAAATGGAAAGGGTGAAAACCACATAAGTAAACTATAAACTTATACATGAATATGTGAGGATATAAAAACAAATTCGTGGAAAAATGGCGCACACTTTCTACCAAAAACCCAATCACGAACGCATGCTACTGACCTCTCTCGTAGCCTTAGCGCAGTTCGTTGCTAGCAATACCAATCCCGTTAGGAAATAAGGTATCCACAACAGAGCCCACAACGAGTAAAACAAATCATCAGTGAGAATGTGAATGTTGAGGGCCAAGATGTAAATGCAAGTGAGCAAACCGCAACAGGCGTACAGTACGAACGCCAGCAGTCCCAAACCGGCGTACTCGTTGATCATTTTGTAAAGGTTGAGCAAATCTAAGTGCAAACTATAAATCAAAGTCGAATGCTCAGCAAATCGCCGCAAGTTCTCTTCATCTTGAGTGATCGCATTTCTACTCAGAACCCTGTTCGACACACCGCTGCGGTTATATTGAGGTATCAACATGTTAACGAATCGAAGGCGCTCCGCCAGAAGATACAACAGCCCCGAAATAAAAGCAACAAAGATGAATGAGATCGCATTTTGCAGCAGATAGATGAGTGTGTGCACAAAGAAGTATAATGACGACTTAAACGCGGTTTGTTTAACATACGTGAAGATTGCAATGCAGTTAAAACCAAGCATCCATATCAAGTACCGATTAAATTGATTTGTTGCGAGAGGCCTCTCCGTCAGCGGATCCGGAAATTGTTTCAGCAGTTTGTCCAATTTCAGGTAGCTGTTGAGGATATTGATAATTTTATCTGTATTAGCGGCACAACTGCACGTTATTGTGGCATCACTGAGTATGCAGAGAGCGATGTCCAACACATTCGTCATGCCATCCGTATTGCTTTTTACGAAGAGCAACTCTAGCATTGTGGGCGACAGCAAATAGAAGATATGCAGAATATTCAAGCATAGTTTTGCTAAAAGCACGGCCCGGGTAATGAATATGGCACGTCGTTTCGGCAAACCGATCTCGTATAGGCCCTTTCTAGTGTATAAGGGTGATATACCAATGAGTTGAAGCAGTAATAAAGGCCACCTAAGAAACACGAGTATGTGACGACGGTTGTTCGTTGCATCTTCGGCTCCAACGTTATTTGTGGCGCGCGCTCGGCTGGTATCTCGCATCTACACGGCTACAATGCACAACTTACTCAAGGAACACACAAATTTCAACTGTTTGGGACTTTCGTAATTACTCAATCGCTAGGTGGCAATCTCGTTTCACACACACACTAACTTCAACTTTCTTTATGACTGATTATAAATTTAATTGAACTGAGCGATCATAAACCCGATTAGCTATGGTAGGTACGGACGAGTGAATATCAGGAATATCGACCACGACAATAAATGAATTACGACTTTTATTTGATTCATGCATTGATGGACACACGTGCCGAGTTGATTAGCAATAAATTACTTGAAGCTTTTCGGTTTGCTAAAAGCTTAGCTGAGCACTTCGTTCCTTCCTGAGGTGGTCCGAAAATGGTCCCATGTGGCGAAAATAATTAGTCCATCGCTGTATTTTCCACCTAGGGTGAAAGTTATAACCAATCTCCTCAATAGACGACCCACCATTGAATCAACTGCAAAGTAGAACTTTTCAAAATAGTTCTCAAACTTCAACTCCACAGCGTTTTCAGCGCTTTATTCAGCAAACTTTCATTTAAACTGTGTAAATGCTGAAAGCCGAAATACTAAGAAACCCGTATAGAGAGTCGTGATATAAGACAATTGTGCAAGGAAAACGCTTTTAGTAAAGCTTTAAATGCTTTTTACCGAAATGTTTTAGATGCTAAGGGCACGTTACTAGATCCACTACTAACCTGATTTGTAGCCTTCGCGCAGTTAGTCGCTAAGAGTATTAGAATTCCCGCATAGAGAGGTAACCAAGAGAATGTCCAGATGCCATAATACAAATCGTCGCTCGTTTGCCATTCGCACACGAAGCAATCGTAGGCGCAGGACAATAAGCCATAGCAGGCGTACAGTAAAAACATCAAGAGACCCAAACCGGCATATTTGTTGACCATTTTGTAAATATCCAACAAATCGATGTGCAAACTATAAATCATAGCTGAATTCTGCGCAAACATTCTCAAATTGACATCGTCGTGCGTGTTCGTATTTCTGTCGAAGCTCAACATCGACGTTGTGCTCATGTATGGATATCGTTTCGGTAGCAAATTTTTAGTAGTGTATTGCTCGATCAGCCGATTTACGTATTGAAAGCGCTCCGTGAGTAGATGCAGTAGCGCTGAAATGAATACAACAAAGCCGCACGAGATCGCGTTCTCCAGCTGGTAGAAGGTTATGTACGCGCAAAAGTACATGGAGAAATAGTCCAAAGTGTGTTTAACGTATGCTATCATGACGAGAGTAATGTAACCAAATACTATGAACAAATATCTATTGAAATGATTGGTGGCGCAGCTTCTTTCAGCCGGCGAGTCTGGATGTTGTCCGAGTAGCTTGTCCACTCTTAAGAAGCTATTGATTATCAGCAGGATTTCCGTGGTACTACGGGCACAGGTCCACGTTATTGTGATATCACTGAGCATACAAAAGGCCACGTCCAACAAGTTGGCAATGCCGTCCGTATTGCTTCTTTTGAAGAGTAGCTGCAGTATTATGGGTGACAGAACGACATTGATGTGCGAAATGTTCAACGCAAATTTAGCCAAAAGTATGGCTCGGTTTATATATATCGAGCGTTGGGTTGGCATGTCAATCTCATAGGCACTAAGCGTAGTATAGAACGGTAATAGACCCAAGTATTTCAGTAATAACAAATGGCACTTCAAGTAGAGGAGTATGGAGTTCTTTGCAGGTTTTCGTGTTTTATCGCTTTTAACGTTACTTTCATGACCTACGCGATTGAGACTTCGCATTTTCACGAACACGATTGACAACTTTGACGTTCGACACTTAAATTGTAACTGTATGTGCTGTACTAAAATGGTCTGTTACTTTTGACATGGTAGGAGGTACAGTCAAGTGCAATAATATTTCAATAAATTAGTCAAATTGTAAGTTTTTAACTTTACATGAAATTTAAACATTTTATAATCCAAAAAATTTAAAAATAATCTGAAGAATGAACCGGAAACTTACCACGAAACAATCTTTTTGCAAATGTCGAAAAGGATCACAATTCCTTTCTTCTTGCTTTCAATCGAGATAATATAAGAATTATATTTTTCCACTGTACTGTAGATACTCGTGCCCTTTAAGTGTTTACATTAATTAACCAAATCGATATTGAAAAGCAATTCCCCCAAGTAATTGCTTGTTAAATGCTGTATGCGGGAGTCAATTTTTCAATAAAAGGTGTATTCTTTAGGGGGAGATAGCAACTAGACTCTTATCTGTTTAATCATATTAAAAATATTAAATACATTAATACCTAAATGGTGATTATAAAGCTTTCCGAGACAAATGGCGAATGGTCAAAGTGTAGTGAGTTTTCAGCAGGTCTCTGCGTTGTTATACTTTTAACATATCACGAGACTGAGCAAACGTAAAAACATTCATTTGCATTTCTTTTAATAACCACATATCGCACAGGCTTTGTATAGTTGAAGAATAATCCGCAACTTTTTCTCTTAAAATTAATAACACTATAAAAATATCGTTACAAAGATAGCTTGGGCATACCAAGCGTTTTTTTACTTTTTCGCCTGTTTCTTAAACTCTGAATTTTCAAGAAACTTTCATTTTTGTCTGGAAACTAACCAAATTTGACATGGACTGATGAAATTATATTCATATAAATGAACTACATATAGAGTTTTCAGATACGTTGCCAAGCATCTCTTTTGTGACCTCTACCCAACGTCGTTTTTGCAAAATATTTTGGTATGATTGAAACGTTTCATACCCAAAACCTTATGCAGTGAAACCAGGTTCGCTCTTAAGAGGCTGTGGAATCAGGGAAACAACGACGTAGTCGGAATGAGATGATTGCAGAGATGATTTCTACGAAAACACCCTAGCAGAAACTGGTTGGAGAGGACTTCAGTATGCTACTTAACAGGGAGCATACGGACCTCACTCTGCAGGTGGTCAATAGGAAACATCAAGACGCATCACGTTATAGTCCGGAGTACAGTGTTCTGATATATCTGGAGGTTCCGCGTCTGCGTTTCACTGTGTCTAGGCGACCATATTGATGGAAAGTAGTTAAGGACCGGCCGGCCGATTGCCTTGTATGTTTCCAACAACGTTTCTTTGTCTTTGGCTCACGTGCTGCCGTCTAACAACTTGAGGATTTTGCTGTGGCTCCTTACTTTGGCAGTAATTGGGGTCGTGTGAGTAGTGAAGGAGCACAGGCTGTCTATTGTCACACCTTAAGTCTTAGGGTTATTCACAATGGGAATGCCTTCAACTACAATATTAAGGTCAAGTCTGTATTTCATCGTCCAGTTTGTTAATACGGTCGCTGTGGATTTAAAGAGGGAAAGTGTTAGGTTCCGTTCAGCGAGGAAGTGGGAAAGGCCGGTGAGATAGCCATTTACTTTAGAGCACATTCCACGTTGTTGTTGTTGTAGTGGCAGAATTCTGCCGAGTTGTCAGTCCTTGGCCGTATAAAAGTATACCCGACTGTCGTGGGAACGGGAGCATATGCCATCGATTCCATTGCCGGACGTAATTACCGTGCAATCATTAGCGTACGATGTGATAGAAATTCCCTCTGGTGGTTGAAGGAGTTTCGAGGTGCTGAAGTTAAATAGCCACAGGAACTCACTGTTTAATTGTTCTCAATTTAGAGTTTTTAGCTCGAAAAGGCACGGATGATTGTTCACCGCTCAGCTAGTTCATAGTCAACTTTTTCCAGTCTGGAGGGAGCACAGACTGTTCGATGTTCTCAAGCGGCGTTTTGATTTACTTGTTTGTAGTAGAATTGAGCCCTATACATGCCCCTTGAAATGAAAGCAAACTCGGTTTTTGTGTAATTTTTTTGCATTGATTTTTATGATTTTTTGTATGCTTTTCACTGTTTGTAATTTTATTCGTTTAAAAATTTCATTTTGCTCATCTTATTTTTCAATCAACTTAATAATCTCATTAATGCATAATATTTAACTAATTACATTTTAGTGTTTAATGTTAATTCGTAGTTAGTTGTTAAACATAATGCCGTTACGTAATAATTAAGAATATTTGCAGTAAAAAATAATTTACAAATAATGACCCAAAGCAGGAGAAACACGAAATTGAAGGTTTCCTAAGGTGGCCACTGCTCGGGCAGCTGCTACCAACGCTAACGCTAATGCATTCACAATTCATACTTAATTTTAGTTATCTCCACTTAGAGCTTACATTACGTTTAAGTGTGAATGTTCGTTTACAAGTAATTATAATAATATCCCGTTACGTTTTTAACTATTTATGCAAGTGTTTGCTCGACAGCTTAAATGGTTTTGTTCTTGTGTTTGGTTTTTTGGATTTTATTTTTTTGAAATACTTTGTTTTTGTTTTTGCTTTGTCATCTGTGAGTTTTGTTTTTATGTTTAACGCAATATTTTTTTTTTTATTTTTTTACTGTTATTCACTTAACGGCTGTTGCTAGCACTGTACTAAGATATCTAGATCACTATTTGTACTAGAAGAAAATTATTAAAAAATCGCAATAAAAAATAAAAACTTAAAATGAATAATAAACTTAATTAGAATTGGTTTAAAAAAATTTAAAAATTTTTTGAAAATCATAAATTTGTGTTTTACTACGCTTACGTGTGTATGTGTGATTTATATAAAAACACGAATTAATTATTTCTCACCATTTTCATTGTTTGTTAGCATTTCGAAGGAATTTAATTAACCTTTTTTTTGCTTCACACACAGTTACATATGTGTGTGTAGTTGTGTATGTTTACCTTTGTTTAATAAAATTATGTGGTAACCAACATTATTACTCTGTGTGTGTTTGTGTGCTTAAATAGTTTAATTTTTACCAATTTTTTAATAAATTTTATTCATTTAGAATTTCGTATGCTTCATTGCAAGTTTCTTTCTTATGCTTAATGCGATGAGATGAGGCGATAGTGGAGTGAGTGGAAAGTGGAGAGAAAGCGCAACGAAAATGAAATCTTCAAAGAGCGACAAGTGAAACCTTAATGTGTGAGAGTTTAAAGTATTGAGCGGTTTTCAAGCGGAAAACGGTTTAATGAAATTGATGAAAAACTGTAGAATGGAAATGAAACTTTCGTGGATGTACATGTATGTATGTAAGGGGACACACCGAGTGCAGATCGCGCAAAAAATGCAAGAGAGCGAAAGCTCATAAGCTGTTAGTGCTTACGCAGTGCTCTCTGCAACATGTGACGCTTGAGCCGATCGGCGCTTTTGAAGAGCTTCTGAAGCGCTTTCGAGCTTTTCAGCATTTTGTGGGCTTTTGAAGAGCTTTTAAAACGCTTCCAAGCTTTTCGGCATTTTGTGAGCTTTTGAGACGCTTTCGAGCTTTTCAGCTTTGTGGGCTTTGTAATAAGAGTGATCGCTTTGTAATGCTATCCAGCTTCTCACACAGCTCAATTTTCTCTGCGCTGTTTCGGTTGTGTGTTTACATGTACATAATACGGCTGTGCCTGCGCTTGACAAGTTCTCCGTCAAGTGTTCTCTGCCCTAAATGAGTATGTAACTGTTTTATATTTAATTTTTATTAATTCCTTTCTCATTTTACTGAATAATCTCATTTCAATATATGAAATCATGCTTCCTTCTAATTGTTTTTTTATTTTTTAATTTATGTTTATTTATTTATTTTTTAGTTTCTATGAGTTTGTAATATTAATACTAGCTTATTTATATACTAATTTTGGAAATTAGACAAGATTACAATAACAATTCGATCGTTACTATAATTGTTCGATTCACATTCAATTCTCTGCTTTTTCTCAGCGCCGCTCAGTTGGCGCGCCTCGATTCGCCAACTCTAATCGGTTTTCCAATGAATTCAGTTGCTGTTCTTAGTTTTCGAGTGACGATTTTTCAAATACTTAGACGAGTTTTAACTTTAACCACATTTGTTTACAATGTTTGCTATGTTTTTATATCTTTTTTTTTAAATTATTTGAGTTGTTGTTGTAATGGCTTTTAGCTGCGCTTACGATATAATTGATTTCACTTAAGAGTGTGTGTTATTTTGCCGTGAACGTGTTTTGCCTGCTGAGTCAGCCGTTCTCTAGCGCGCTCAGTTTGAATTTTTTCGTATTTTTTTTACTTGAAAACGCCAGTGGTGAAGAGGTGGCGCTGAAATTTCGAGCTGATGAAAAGAATCTCGAATATTGAAACATAAACTAAATTCGGTGATTTGTGCTTGATGTTGTGTTTCTCACCATAGCAAAATTAACAAGCGCTTCACGTATTAACAGAAAAATCTATATACAAATATTTATAAGAAATAATATTTACTCCTCTCCGTTAGAACTAAGCGCGTGGTTTAGATTTTATGCCTGAGTAGTTGCTTACGAACTCGAAGAAAATCTAAGGCAGGCGCTTAAAGTTCACTATCTTTCTACTGCTGTGGGCTCAAAAACTACGTACGCGCATAGGAAAAAGAGAAAACAAAAACAAAATAGATTTTTTTAAATTTTCTGCAATTTGGTGGAGTTTCAAAACTAGTCGTTGGAAAATATAGTTTGCTGAAAAGTTACGTTGTTTGAGATCATTAGCTAATTGTTGTTTTTAGTTCTCAAATCTTGGCTTGCAAACAGTCTATATGCTTGCAGTGTTGCTGTGCTTGAGGTCGTTTTGAAGGATTTTTGTGGTTATCAAACGTGTTGTTAGTGCTCTCAGCTGCTTTAAATGCTGTTGTTAGGCTCGAGAGCCTATAACTTACACTCAGCTCAACATAGAGATAGCCTAGATACCAACTATACAACGTAGTGGCTGTGGAACTTGCTGACGTGGCGAACTCTTACATATTTTGGAGAACATAAACATTTGGTCGAGCTGTTCTTGCATAACTTTGACACGCTGGATTTTTCACTATTTGATTTTCAAGTGAAGCTGCCGCTTTATGCAGTTCGAGAGCATTTTTCTGCGAAAAATTTATTGAAGAAAACTATTATTCTCGAAATATAAACCCTAAATATTATAGCGAAAAGCATAAAATAGCACATATCTCTCTTCAACAGGAAAAGTTCGCAGAAAGCTGAAGTAAGACCTCTTCGAGCTTTTTTCCGCTCTCAGCTGTTTCCAAGCGCAATAACAGAACCTGTCTTGTACATACACCAGACTTATGTTAGCAGAATACACGATTTTGCTTTGAAATATTTGCAAATTGTGAATGTAGAAATGATAAAAATGTAAACAAATCAAAAATACAAGGAGTGCCTGAATGTATTTTTCCAGCTGCGTGCACATGTCACCGCAGTTATATATAATATATGTATGTATGTCAATTTCAATTATCATTATACTCATTGTTAACATTTTTACACAAAATCTCGCTTATCAACTTCCCTCTTATTATTAACTACTACATACTTAGTACAATACATACAGAGGCGGCGTGCGTGAGTAGCGTACGACGCGGCGTACACGCACACTTATGCAACGGTAGTGATGCACATACATACACACACACAGTGGCGTGTTCTGCAGCACACATGCTCACACGCAGCTGTACACGTGCGTGTCACGCATCGGCGCTTACTACGCGCCACGCAGCGCCTGTCGGTCGGTCGGTCGGTGACTCCCCCCGCTTCGCTGTGGCAGTGTATTGGCGTCGAGTTGTGTCAAACCTTTCCGTTCAAATTTGTTTGTTTGTTGCTTACTTTACATGCTTATGCTGCTTACATAATTTTAGTTAAACATTTTACGCGTTTTGCTTTGGTCTTAAGGTGAACGAGAAAATAAAATAACATACATATATAAAAATAAAAAATAAAAAAAAGTATAATATATTCTAAAAAGTTGACAAAATTATAATTTAAAAATAGTAAGATTAAAGTGGAATTATGTATGTGTAAAATTAAAGAAAAAACTTAAAGAAAATATATAAGCAAAATTGGAAGAAATTAAAACGAATATAAATAAAACACAAAAAATTTTGGAAACCAATTTATGTTATTTTGTTAATTGGAAAAATATTTAGATTTTCCAAAACATTTAGAAAACGTATCAAAGAATTTTAAAAATGTTAAAATTGGCGTTTTAGTAGAGATTTATGCTTGGTTAAAATTCAAAAAACTAAAAAAATATAAAAAGTTTTGCAAAAAATTAAAAATATTGAAGTTGGATTTTTTTTTTTAATTTTTAGTAAGAATTAAAAAATAATTATCAAAACATAAAAAAATATAAAAATTTTGAAAAAAAATTAAAAAACTTAAACAAGTTTTTTTCATATTTAAATTGGAGTTTTGAAGTATAACTATCGATTACAATTTAAAAAATTATTTTATTAATAAAAAAATTGGAAAGATATAAATAAAATTTTAAAATATTATAAAAATATTTATTTTGGAGTTTTGAAATAGAATTATGTACATATGTCTAGAATAAAAAAAAATTATAATAAATAAAAAATTGGAAGCCAATCAATTTTTTTAATTAACCAATTAAGCAATTAAGTATGTAATATTATGAAAAAAGTTAAAAAAAATTATAAAAGTATTTAAATTGGATTTTAAAGTTAAATTAAGTATGTGTAGTAAAAAATTAAAATAATAAAAAAAACCAAAAAAAAAATTAATTTTTTTATATAAAAAATCTGTAAAAATATTTAAATTTAAATTTTAAAAAATTAGTCAGGTATAGATTTAAGAAAAAATTTAAATAAAAAAAATTAAGAAAAGAAATTAAAAAAAAATATTAAAAATTAAAAAGTTGTGAAATTATTTAAATAGTGTTTTTGAAGTAGAGTTATGTATTTGAAAAAACATTAAAAATATGTAAAAAGCTAAAAACTTTTTTTAATTTAAAAAATTGGTTAAACTATTTTAATGGAAAGAAATTAAAAATATGTATGTGTAGCAAAAAAAAAAAAATTAAAAAATATTTGCAACTGAAAAAATTAATTTTTTATACAAAAAAGTGTAGTAATATTTAATTTAGAGCTTTCGTTTAGAATTATGTACATACATATGGGCAGACGAAAAAAAAAATTTAATCAAAAAAATACAAAATAAAATAAAAAAAGTTAAAAAAATTCAAAAAATACTTCATAAAATTGTGAAAATATTTAAAATACAGTATTGAAGTAGAATTATGTATGTATGAAATGTCATAGAAATTATATAATTTTGAAAACAATGCTGTAAAATGGAAACTATGGCGCTTTGAAAATGTTACGTGTTTGTTGTAGGTTTTTTTTTTTTAATTTTTTGACTTTTTGACTTCAATGCAAATTTAGCAGCATACCCTAGAAAGAAGAAGACGTAAGCAGTGTTTCCACTCCCTTCGTTGCCGCACGCAAAAAGTGCAGTGCCGAAAGTTGACGTTGCCAAATGCAATTACGCTTTTAATTCTTATTCTTTCAAGTTCACTGTAAAGTATTGTGTTTTCATTAATTGCCTACTAACCGCTATTATCATTATTTAATTTGGTTGCTTGCTTCTGTCGGTCGTCATCGTGTCGTCATGCTAATTTTTACATAATAAATCAATGAGAAATTCTGCGTTTTCATTCAATTATTCTTTTTAACTACCATTATACTGCTTTGATAATTTTTTTTCATTATTTTTAATTTTAATTTGCTCACTTTTTTGTTTTGCTCAGTAATTTGTAATGTGCACCTACAAAAAAAATTAATTATATATATATTTAATTATATATATATATATATATTTATATGTATATGTACGCACGTTTAAGTCGCTTAGCTTGTTTTTTTACTATTTGTATTTCAGTTGAATTTTTATATAGTAACTAGTCATAATAAATGTATTTTACTTTCGTCTTCAAGTGTTTTTTTATTTAATTTATTTTTATGTTTTTTTTTTTTTTGTTAGTTTACATTTTGTTTGTGTTTTTGCATTACTTCGCGTTAGTTTATTTCATAATTTCCTCAATACATATTGAACTACTTAAGTTTAGATTTGTGTGTTTTTGTTTTTGTTTTATTTTTTGTTTTTAAATTAGTAATGTTCATTCATTGTTTGTTAGTACGTGGAAACTCACTTAAATTTTTTGTTAAGTATTTGTTGTTGTTTTTTTGTTGTTACTGCTCTACTTTACTTTTGTGTTTGCTCCGTTGCTCGCGTTTCAGCTTGGATTCATTTCTAAACGATTACTTGCTTCCATTACTTTCACCTCGGTTAGATTACTAATTCTCTTTCAGTTAAACAGGTTAAATTATCTTTAGTATTTTAACAAGTTTTCAACTGATTTTGGGTAATCATTATTCTTTTAAATACATTTGCTAATAATAACTATGTTTTTTATTTATTTATATTTCATTTTTTACGCTTTATTAAAGTTAGTAATGTTCTGCTTAAGTTAACGTACTTAAAGTGTCGTTTTTAATTGATTTAAATGTAATTAAATGTAGTAATTAATTACTGCTGTAATATATCTTTACAATTGCTATATTTTTGGATACTCAGTTTCTCACCATTACAATACGTGTTCACCTTAATGTTTTATGTTTTTGTTTTTGTTTTCACTTTGCTACAATTAAGACTTAATGTTTAATATTTACATGGATCCTTTGCTTAGTTTTAGCATAAAACTGCCGTTAATGCTACTTGCGTTTCGTCATTTGAATGTAATCTTTGCATGCGCTTAGCTAATTACCGATAACAGTACTCTAGGTACTTCATTAGTGCACGATGTACAGGAAATTTTCAAGTTTATTTGATCGTAAAGAGAGAGAGATATAAGAGAATATGAAGAAAGCTTTTTATATAACGGTTTCAGAGGCCACGAGAAGAGAAAGAAAACAAAATTTGCTGAAAGCTTTTCATATAACGCGTTTAGAAGCCACGAGAAAGCACAAAAGACGTTTGAAATCGTTTCTAAAAGAGCTTTTAAAGCTCGCTCAAGTCGTTTTTGAAGAATATTTAGTAGAAAATGTGGTTTTTAACAGCATTGAACAGAGCTTGTCGACACGAAAAGCTGCGTCCTAAGTTTTCCACGCTATAGATATTTAATGTGACGACTTGAGCTTTCTCTTTACATACAATAGTCTCTCAAGACGATATATGTATGTATATATTCTTTCCAAAACGAACTGCTACTGAAGACCATTATATTTTGAAAAACAACATCTGAGAGTATTGCTATCAGACATCAGTAGTGTATTTATTGCTAAATAACTAGGAATATGAAATATTTGTTTGTATCCTGTCGCCAAGTACAGCACTGGTTTTACCCACGGTTGCTAAAAATTGCTAAAGTTTTGTGATAACTTTTGTTGGACAGCACTAAAACATTCGTTTGCATTTCGTTCGGCTGGAAATGAGTTACATTTGATTTTATACTTTAGACGACTTAGTCTAACCCTACTTATCGCTAACTAGACACGCGCTACTTACAATACTAACACACATATGCTCACAATTTTCAAAGGTTCAACTCAGCATACACTCTCCAGTTCAGCCACTCCCGCCTGTTGCATCGCCTGTCGCTTGCGGTACTCGTAGAACTCGGCGCGCATCGCCTGCAAGCGCGCTTCCACGTTGTCGTAGCGTGAGAAGCGTGTCTTTCGCATTGGACCGGCGTATGTGGCGGAACCCGAAGTGAGTGTGGCCGCGCCAACGCCGTTGTGGTAAAGGCTGGCACTGCTGAGCGGACCGAGCGTGTGGTGGCCGGTGGTGTCGACGTGCAAATTGAGATCCTCGCGTAAAAGGCCGCCGGTGGGTGTGGAAGCGCTGGGTGTTGGGGTGGCCGGGTCGAATTCGTAGTGTCCATCGACGCTGCCTACATCTACTGACTTTGGTAGATTGACATTATCCGTGGCCGCATCGAGGTCTGAGATCATACCCAGCCAGTGTTCCATGGTGTAGGGTGGCGTTGTCGGTCTATGTTGTTGCCGCTGTTGCTGATGCATGCCGCTACCAGCTGTGCCGCTGTAAGATGCATAGTAGGGCAGTGAGTTGGAAGCGAATAAGGTCGGGTGGTGCAGTTGCTGATGATGATGGCTTGCGGGCGCTTGTCCTTGTGCCTGCTGTTGTGCAGACAGCGCTGTGATGCCGAAGTAAGCGCTGTTATTGGCTGGCGGGGGTGGCGGTGGACGATAGGGCGGCAGTAATCGCCATTCACTCGTGCTACCCGAGTGATGAGATCCTTGTGGATGATTAGAGTTGTTCTTCGAGCCAAAACCACTCGAACTGGAACGCGACTCCGGCGAAGCTTCCAAGCCCATGGCTCCTACAGGCGCAGAGCGTAGCGTGAGATTCAGATGCGGCAATGGCGACATCAGCTCCGATTGTGTGCGTCCAAATAGACGTGCGTAGTGCCGTGGATACCAGCGCGTACGCGGCCGGTAACTGTTATATGGTAGCTGCGAGTGGTAGTAATTCCGCCATGAGGGTGGTGACGGTATTTGCAGTGGTACGAAGCCATCTGATGTTTGCAGCTGCTGCTGTTGTTTCTCCTCTTGTTGCTGTTGGTTGTAGCGTCGCGTCTCCTCTTGTATGGTGCGCAGCGATGGCAGCTCGTGCGCATAATAGCGATAACGGCTGAGATTGCCACTAGTCGCTGATAGCGTCGGCAATGAACGCTCGGCCGAACTGGGATACACGCTGCTCAAATCGCTGAAGTGTGGATGCAGATGTCCGCTACCAGGTGTCGTCAGCGACCACGGTGAGGTGAGCAAGCCGCCACCACCGCCAACACCTGTGCCACCAAGACCGCTAATATGCTGATGGGTACCGCTACCTAGGGTGTCATTCGGCGTGCTGGCTGGTGAGCTGGAGAAGATGCGTGATATGCGCGACGGTGTGTATAAGTTGGGTGTTAAGTGTAGGCTATGCATATGCTGCTGGTGGTACTGATGACCGCCAAGATATGAACCGTTACTTAAGGTATTTATATGCAGCGGACGACTTGTGGGCTGTGCTGGTTGCGCCAGCTGCAAATTGCGGTAGATATTTTGCCCATACTGTCCGCGATAGATGTTTTGATAACGCGCGCCGGCATTGCCAGCCACATCCTCACCGACAGCAGACACGGCGCCAGCTGCCGAAATACCCGCGAGCCCACTACTACTGCCACCAACTGCAGCATTGCTACCAACACGCAGTAGTCCACCGAGTCCTTGCAGGAAACCACGCGCTGAACCGACGGCTGACTGTAAGCTCAGTTGCGAAGGTGAGGCCACCAAAGGACGACGCCAGGAGGCACGCGCCGTAATAAAGTTCCGACGCGACAGAAAGCCGCCATCGTCACTGGAAGATTTTTGCGAAGCGTGGCTATTGCGGCGTATAGTGCCGGTGTCCACCTCGTCGACACCCTCCATGTCCGCACCACTTGTGAGCGCATTGAGTTTGCCATTGCTGCCGGACTTAGCGGTCGATATTACGAACCGCCCGTCGACAGACCGTTGAATTTGACTAACGGAGTGGCGATCGCGTGCGCCTTCCTCCTCGCCCTGCGGTGAACTGTAAATGGAGTGGCAGTTGGTGCAGCGGTCCGGCGGCCAAATCCAGTGCAGTATAGCAATTAGTATCGTGGTTAGACTTGATATTCGGGCTTGTTTAAATCTGTGCAGGAAAGAGCGTAGAAAGTTCATAAATTAATGTGGATGTTTTAAGAGAAAGTTTCTACAACGAAAACAAAAATATACCATCTACGTGCCAAACTCAAATAAAGAAGCTAGTGCAAAATGGTGAACATGCTTAAAAGTTTTGAACTTCGAAAAATGCCGCGATTTTGTGCCATTGCAGCACGTATTTTTCGCCAGTTCAAAATAGATCTTACGCATATTTACATATAATAAAAGGATATACATAATCAGTAAATGCAAACCTTGTGGTCTTCAAAATCCAGAAATTATTGCATTCGAATTACATAAAAAAGACAACAGATATTTACATTGGTATGTTAGAACGCTTGTAAGTTGTTGTAATAAAAATAATTATGAACTTTATGAAATGCCATAATGAGCGAAACGTAATTAAGTACTGGTCGTGATAAAACAAAATGTTGAACTAATTACCGTTATTAACTACAAATGGGGAAAACTAGAATCAAGTAAAATGAAATAATGTCAGATACGCAGCCAACATGTTCAGCTATGAAAAACTAACACACATTTTCAGAACTACGGAAATTCTCAATCGATAAATTTAACTAGAAAACACACAACAAATAAGTTTTGGGTAAAACGAAAGACAGCTGCGGAAGCTCGCACCAAAAATGACAACGGAAAGATGGATATCTAATTAGCTAATAATCTTTGAAGTACCTTTAAAGAAAGAAAATATATTAGAAATACAAAAAAGGATTTTCCAGGAAGCCGTGCTTTATGAAGTTTCGCACTTATAAAAGACGATCCTAGTAGAGGTAGCCTTTTTTTGACAGATCACGCGTGAGTCGTGTGTAGTCGTCATGTTATTTTTGTTCATTATTGTTCGGCATTTCGTCATGGAAAACTTGCGTCTGAACAACGTTTACAAATCGTTCAATTTTATTACGAGAATTCACGTTCTTTGGTTTGGTATGGTTCTTGGGCCGATGAAATCACCAATATTTCTTCGAAAAAGATTATAATGAAAAAAATGAATGGCTGGTGAGAACGTAACCGTCAATGACGACTGTTATCGTGCCTTTATAACCGACTATTTGGCGCCTAAGATTGAAGCTCAGGATCTCGGACACATTTGGTTTCAACAAAATGGCGCTACTTCCCGCACATCGCACCAATCAATAAATTTATTGAGAGAACACTTCGGTGAGCAGATAATTTTACGTTTTGGGCCGATCAGTAGGCCATCAAGATCATTTTATATGAAACCGTTAGACTTTTTCTTGTGGGGATGGGCTTTGTAAAGTCTTAAGTCTATGCGGGCAATCAAGCAAGACATCAAGCATGTCATTCCCCAGTTACCAGTCGAAATGTTCGAAAGAGTCACCAAAAATTGGACTAAACGGATGGACCAACTGAGACGTAGCCGCGCCCAATATTTGAAAGAGATCATCTTCAAAAAATAAATGCCAAAGAATGTTCTTTCAAATTGTAATAAACATTCCCCGTTATGTTTCAAGTGCCTGAGTCTTTTCTTTAAAGAATTAGGGAACCTAGAACTGGATGAACCTTTACAACTTATCAAAAACACGCTCTATAGTTTCTTCAGAGATGTAGCATTAAGGAAGCTGTCAAACCGGTTGTAAAAGTAGAGACATGCACTTGACATTTATCGTCATCTTTTTAATCATATTAAGAAAGGGATTTGTCAAGTTCACGAAATCAGATAAAGACAGACTATAGCTATAATATATAGATTAGTAATAACTATCGCAGTTACGTAGCATATAAGGAAATCTGTTCCAAAAATGGTGGTTTTTTTACTAGACAAAAATTTTATGAGTTATGGCAGGATTAGGTCTGCTATTCCGAAAAGGAGACGGGTTCGAAATAGTTGCGGAAGTTACATTTGACAACATCTGTTCAAAAACCTAAAACTAAAAACTTTGAACTTTAGACGCCAAGTATGCTGGATAAAGAAACAAAGACGTCTTTGAACAAGTCGCGGAAGTCATATTCAACAAAATGTTCAATCAACTACACATTTTTAACAAAAACAAAACAGAATTATTAGACTTTTATTAAAATTTTCTAAATGACAATATATGGGTACCATTCAGGCGCATAAATATGTATATTAAATTTTGGAAGCAAAAAAAAAATGAAACTAAGAACTTCTCAAAATACTGATCTTTTTAAGCCAATACTATGCGGACGAAATGAAGTGTTTTCCGTTACGTAAAAAAAACTCAACAAAACGGGCATTTATTTAAACAAAGACTTCTAATAAACAATTACATTTGCTAGTGAATATTTAAGTTTATTTAAAATGCATAAATTCTCTTACGATTTTGACTATGACATGATGGACCTGGAACTATAAAAACGGTTTCATAATCACGAAAATGCTCAGTGTTGCTTTTTGTTTAAATTTTTTCACGCGAGTATACGAATTGCCGATGGTGGTTTTCAATTGTGTTGGAAGTTAATATGAAGTGATATAGTTTTTGCGGGATTTTTGCATGAACGATGTTTTATATATGCATTTGGTTTTTATGAAGAAAGAGAAAAACATTAATTTTATTAACTGAGAAATTTTTTTCTTATATAACACAGTTTTGTTTTGCTGTCTTTTGTGGAATTGAAATTTTGTATTTATTGAAATAATTTCGTTTTTAATTATATATATGTGTATGTGATGTGATTGATATGTGTGAGAAGTGTTGTTGCATTATGTGATGAGCTTGTTTTTTAAAGACAAAGGACTCAGTGGAAAGAAGTATCGAAAAATTTCACTTTTACTAAGCTATAATACTTTTCCTAAATATAAAAGATCCCTTACAAGAACTTGACTCCAAACTTTCAACTTGTATCTGATCTGAACTTCACTCAAAACGTTAAATTTGTATGATAATTTTATGCTATAGTTATCTGTTCTGAGCAATTTTTTCGAAAATTGAAAATTTTTCGAAGATTGCACAATTTTTTCGAAAAACTTGACACGAAACGTTATTTGCACCATAGATTTATGCTGTAGTTAACTGATCTGAAAAAGTTGTTCGAAGATTGCAATTTTTTTCGAAAATTTATATTTTTTCAAAGATCTTCAAATTTTTTTTCAAAAATTGAAAATCGAAAATTTCAAATTTTTCGCAGATTGCACAATTTTTTCAAAAAACTTGACTCAAAACGTTAAATTTGTATCATAGCTTTGTGCTATAGTTAACTGATCTGAACATTTTTTTCGAAGATTGAAATTTTTTTCGAAAATTGAAAATTTTGATAGATTGCACAAACTGAAAATTTTTTTTCGAAAATTGCAAAATTTTTTCGAAGATTGCACACATTTTTCGAAGAACTTGACTTCGAACGTTCAATTTTTATGGCAGCTATATGCTATAGCTATTTGATCTGAACACATTTTTTGAAGACTGTTGTAATGAACATCTTGAAAACCTTACTATACCCTGTTCAGGGTATAAATACCGACTTATTCTTGATTATTACCGTCCCAATATATGAACGTATGCTTTCCACTGAGTCCCTCATAATTAATATGAATATAACTTTTTTCAAATTATATGTATATGTTGGAGTGTAGTTAGTCTTCCCCACCCCCATCCCCACAAACAGCTATCCCCTCTCGTGGCTACTTACTTTTTTAAAGGCACTTGACCAGCGGAAAGCGAGCCCGTACTGCGGCTGTGCAAGTTATGTTGAAGTTGATGGTGTTGGTGTTGTTGATGCAATTGCGTGTGCTGTTGCTGTTGTTGCTGCTGCTGCTGCTGATGATGTTGCAAATGATGATTATTCGCCGCTATATTACGGGCATCCGTTATCCGGCAAGCTACCATATTGAACTCTGCAAACGAATGATTTCTACAATTAATTTTGGTGGAGTATTGACCGCTCCTTAGTCGCTAAAATAATCCACATACAACTACATACACATATACAGACATACATACAAATGCAATTACATACATATGTACATATATGTATAGAATGTGTTATGCCGAAGCTTCTAAGGTGTTAAATGAGTAATTAGCGTATTATGCATAAGACATATGAGTTACACTCTCCACCACGAATAACGATTTTAAGCCAATGTAGAACCAGAATTTTACGCCTTTTGATAAATAATTCGCATTCGAAAGACATTAGCATTCGAATTGTATGCATACTTATATAATATATATGTATTGATTCTTATTTCACATTCCAAATGTGAACTTAATGAGGCGAAAATAATAATTATGAGCACAAAATCATAACAAAATTTATCGCATAATAATGGGTTAACGAAATAAATAAGTAAATAGCAGACACCAAAAAGAGAAATATATCATATGCAGTAAATGAATATGAATATGTGTACATAAATACTCGTTCTAAATGAAATATAGATTCATAAGCAGTTAGATGTGAATCGTTCTTTATACGTATCAACTAATTAATGTATAACTAATTTATGTTGTCATTTCTTATATCAACCTATTATGTTGGGATGTGCCAATTCTTTAGCGTACAAACTAATTTTGTGTGGGAGTTTACACTTTACAATTGCGCATACTATTCAAAAAGTTTAAAATTATGCTAATTTGGCTAATATACAGCTATATATATAAATAGCTTTCATCAAGCTTTAACTTTTATACTAAAGCTTTCATCAAGCTTTCACTTTTATACTAAAGCTCTCATAAAGCTTTCACTTTTATACTAAAACTTTCATTAAGCTTTCACTTTTTATGTGAAAGCTTTCATCAAGCTTTCACTAAACTTTCATTTTTAGTTGAAAGCTTGCCTTAAGGCTCCCCTAAATTGTCATTTTCAGATGAAAGCTTTTCTAAAGCTTAAATTTTTACAAACTATTTTGAATATTTGTTAGGCACACTCTTAAGCGCGCCTCTAGTCATCACTATGGGGGGAGTACAACGCACATGAAATGCACACACACGCACGCAAGCACGCACATTGAACACCGAAAAAGACGACAGCAAGAGAATAATACACATATACATACATACATACATAAGAATTGGTTAGTTATACATAGGTATGCAAGTGTGGTATACATATATGGAGACACTAATAATGGATTTATTTCAACTCAGGATCGGTTTGTACAAGGTGATTAAAAAAAAGTGGTGAAACGGTTTTTGATGTTAGAAAACGATTTGAAAAATGTTGGCTTCTTGATGAAGCTTTAAAGCTTGCGCTAATATTTTGCTGGAATTTCGAAAATGATCTATGTGCAGACTTGAAGGGCGAGATAGTTAAGCTTTAACTGGAAACTTGCGTTAGAAAGCAATTACACCTGCCGATGATCAAGCTTCTTCATATTTAGTAAAGCTTTGGTAAGAGCTGAAGCTTTAGTTTTATATAATATTACAATTATGGCGGTTATATGTATTATTATATATAAATATATATGCGGTTTTCAGCTCAGCAACGAGCAGGTAAATTACGGCATGTTATAAATTTTGAAATATAATTCATATCGAAGCTTTTTTCGTTATGATTAAATAATTTTATATGGATATTTTAGAACTTTTTGAAATTTATTTATATGCAGAACTCGTCAGTTTGTGCTGAAACTCCAACAGTTGAGGAAAGCTTTTTGGAAAGCTAATTTTATGTGAAGCTTTTGGCATTTTCTGAAAATTTTTTGTGTGTAGAGGCGCATCACTTCTTTCAAATCACAAAAACATTATATTTATTGTAATCTTAACAAGTTAGGAAAGCTTTTTAAAGCTTTTTGAAAAGCTCATTTACTACAAATTTTTTAGAAAATTTTGAAATTTATTAATGTTAAGAGTCACAGCAGTTCTTGCAAATTACAAACAGATCGGCTTGTGCTGAAACTTCCATAGGTTAGAAAAGCTTTTTGAAAGCTTTTTGGAAAGTAAAATGTTTAGTTCGGGCTGCGTCATCTCTACTGGAATATGAACAGCTGTTTACATATTATTATTTTACAAATTAGGAAAGCTATTAGAGCTTTAGAGCTTTTTGAAAAGCTGATTTATTAAAATTTTTGTAGAGAATTTGAAATTTATTTTTAAAGCTGTTTACAGTTTGTATACTTAAATTATGCTAGTTTGGTGCAAAATATAGCAGCTTTGAAGCTTCGTGAGCATTTTAAGTAGAATTCAAAATTATAAAAGGAATTTTTAGTTACAAAGCTTTCAGTCGAGTGCGCGTCTATTTGAAGGAAATAAACACAGAAATCTAAATCTGATGAAAGGAAATTCGTAAAGCAATCATTTTAAAGTAGAAGTAAAGGAAAGTAAAATGCAATAGAAATCATGACAATTTACGGCAGTTGTACGTGTGTGTAATCTTCAATGTACTAGTGATGTGATGCATGAGCTATGACAAACGCATATACTTGTATACGAGTATGTGTGAGTGTGTGTGTGTGAGTTTGTAAAAATGGCGCAAGTTTAATGTAAGAGTGCTATGATGATTGTGCTTTTCTAAACTAAGTCAAAAGAAATCGGTGATTCTTTATTTTTTGCACTTTTTTGGTTCGCAATTTTTCAACGCTTTTCCAATTGAAGGCGCTGTGCGGCGAGTCGTGACCGTTATTTCATCACCATTTGCTTTTTTCTTTTGCTGCAAAATAGTTTGTGGAAGAAATTTATTTTTATGAAAAATATGTGTAAGTCATATAAAAGTGGAGCGCGCGCGCGCTTTGCGTCGCTGGCGATTTGAAGGGAAAAGACTTAAACAAGCAGCACACATTGACACACGAAATTCAACTAAATGTTAAGACTTACCCCATTCACAGAACACTTGTACTTAGCTTGATATTCTGTTTGTTTGTTTGTTGTAAAATCCAGCTTTGGCTTTTTGTGTTTTCATTTTTCTTTCTTTTCTGTTTTGTGGTGATTTTGCTTGCCCGAATGTGCTCAGTCGCCACTGATGTGGTTGAACGTGTTGTATAAAAAACTGACCTCACAAGCAGCCTGCTCACACACCTAGCAGTCTCGCATTGCGCAATTCTCCTATCGATACTGATCGTCTCTTTAGCGCGCTCGCTCTATTTGAATTTTATTGTAATTGAAAGGTTTTAGGTTGCCAAACAGAATTCGGCAATTTCAGATCTTAAATTACATACTCCTCGGAGGCTCTCCAAAAATTAATTACGTTCACATTTGACATTGCGGGCAAAGGCGAGAACCGAGGCCTCATGTGCTGCATGAGCGCCTATTATCCGAAGTGTATGTAAAGTTTATCGAAATGTGCCGAATATTTATTTCAAAATTGCAAAACTGTTTGGTTCGTTTCGAGCAAATTGCAGCAATATTGAATGATAAAAAACATTTAATTTGTGTGACTCAAGTGAGTTGGAAATTGCATGCAAATATTTTAGTTGACTTTGAGTTTATTGTACGACGCGATCATTTCTATCAGATGTCGTTTGGGCCTTGATTTTACCACCTTTGTGCGTGAATTGTTTACAAAAAACGTCTGCCCATTTCGCTCAGGCACCTTTACCGGCAATGAACTTAGTTCTGGGCAGAAACAACGACGAGGAAACTAAGAACACGCCTCAATAATTCGGGTAAAGGTGATTTCAACATTTCATTCAATGTTTTGTACATTTTGTTTTTTTTTTTTTACTCAGGTAATAAAGGCTGCCAAAAAAAGTGTATTTTGAGTTTGCTTTGGCCGCCAAGCCATGCTTTCTGTGTTTGAGTCTTGACTTTGGTTTTAAGTACGCGTGCGATTTCTTTAATTCATCTATATAGTACTTACATAGTTACATGTATGTATTGCAAAGTATTTACACGCTACTTGTTTTGTGTTATTGTAATTGTATGTTTTTAGTAGTTTTTCGTATAATTTGAAACAAAAAAAGCAAAGGTAACATTAGCAAAAAAAATTAAAATTTTAACAGAATACCCAACAAAAGCAGATAAAAGTACAAAAGAGATACAAAAATCCACACAACTGAGTTTAATATTTCAGCGATTCGCATCAATACGGCAATCAGTTATCTAGTACAGTCAATATATATGGATTGTCTATAGATATATTCCACAAAAAGTGAAATATCAGAAAGCTATGCTGAGTAAATAGCTGAAATCTTTGAGAGAGAGTGAGAAGTATTAATGAAGCGCTGTGCGTCATCCTGTTAAGTATTCTCTCAAAAGCTCTGAAACTACGATCTACTTCTATGTAGAGCGAAGAGAGCATACCTTTTGAGGTATGTTTTCTAAAAGTAACAATAAAAAGCAGTACAACGAGTCGTAGTAACATTTGAAAACAAAAAATATAGCTAAGATATGGGAAAGCTGGGAAAGATAGCGCTCAGAACGAAAATATAGTTTTTCTAACCAAAAATTAATTAAGATAGATCATAGATGAAAAAGTACGACATTTGGTTGGTTGATGGGTTGAAAAGGGAGGCGCGTTAGTGCCAGAGCGCAGGCAGCCACACTTAGAACACCATTGGGCCTATTGTACTCTCGGAAGGTAATCAAATTAAGGTTATTCAGAAACACAATGGATTTGAGGTAACAAATCGTTTAATTTTCTCTTCAGCTGTCCAATGTCTTTTAACGTAGAGCATTGAAGGTTGTGGATAATAATGCTGCAGGCTAGACAGTCGCAGAAATAATTTTCTAGCGTCTCCATGCTTTCATTCCACCGACTCCACTTTTTCCCATTTACTCTTCAATGTTACTATGCTCACTTTTACCTGGAAGTAAAATCTTTTTGGTCTATAAACCATCAACACTACCCTAAAGTAGTGTATGTCCTGTGTTGCTTATGCGCCAAGACCTGAGCTGTTCTCGCTCCATTGCTTCATACAACCCTTGAAGGAGTTGACTGACTCGGAGCAGCTTAGGAAATTGTATCTCCTCTGCCCCTGAGCGAGCCAGCTAGTTGGTCTTTTCATTTCCTTCTATTCCTATATGACCGGGTAGCCAGATGATGTTAACCGAGTTAACTGCTGAGAATCTAGTTATTGCCTGATTGCATAACCTAATGCTGTGAGACTTGGCTATCCATCAAAAGATGAATTTACCCGTTGGAACTGTAGATTACCGAACCATCAGTCCATTAAATTTAAATTTTGTATGGGTTGTTTCATGAAAAAATCGCTTTTTTAAATAAAGAACTACGGAAAAAAAAATTTCGCAAGTGCTTGAAAACTTTAGTAATTTCTTTACAAATAAAGCCTTAGCGTCAAAGCCAATACGTACGTAGTTAAAAGTTTTACTGAAGTAAGCGCTTTAGTTAGGTCTCTGAAATTATGATAGAATTGAAAGTTCTGATTTCGTTCATTTTTTGCTTTGACATTCGTCAAATTTTCACACCGACTCCTACAAAGCTATCCGATATCATCTCGGAGGTAAAGTACTTGTATAATGTCTCTGGGGTATTTAGCTTTAAAAGCTTTAGTTTTATTGAAAAAAATCGCACAAATCAAATTTTTATGGTTAGGCTAGTTTAGATTTGATAGCTGATCCAAAAATTTCCATGACGGCATTTATAAAATTAATCAATCTGTGGCATATCCTCTTTGTTAGTTTTTGGTAGCAAGAGGAATTTCTGAGAAATAAATACGCGGAAACCATATTTCTGAACCAAAAAAGGGGAATGAAGATGTGAGAGAGAGTTTAAAAAATTGTATAAATTTGAAGCTCATCTATAAAATGCAGAATTATGTTCAATTCTTTACCAAAAATTGGTTTGTGCCTTGACTAGATGATTATACCACAGTACCGTCAATGTTG
Organism: Bactrocera tryoni; assembly: GCF_016617805.1. Taxonomy (NCBI): domain Eukaryota; kingdom Metazoa; phylum Arthropoda; class Insecta; order Diptera; family Tephritidae; genus Bactrocera; species Bactrocera tryoni. The sequence goes on from NC_052500.1 coordinate 3,739,688, forward strand.
CCACATCGCATCAATATTCCTAACTCATTGAATAATAACTGTATTTTAACAATCATTTAGTCATTAAAGACCAAAACTGCGTTAAATGCAAAATGCATTTTTAAACCACATTTAATCCGCATAAAAGAGTGTATTATATGCATGACTCTCGGCTGAAGCGTGCTGATTTCAATTATAGCAAAACGGCCAAAGTGAGAGCGCTTAGACGCGAACTGTGAATTTCCAGTGAGGACAGTGCGGTCGCAAATTTCGAACTCGCGCATTTAAATTGTTTGGCGGTTTGCTGGCCACAAAAAATAACGAAATAAGTGCGCGCATTGTTGTTGCTGTTGTGTGGCGCGCGATTGAGTGGCGGTGACAACTCCGCTGCGGTTTGCGTTCAGCTGTCGAATAAAATTTAATTCAATAGCAAAACGGCAGAATCACGTATTTCATTGCTGATTGCATTTGATTTTGCATTGAAAGCGCTCATTTTGTGCTCTACTCCTTTATTATTACCGTTATAATTTTTATTTTCGCCTTTTTTCGGAATCACATTTCGCTGCAAATTAAATGCGAACTTCAAATGAAGGCAATTGTAACTGACATTTCCAAAACGAAATGCGGAAATAATTTCCTATTTTATTGTGGATTAATATTATTTTAGAATTGGCTCCGGACTGTATTTAATTTGCGAATGCTTTTGAGTAATTAAGAGATCAGTTTTCTAGGAAATTCAGAACCATTAGTGTCTGGTGGAATAATGCCGGTTTGAAGCGCTAACTTAATTGAGGTACACTTTTTCATCAGCAACTCTTGTGTCTGTGCGAGTCTAGCCGGAGTCATACTTCTAATCAGTGTAGGGTTTCTTACGTGACTAAAAACGAAATAGTTAGAAAAGTAGCAGATTTATAAGAGTTTTAAGAGAAAGTAAGTTCAGAAGAGCAGTTTCGTCAAATCACAATTTTTCTCGGAGGACTTGAAGAAAATCCAAATTAAAAAAGCTCTTCGAATATGTAAATTGACTCAAGCAATGCGCGAACGGAAATTCCTCAGCGGGGTGTACTATCGCCTCTTCTGTGGTCACTTGTCGCAAAAGAGCGTCTGGGAATTTTAATATAGAGCACAAAAACGGATAACCTATGCAGACAACATGATGAAAAGTGCTCTAAATTCATACACCAAAGGGCAATATCGGAAAACCTTAAGATAAATGCCACTAAGACGGATATGATACCCTTTACAAGCAGGTACAAAGTTCCGTCATGGAAACCCACGAAGATCAACGGGAAGTGTTATCTACTAAGAATCATACCAAGTAACTTGAAGTAATTTTGGACGACAAATTGACGTGAAAGAAGATGTTTAGGTCAACATGGGTTCTAACATCTGACCTTAGGCAATGGTCTTACACAGTAGTAGTCAAGCTAATCTTACTATACGCTGCTTTGGTGTGGTGGACAGCTGTAAATAAAATCTCATACAGGAAACAGTTAAAGCGATACAACGGTTCGCTGCTTTCTACGTAACGGGAGAGAAGATTTTAAGTCTCACTAAAAGAGAGTGGATGATTAATCAGCAGAGCTCCTAACTTATACACGGACGCATTAAAAATGGCTGATGGAGTGGGCGCCGGCATCTATTGCGCGGAGCTAGATCACAGGAGACCCTTCACTCTCCCAGAATACTACAGTCTCTTTTAGGCAGAAGCCTTTGCAATCAGCAAAAGTACTGAGAAAGCCAACAACGAAGGAAATGGCGTAGAGAATATCAATATATACCTCGAAAGCTAGGCGGCAATTAAAGCAACAATATCACATCGCATTTTGTCAGAAAATGCTCTTAAAAGTAGGTAGGCAGTAGTTATACTGACTGCCGAAAGGAAGCTGCGTATGTACTGCCAAAAGTTTCAACAGTCTGGTTTGCGAACTAGAACAATACGGAAGCCACTAAAAGCTGTATACAATGAATCTTCCGAACGGGCTGACGGACGTCTAAGGCGAAATGGAAGGCCTTGTAGGCATGCAGGGTCAAAAAGATCATATGTAAGTGAGCCGAAAGAAAATACTCAAGCTCGAAAAGGCTGTGGAGCGGTTGTCACAACTTACTCACAACACATGCGAGCCCTATGGGCATTATTAGCGATGGAATATCTAGAACTTAGCTTAGATGTCTGGTAGTTTTACAGTTCAAGGTACTGGAGGAAGTAAATAATTAAATATTAAGCCAAAGTTAAGACATCCTGCATGCCGTAAATTTCAGCTCGTATTGGTAACAAACATCCATCTGGCGGTACAAAGGAACTGTAGGCCTATGTATGACGTGGAAATCAGCCAGTGTAACCTAAGCTAACCTAACTCTACCTAAAAACCTAAAAGTTGAAGATCTGCCGCGAACTAGATAGTTGCAAACTGGCATACTGATCGCCGAAATTCGGCAATTACACATCAAACTCTTAGTTACTTGCGTGGCAAGCTAACAGTTAGCCTACTGGTTGCGGTTGCGAATAGTTGTACGCTAGTTCGTAACTATTTGCTTTGACGGCAGTGAGTTTAATATCTACTGGGTTACACACTCTACTTAAAATAAATTAATAAATTTAATAAACTAAATAATTTCTAATTAAAAAAACACCATTGAAATTTAATAAGATCAATTAATAGCTTAAAAAATTAAATTGTTAAAATTATTCTAATTCAAATTCCAGCTGTTGGATTATGTGTTTAAAGCAAAAAAATAATAGTTATTATATAGTATAATATAAACAACAAAAGCAAAATGGCGTACAAAATGATATTTGTTAGTAAAAATAGAAAATAATCAAATTTTGTACTCATTAATTATTAGTTCGAGTATATTTACTTGTTGTTTAAGCCAATTAATGCTTCAAAAAAGGCAAAAATTTATAATATACATATACAACTGTGTTTTTAATTAAGCAAAAGTCGAAATCAGTCACGTATCATTTCTGGTTGCACGCAATTTTAATTAACTAATCAGCGGTAATTCCTGCATGAACTGTTAGTATTATGTAACGCCAGCGCTTTTTTGCCAACGTCAAACTATTGGAACACAAAAAGTGAGGTTAAATTTATTTCCAGTACTTTACAAAACGAAAACTACATATTCAAATATACATATAAGAAAGTATTACTGTTATAAAGCGCTACATTTTAAGGGGTTATAAATTGTGTTTTTTTTTTTGTTTTGTTCTTGTTGTTATTTTTTCATTTATCGAAATCATAAAAATTAGCTTTAAAATTTAATTAAGCGATAAAGTGGAAATATTAATTGGCAAATTTACGCAAAAAGTTAATTTCATACATTAATGTGGGTAGGCCCTCTTGGAAATTAATACGCAATAAAAATTTTAATTGAATCTCACAAAAAACATTTACGTATATATATCTATTTAAATATATATCTATATTTATTTATTTAGCGTTATAAAGTACTCGCTGAGCTGAGACCAGCATAGGAACGCAGCGCACCCGGTGGCACAGTGGAGCGCAGCGTTTTATGGGCCGCATGGCTGCCGCAGCTCGGACATAAACAGCGCCAACAACGCCAAGGGCGCACGGGGTTGTCGTCACCGCTGGCGTGCTTGGCGCGGCTGTCGGCTGCGCCGCCATTTTGCCCACATGCTGCGCGCAACTGGCACGACACAGCGCAAAACATTGGCTCGTTGGCGCTCGTGCGTTCCGTATTGCTGGTCATCATCAAAAACCATTTCGTGTTAATTTTAATATTTTTTTTTTGAACGTTTGTGCATTCGCTTTACACTTGCTTCACTGGTAGTTGCAGTTTTTTACCTTTTTCCTGTTTTCGTCGTTTACGTTTATTGCAAATTTTTACGGCACAAACCGATAAAATGATCGCAACAATAAAAAACAGGATGCCCCCAACGACACCGGCTGTTATTGCTTTATGCTTGACACGGGCCGGCACCGGAAATTTCACTTCATCGCTGGACTCGTAGGATTTTTCCGAATTAGCTAAGACGCGAAAATAATACGTACGACCGCCGACTAAATTCTTAACTAAATACTGTGTCTCCTCGGGCCGTATTTGGCCGCGATTCAGCGTCTTCCACTGGGCGTCGGTGCGATACTTGATGGTGTAGAATTTGACGATGTGTGCGCGTTCCAGTGGCGCCTGCCATGAGATCAGAAAGCCATTCGAGACCTCCGTGACGGTTAGATTGCGTGGTGGACCGGGTTTGGGACCTGTATGCGGGAAATATTGAAGAGGCAAAATGAAATGTGTGTTAATAAGATGGTAACGCTGTAGTAAATATGTATGTGTACATGCATTATATTCAAGAAAAAAAGAAAAGAGAAGTACGTAATTTACTTTTAGAGTATAAATTGAGGTTATGGTAATTTGAAAACAACTCTATAACAACAGTAGTAATTCATAATTACGTGTTATATAAATTTATTAAAATTTTTTGGACAAAAAATTCTAGAAAAAATCTTTCAATAGTTAGAAGCTATATTAAAATTTTATTTAAATTTATTAAAATTATCTTAGAAAAAAAGTTTACTAATTTAGTAGCAAAAAAAATTGTAAGTAAAAATCTTTATTTCTTCACGAAAACAAAAAAAGTACGCGTGAAAAAATAAATTAATTTTTTCGTAGCAAAAAAAAAATTGAAAAAAATCTCAATTATTTTTACCAAAATGCGTGGAAAAAATTATTTCTTGTTTTGTGGAAAAAAACTTCATAGACAAAAAATTATTTCTTTTTTGTAAAAAAAAAATTTAAACACAAAACCTCTATTTTTCTATAAGAAGAAACAAAAACATCGCGAGAAACGCTTAAAAGTAGTTTTGTAACCATTTTCAAGAAGACAAACACGTCATGGGCCGGTAAGCATACTTTTTGATCAGACTGTTAAATAATAATTTAATCAAAAGCAGGCGAGTAATTTTTTGTTTTCTGTTTTCTTGAAATATTTTACAAAACTATTTTTGTTGACGTTCTCCTCGATAACATGTTACGGTACAATGCAATTTATAGTAAAACTACACATTTATATGAAAGAGAAGATATACGATTAGTTTATTATGTAGGAATATGGATAAAAGGGAAAAAAATTTTAATTTATATTCAGATTTAAATAATATGTTCATTAATTAAAAAAGGGGATTAGAAATATTTTCTATATTTATTTTGAAGCTCTTCGTTGGTTAAACTCTTGAATACCTGGTTTGAGGAGCTAATATCTCATTGTTCTTAAAGCTAAATATTTACCATTAGAAAGAAGAAATTTCAGCAATCAAAAAGCTTACTTACATACATAGAAAAATATGTTTTCGAAAGTAAATCAATATAAAAAACAAAACAAAAAAATTAAAACAAAAATTAGGCAAAAAATACAGAGTATTTGGGTCACATGAATGTAAGTGTCCACCAAAATTTGTGAAAGAAAATTTTTTTTGAATTTTTTTTTGCGCAAGATAACCCATATATTGGTTATTTGAATTTCTGCATACGTTTTGAGGTTATTTGAAAAAAAGTATATACAAAAGTTATAGATCGTTTCATTATCTACAAGACTGCCTTATTTTTTTTATATATTATAGCGGTCGTTGTTTCTGCGGAAATCGAAATAAACCCATATAATTTCAGCCATGCCCCTTCTCTAACCTTTCCCGACCTTAAACGCCCCATAAAATATTTTCCTTTTAATATTTGTCATCTTAACTTACATTTTCGATGAGTTTCTTCCAACTATGGGTTTTTTTTAAATAAAATTATCTACAATGGCCTAAATTTAAATAAAGCTCGTTGAAAGAATTAAAAAAAAAAAAACAAAAAATTAAAAAAAATAAAGAAACAAATTAAATAAATTTAAAAAAATTAAGTCAAAGATGAGCGCTACAAGTGCGCTAAGTCCGTTTTCACTTTTATTAAGCTCAAGTGAATGCTTTCTAAGTTCATTTTAAGTATGATAAAAGTAAAAAAATCAAAACTTGAGTTTTTACCCACTTACAGCTTTCCTAACCAGCTTCATACACTTTTAAAATCTGCCCGAATTAAATGTTTATGATAAATTCAGGAGAAGCACTCCAACATGTATGTACGGATATAAACTTCCACTCACCTATTCTATGGAAGCTTCAATAGTTCACCATTTACCAACAAAACTTTTCGCATATGTTAAATTAAAAAATTTTCATGTTAAGATAAGTCCTTTAACATGCCTTTTGTTGAGCACCTTAATTAACCTAATTAAAAATTTGATGGCAACCTGTTCGCACATGCACACACATGGAAAGGCATTTGTGTAAAATGCAGCAACAAAAAAGCCTTTGTATGTGTAAATCAACGCAGACCTTCTTTGCCTTAACTCGAAACTTTGCTGAGCTTTCATGACTCTACATTTGAAATTTGATTTGATTTTTATTTTAAAATGCTTTGATTGCGGCTTGTGCGATCACAGCACAGCTTTTTCAGTGCTTCGGAAGTGTTGTATGAAAAAGCGCAAAATTATAACAAAAACTCAGTAATTCAGGTGCGTCGGCAGACAAACGTCCTTAGTTTCACATGAGTGTTCATATGCACACACACACGTGCATGTTGCGGTTAGCATTTATTAGCCATAATAATAAAAGCACTAATTTGTAAGCAGAGAAAGCTTCATCAGCACTCTCTTTGTAAACACGAGTGCATGCAAAGAGAACGGCAAACTACTAAAGTGAGTTTAAACAAAAACAAAATTAAAAACTTTTGCAATTATATGTTTGAGAATTGTAAATTCTGTAGCCCCTAAGCACATGTGTATGTGGTAAGTGGAATCTACGCAGATAAATAGCCTTGCTATGGAGGTCAGACCAAGTTGTGATGCTTTGAGGTTTGAGTAATCATCATGATTAGAGGAGTGCTGGTTGGATTGAAGTAGACTACCTTTCTTATTTGGGTATGCATTAGCATAAGCTGCTAAGTCCAGAATGAGTTGAGTGTCGGATCTTAAAATTTTCATCTAATTGTTCTGTTGAGCATTTTACGAGTATTTTGAGGCTCTTGAGATTTCCAAAACTTAGCGCAAATTTCAAAATATATTTCTAAGCTACATAATTAGCAAATTAAGAAATATTTTCACATCGACGGAATTGTTGGAATATCTTTGTCATGTGTGTTTTTCAGTTCATAAATTCATACATTTTTGGTTGGTAAAGGAGAATGAAAATACGAGGTTCAAAAGCACACTTAATTTATGTCTAAAGGAGTTACATGGGTTTTTGAGTTTCAAAAAATCGAATTCTTTTATTGTCTTATTAATTATTACAACACTTCCAGAGTATGGTTCTAAATTTTCAAGTTGATCGGAGAAATGGTTTCGTAGATGCAGCCTTGAGAACTTATGCGCTCGTGGTTAGCTAGGCTAAGTACGCCATCTTTAAACGCTTTTTTCTCAAAACTGTGTTTTTGAAGTCGGTTGGCAAGATTTCTCGAGAACTACTCAGCCAACCTTCATGAAATTTTACACAGGTCTTTTAGATATAATTCTTAAAGACTTGAATGAAGAATTTATAAAATAAAATTTCGCGAAATTTTTACTGAAATTTTAAATTTTTTTTTAAATGTCTGCGAAAAATCCAATTTTCAGGTTTTTCCTACGTCCAAGTTCTATGTTAAGGTTTTAACTAATGCACGTATTTTTCACTTTAGAAGATTCTGTAAGGAGTTATCCTGCCAACGCGGGTGCATCTTTTTTCCAAGAGGTCACCGGAAATGGCATCGCAATTACCGAGTTTAAAATACTTTTTTCCAAAAATCTCAGAATTTTTTTTAGTAGTGTATGTTTATAACAATAAGAAATGCTTTGTTTCATTTTTATATGAGAAAAAAAAGTTTGAAAAAAGTCTGTTTTTTACCCGAGGAATTTTAATATCTTAGACAGAAACATATTTTTGTTTTTTTCTTCGTCAATTTATAGTTGTTGTTGTTTGGATGGGAAAATAAGAATAAAATATAGAAGAAATCGCACCCCTGAGATGAGGCAAACGCTTTCCAATTGGGATTCCAGTCACTCCAGAATCCTCTCCGGATCACCATATACCGAATTTGTAATTTTCTGGCCTTCCGCTAACCTTGGCATCGTAAATTTTGATCAATATTTGCGGTAGCTTCATAATTTTGAGTGAAAATCTGCTTATTGATGCGTTATGAATTGAGAACATAGAACAATGCTGGAGAAAACTGAAGAAAAGTGGTCTATATTCTCCACTTATCCTCACAAAACCGTAGAAGTGTTTTGGTTTCTCCAAATATACAGTCAAAGTTTTAATAAACGAACGCTTCATTGAAATTATGCTCTATCAAACGGGCGCTCTATTAAGCGGACATTTCGTTTAACGTGCTCATTGGCCGGCCCTAAAATTTTTGACGTTTATTACGAAAAGCTGGTCCTGCAAGTCCGCTTATGGGAGATTTCACTGTCTTTAATATTCAGTTCCAACAATTTTTTTTCTTTCATGCCTTATCAAAAGTCTTTTCGGATATTTTAAAGCATTTCACTAAAAAAAAATTTTAACTGATCGAGTCATGTTTGCCTCGCGCTATTGCCGGCGCAAAATCGTCGATGAAATAAAATTAAATAGAGCTCCCAAAATCAGTCTAAAGCAACTACAAATAAATTTTTGTGCTTAGAAACAACAAACGTTTACGAAGCCAGCAAAAGAAGCATATTAAAGTACCGGAAATTTCAGCGCTTTTCTTGGTATATTTCGAGCACTTCACGTTTTCAGATATGAACGTGGCGAGAGTGAAGTGTTAACGAATTTTAGCTGCCAAAAATATCGTTTTTATTGCGCATTAACTCGCCTTCACCCCTACAATTCCACAAACGCGCTCGGGTCTTCCGAAATATATACACAGCATAAATTCGCCGGCTGCTAAGACGAGTGTAAACACGCTGCATACAAATGTAAACAGCAATTGTTAGGACAACAAAGTAAGCAAGCGGACAGCAAACAACGGCAGTAATAAAGGGGCAACAAAAGATAAAAACAAAACTACACACGTGTAAATGTACAATGCGCAGAAGGACACAAGTTTGGCGGAAATGTCACAAAACCGAAAATGTTATTTATGGCTGCAGTGGAAAGCGCAAAAGCCCATAAAAGGGTCACAAGAAAGCACGAAGACTGGTAAGAACAACAAAAGATAAAAAAACACATAAAAAAGTTGACGGGTTTGGGCTTGTGACATTGTTGCTGAAGCGCGCGGCATAGGCGGCACTAGGGTAATGATGCCTATACACATTCACAGCGAGCGCACACACACGCACACAACTGCACTCATAAATTTCTGCGTTTACTGCAGCGCACCGTTCGCACCGTCGCTTTAGCGCCTCCTGCAATTTAGAATGCCAGCGCAGCGCGTCACGACAGGACATAAACACGAGTCGCTCGCTTTGTTTGCTGTCACATTTACTTTGCGCAATTATTGTTGCTGTTGTTGTTGCTGTTCGTTCATATTTATAATTTTTTCAAGCTTTCTCGGTGTTTGCACTTTCTTAAAGGCAGCGCGCCTGCCAAGCGGCAGTGAGAAGCGGAAATTTAAGCTTAATTGCTTGTTGCAGTTGCGAAGGCAGCGCGAAGCCAAGCGCGCTCCACTCTCCTCAGCCCCTAAGCGCGGGCTCTTGCACGGTTTGTGCTGTTGGCTAACGAGCTAACGGCTTTGCTGCGGACAACCATACCTCGTCGCTGTGACCTTTCGTATACAGTCTACTGGCTTCCAGCTACCGCTGCTCAGGCGGTTAGGCGTGAAGGTGAGTGAGTGTTTGTATATGTGTGAGTGTGTGAGTTCGCCTTGGACATAAATTTATGATAAGCATGCAAGCATATGCGCATTTGTAGGCAAGCCAGCCGAACAGCGGCATATGCATAGGCGCAGAAGTTTATCGCCAAATGTTTGTAGGCCGCACGGTGCCGCAGGGCGTATGAGTTACTTTTTGCGCAACGTCGTTGGCATAAATTAGAGCTGACGTGTTACGGTCGCGCATTTCTTGCTGCCTTCACATATGTGTATTTGCACGCCATGCAGCTAGAATTTGCATTAAGCAAGTCTAATAAGCTGTCTGAGAATTTAATGTGGCTGCATGGTGGCTCACTTTATTCACAATTTTTATAGAAAATATTGAAGTAAACATGAGTTAAAAAAAAATTAATAATAATAATAATAAATAAATAAGCGACTACAATGGTTAAAAAGATTTAGGGTTGCCACAATTTGAAAAACTTTAAGTTTAACGAAAATGCTATATACTTACAGCTAAAAATATTTTAGTAGGGATGCCATCTCTCTAAATACTTGCATACAATAAATTTGTTCACATGAGCGAAGTACTAAGGTAAAAGTGTCAAATTTAAAAGGTTTTTGAAGGAATTAAAATTGTGGCTAGACTTGTAAACTTTTTTGAGAAGTATTGGGTAGTCGAAAAAGTATTTTCGTATTTTTAAGCTTCATTTAATAAAAAAATTTTAGTTCGGGGAAGTTGAAAAATTACAGCTGTTCAAAAAGCAAAAATTCGCTGATTTCTCTCTGGTCCACCTATCGTTGAAAAAGTCGATGAAATTATGGAAAAGATTGACCAGGACCGCTACATAAGCTGCCATGACATCGCTAAGGAACTTAACTTATATCATCAAATGGGTTTGAACCGTTTAAAAAAGGCTGGCTACAAAAGAAGTTCGATATTTGGGTGCCACATAAATTGTCTGTGAAAAATTTAATCTTCCATCAGGACAACGTTAGACCATACACACCTTTGATGACTCGGGAAATACTGGGAGAGCTTGTCTGGGAAGTTCTGATGCATCCACCATATAGCCCTGACCTTGCACCATCGGACTGTCATTTGTTTCGGTCAATGCAGAACTCCCTTAATGGAGTAAAATTGGCTTCAAGAGAAGTCTGTGAAAATTACTTGTCGTATTTTTTCGCCGAGAAACCAAAAAAGTTTTACACTGATGGAATAATGTCTTTGGCGGAGAAATGGCAAAAAGTGGTTCACTAAAATGGTACATATTTGGTTCATTAAAGTTCATTATAAATATAAAAAGAAAAATAAATTGACAATTGTTTAGAAATACGAAAAGACTTTTTCGACTGCCAATATATGTAAAGGGTTTCCGACGCTTCCTTTTGGATGATACAAGCAACGCGCCAGTGATTAAAATTGCTGTAATAATGAATTTTCCAAATAAGCATCAAACTGAAAATGTTTAAGGCGAAATTGTTTTTGGAAAGGTTGCCAACTTTTTGAAAATTAAAAAAAAAATTTATAAATACAAAAGACAAATGAAATATAAAAAGGTCAAAGAGGTTGGGGAAGGTTTAAATTTAAAAAAATATTTTAACAGGGTTGCCAGCTGATAATTTTTTTTAAATTTTATTAAATAAAACAAAAGAATAAAGTACAGAATTATAACAGATTTCTGTCGTAATAATATTTTAGAAATGTTGCCACCTTTTGTAAAATCCAACAAGGCAAGTTTACCACTCGTCTAACAGCATGTGTTATAAGACTCATATACGCACATTAATTAGCTTAACTATGTGTTATACTTAACAATGTGAATGCTGTTATTTAATTGTTTAACTGTGTTATATGTAAGCATTTATGTATGTGTATATAGGTAGCTTATGTATGTATGTAAGTAAAAGCATAAGAAAATCGTGTAAATACCTTTCAATTTTAATTTTGGCGGTGAATAAACGATCGAACCATTCGAATCGGTATGAAAATAAATGTCAAAATACGCTAAAAGGTCTGCAATGAAACGGAAAAAATAAACAACAAATGGAAAATGAAAAACAAAAGCGCAACGCAATGAAAATGAATTATGGTAAAATGAAAGGTGTGTGTGTGTGGAACTAAAGTATGGTGTTATTACATAATATAACTGTGAAATATGAAAATTTTTAAAATTTGTGAAAGTGTGCGTGTTAAATTTGCCAGTTACTGTTAATGTTGCCGTTAAGTAGAAAAAGTGCGAAATAGTGCGAAATGAAAATTAGAAAGAGTTAAAGCAATGCTGTTTGGCCCTCCTGCATCACTTTTATAAGCAGAAATGAACTTCAAATATCGACAGTATATTTTTACAGCTTTACTTTCATGTTTTTGCTTTTCGCCTGTGCCACTTTTCGGCTTGATTGCCCTTCATACACATGCGCAATTTGTATTAATGACACCTTTGCTTGTATATAGTTGCAAATATATATTCATAGTTGTACATTTGTATGCGCTCGTACGATAATTAACTGCATTCAACGAAATTCAATGCGTTCGGCACACGGCACATGGACGCGTATGTTGCAACAACACAGCAACAAAATGAAAAAGCTGCCAACGCGGTCAGCCTGACACGAATTGGACGCACACACACTCAGCCAGGCCTTACAAGCACACACAAACAGACATCACAGGCACACAAACACAGGCCACAAATACACACCAGCGCAAGCACACGTATGCAACGCTCCGTGGCGCGCCTGTTTGCATTTGCCAGTCTCGCTTTAAAGCGCGTGTCCTTGCCACACTGCCTTGCCACATAAATACGCATGTAAAGAGGCCTGCGCATGTGTGGGCGTGTGCTTTAAGGCTGCCCTTCATCAGTTGTTGTGGCCGCATGCAATTTAAGTGCATTTAAGAGCGAAACGTGCGCAATAATGCAGCGTTTTGCATAATATTCGCCGCGAATGGGTTAAATTTTCGCTTTTTACTGTAAATATGGATTGGCCTGTGCCATTGTGTGGGCGGAAATTGCGCTAAAGAAAATAGCAATTTAAGCTTTGTTTCGCACTAATTACGAGGCACAAGTACATACCGTTATTGTTGCGTCAATAAAAGCATATAACGGTATTTACTTTATATTTTTTTAGCTTTTTAATTGTTATCTCTCAAAGGAAACTTGGCGCATTTGCACAAAAATTCTTTTCGACGACCAGCCTTGGTCCATATTGTTGAAAGTGGGGTCATAAATACCAATTAAGCGATATCAAATGTCTTGCAGCCTTGATTTTAGATCATATACCGTTACAATGTAGATATAATAATATATATAGCAATATATTGGGTAGTCGAAAAAGACTTTTCATATTTTGTCAATAGATGTCGCTGCAGTCGTATATGTATATTAGATCGGATCGATTTTTTTTATAAAATCGCATTTTCAGCGAATGTTCTGCGAATAATTCTGACTAAATTTGCCTAAAAGACTATTGGTCTAAAACCGGTTACGAGCCAACTTTTTTTAAGGCGAAGGCGAATTCTGAATAACCGGTATTATGGGAAATGAGTGATACTGTTTTCCGATTCCGACAAATGATCAATATAATATCAAAATGCATCTGCCAAGGGACCCTTAGTCTTTTGGGCAAAGTGGTACGCAATTTTTCTCATTTTTGGCTCCCTTTTTATCGACCCGTTCTAATGTATACATATTTTTGGTTTTATTCCGAAAGTTGTTTTTTATATTGACTATTCATTTTTTACACGAAAGACCTGTAGATCTATACTGTCAACCACTTTGCAAAATGCGGACAGTACGAACTTCCATTACCACCACTAACAAATCGCCTACCACAATCAGGGGCTTGCCAATCAGCTAGTAAGCAGACTGGTTAATTTGCCATATTTTTACACTTTTCTGCGCCATCTAGCGACCGAAAATTGTAAGCTAGATGTGTCCTACAAAGTGTATCATCTAGAAGACATTCAGGGCTTATTTTAAGACCATAAGTCACCCGCCTGACATTACTAGAAGCAAGGCAATCGCCAAAAAACCACTTTGCAGTTTTACGAGCCACCATTTGACGGCCAGTAACACCTAAACAGTGTGACCTGGATGACAAAAACTACTTAATTAACCTTGTCGCACAAATGCACCTTTATTGGAGGCATGAACCGTCTATAGAGTGATCAGGTGGGTATCAAGCGGAGGGGCGAAACCAATTGTAAGCCCTAGAGGACAATAAGCATTTTCGTTATCACGTTAGCCTGAGCTATATTTGGATATGTGTACATTGGTGTATCCATTTTATCGAGCTTAAAAGACTGCTTTTGAAGAAAAGAAGGTCTAGAGCGTCTATTAGTTGGTGAAAAGTTCTACTTTTTTCTGTTCCAAATATCATGTTTCATCAAGTCACCTGCCGAGTTAAGTTGCTTGAGATGAACGTGCTTCTTCGTCACATCCGACGACATATTGGCTTCGGACATCAGGTTTTTTCGCTTACATACTTATTTGAGATCTTTACTAACAGAAACGTCGAGCAGTAAACTCTTCCATAAAAGTGATTTCAGTTTAAAATAGTACTTTTTCTTGAGCAATCGACTGGAAGCGAAGAAAATATATGGGTAGTCGAAAAAGTCTTTTCGTATATTGTCAATATCCAAGCTTATTCATCATTTTAAAAGATCCCGGGATAGAATATGTGCGTCTTTTCTTTTTCATGAGACTTACACTTAAAAAGATTCAAAGATTTCAATAATTAAGCATTTAAAATACGGTCGGTTCAAAAGTATTTGAAATTTACATGGGCCTCGAAATTCTTTAACTGCCTCCATTATAGCTTCATCGTGAGCATATACTTTTCAGTATGGCGAATGATATTTTTTAAGCAATTATTGATCCATTATAGCCGCATGCGGTTTACATTTACTTTGCTCTACGTTTTTACGACTGTCATACATCAGACACAAATAAGTCTTTGATATTTCTAAAACATCGCACGATAACTAAAATATCCTTGTTCGGAAAATATACATATATGTATGTTGTTTTGAATTGTTATTGTTGCTTTTTTCGATTTATTTACCGACAAGCTGCATGCGCTGCAATTATTATATATTTATTTATAGGGCTGACTGGTCTGACAGCTTAGCGCTAAGCGTATGTTGTTGTTATTTTGTTAACTAATGTTTTGTTATTGTTTTGCTGTTTTCATTGTTGTTGCATTGGCAGTCACGAACGGCCGTGTGCGAGTTTGCCAGCCTTGACACATATTTGCGTCATTTACACAAGCACACTCACACACACACAAACAAACAGGCATGCCAACGTCAACGTTGCTCGCCAACGAAGCTTTGCCAAGTGTTTCAGAGCACAAAAATACAGCTTATATGACGGTGCACATATACATATGTACATATGTGTGTATATATATTGGAGTGAGTAGCAATAAACAAGTATGGCGTTATAACGGATTTTCGCTGGCGCTGAACGACGTGTGAGGCGGCGCGCGTTTGTAGGCGTGCCAGGGATCTTAAGCGTTTTGCTTTTTTCGCTCTCTCTTGTAAGCCGCTTTACTTTTAGCGCCGTTATTGTGCTGACTTCTCATTTTGTTGGGCGTTTTACTGGCCCAGCCAGCAGCATGTCCACAATTAAACTGCCTAACAGTAGATTTGCATGCAGCTACAGACATATATAAGTATATGTGACATACACACACACACAGACATCTAAATATATGTATGAAGCGCGCTTGAAGACTTCGGTAATTCTCGCGAGTTTAAGTACTTTCAGTGTTTTTTCAACAATTTAACGCATTTTTAAATGCATGTATGTATATGTATGTGTATGTTTGTATTATGTATGCATATGTGTGTATGCGCATGGATTTATTCACCCGTTTCTGTTATTGTTTTTGTTGCTGCATTGTGCTTATGACCGTGAACGCGTCTATGCGAAATAGCTGTATGCCTGTGTGCGTGTGTATGAGTGTATGTTGATGTGCGGGTGCAGCGATTTTGGTGCAAAGCATAAAATGTCTTAATGAAATCACATGGCGAATGCAAAAAGCGGCGCAACACAAAATATCTAATGGGCGATAAAGCGCTTTGGCGTAAGCGAGCAAACGAGTAAACGAAAATTGAAATAATTGATGCTTTTAACTGAAAACAATATACGGGGGAGGTAAAACTAACAGCGCCAGAGGAACACGAAATCCAGGGTTGCATTACACAACAACATATATAAAACGAAATACATACGAATTAGTATTTGTTTTTGTTTTTTTGTTTTCATTTTTATATTCTTGTTTTCTTACTTTCTAAAACCTTAGTTTGCAAAATTTTGTTTTTCAACATTTTTCAACACGCATTTACAGTTAGTACAGTACAGTTAGTCAGTCAGTTGTTCGGAGCGTAATTGTGGAAGTAGACAGAACAGTGGAGGCAGGGACACATTCCAAGTATTTTAAGGTGAAAAAGTACGAGCAAAGAAATTGTGTGCGTGCAAAAATATTGCAGTAACGGGAATTATAAACAAATTTCAAAAAAAAAAATTTAAAAAAAGTAAAAATAAAAATAAAATAAAAATTTATTAAATTATATAACAAGCAAACTCTAAACAGACTTATTTGTTCTTCGGTTTCATTCGTGTCAAGTGAGGCGTACGTTTATTATTCTAAGAAGAACTTAAGACGTTTTCAAATTGGCGCGAAAAATGTGGCTTAAACCGGGAGCTTTTGCTGCAATTGTTCGAAACTACTTAAATTTTTTGAAAATGCCTGGCGTAAGCTCTTAACTATATTGGTCTTAAAAGCACTATAAAAGAAAAATACTAAAACTACTACTGAGACGACAGGGAATAAGCTGGAAACTGAACTTTATCCGTAAACAAACATTTAAAAGCGAAATTGTCAAAATTTCTTAGGATTCGAAATATTTTTAAATTGTTGTATATTGGTAGCCAGTATTCACTCGAAATATGTTGACTAACTTCTTCATGAACGGAATATTGAAAGGGTTTAATTAAAAAAAATATACCAAAGTACTTTAACTGAAAGAGCAGGGTACCAATGAAGCATTTCTTATGCACTAGTCCCGCATTGACAAGACTGTAAGCATCTGGGATCCCCACGGTATGATACAGTGGAAGAGGTGTTGATAGTGGGCCGCAGAGACTGTTTAAATTCAATTTCAGGCATCCTCAAGGATGAATATTCTTCTTGGACCTAGCAGGTGAACTCCATATAATATAGCAACGGACCAAACTGGTCTATGGGTGGCTTGATGGCCTTCGAAACTAACCTAACCTTTGAGTGAAACCTCAGTTTACAACCGATGAACCATAAAAAATTCGAAAATAAAAATTATTTAAACTTTTGGCTTCAAATATATAGCACTACGGACCTGGTTTCTAAGCTGTGCTAGTGAGATCCCTCCTCTTAACCTAACCTGTCTTCAAATGTACTTTTAAACTCTTTAATTCTAAGGATTTCGGGAACATGGATATCTGAAAGACTCTCCAAAGCCCAAAAATTAGGAGCGCAATACTCTCAACGCCCTCGGAGTAAAAGGAGAAGTGAACTTAATGCACCAAGAACTTCTACAATCTTGCGATATTAGATTTTTATAATGAAGTGTGTGCCTTAATACATATATTCTAATAAGTTAGGGATACTCACACAAAATCCACGAAATAATTATCAAGCTTTGTATAGCTATATAGTGACTACCCATTTTAACACAAGCTATTCCATGTTTTTGTAATGATATTCGAAATATTAAATTTCGCAAAAGTAGTTAACCAAAATATTTAAAAAAAATCAGAAGAAATTCTGTTTCTGTTTCTGTTCCTGTTCTGTTTCTCTTTCTTAGCTCACAACACCAGTAAAGGTAACATATCGTCACCTAAATTGCAAAGCAACGTATCATAAAAAAAAGAAAGTTGTTGTTAAATATAATAACCAATATATAACCAATACATAACCATTTTATAACCCAAATTTTGTTTCAATATGAGTGTATGATAACCAAAATATAACCATTTTATAACCAAACTATAAGCATTTTATAACCAAAACTAATATTTTATTTTAATATGAGGTTTTGTTATAACTTTTTTAGCCTTTAAACTTATGAAAAGTGATGTTACGTAATTTTGCATTTTAGGTGACGATATACATATACATATATTTACAACAACAATTTCTTAAAAAACTAATATTTTACTAACCCGTTCTTACTTGAAAAACCAGAACAACAAAAAAGTAGCAACTGAAGCACACTATGGAGTCAAGATACCTTCGAAGAAAACTAAAAAAAACCTAGTTTTTTTTTGGAGTTTTTTCACATAATCATATAAGTTTCAAAATCAGTTTTCAAGTATGTTTTTACCGAAAATTCTTTCTAGTAAAGGTGAAGAGCTTCAAAATCCTACCAAATTAAGTACTAACAAAATAAAAGCAACATAAGTACCGCTATTGGGCAATGCATCGAAGTAAGGCACGCTCTCGAGCACTTCGAACGATTTGCATTGACCAAAGCGGTCACTATTTGTTTTTGCTAAATTTGCTATTGGTTTTGTTCCTTGAGGGGTGGGGGGAAGGTGTGTTCGCTTACCAGCTTCGTCTGGCATAAGTTGGAAAATATGATCTGGCGGTTGTGTTGCAGCCTTGACATTACGTGGCGCTGCCGGTGCGTCTTCTAAAGGCATTTGAATTTGCAATTTTTCAATGAAATTCAAATGTCCATATTGGTTTTATTTGATTTGTTGTAGTTGTGAATGTTTAGCGATTCGAAATAATTCGTATTTTGATTTTTTTGTTTTTGTTTTATTTTTTTTTTAATTTTTTTTAGTTAAAGACGATAGATGATGGCAGAGTTATGAGTGTTGCATAAATAAATTGATACATATTGTACACAAATGTTGTTGTAGAAAAGAGAGAAAAAGAGAGAAATGCAAGAGTATGGGTTTAATTTAATTTAAGAGATCGTAGTTAGTGGCGCAAAGTTGGCGCAGCGTGGGAGGTAAGTTTGTCACAAATTTTGTTTTGACTTGTTGCTTTGAACTAATTTTGCTTGCTTCAATCACTTACCTACCCCACCGCACCGCATTTTCCGCACTTGCATAGAGTATGTGCAACAAGGTCTTAATAGAAGCCATAGATAAAAATGTTGAAACTTTAACTCACCCAGTGTGCGCACCGTCATCACCTTGCTCATGAGTCCGTCGCCGAGAACATTGCGTCCGACCACCTGAAACTCATACGTGGTGCCCGAAGCCAGGCCGTTGATGGTGACCTGTGTACTGCCGGATGGCGTGACCGAAATGGTTTGCCAATCGGCGGCGCCCGCTTCGCGATACCAAATCGTATAGTCCTGCTTGTATTCGGAACCGCCGCTGTAGCCAGGCATCCATTGCAGCGTAATGGATGACTCGGTCGCTTTGCCGGTGATGTTGTACGGTGCGTGCGGCTGTGTGCCCTCGATGACCAGCTGCGTTACCGACATTAGTGTGGCCACCTCATTGGAGACGACACACTGATAGTAGCCAAAGTCTTCGCCGCGTAAGTTCTCGATGGTTATGTTGCCACCGGACACTTTGACACGGGTGCGCTGTGTTTCGCTCAAATCGCCGCCATCCTGTCGTTGCCATTTGATGGTGGGCCGTTGTGTGCCCTCCGCTTCGATGGCGTCGCAGTGCATTTCGACGCTGTCGCCCACTTTGCGCTGATACAGCGACTCCGGTTCGACAGTGAATGTGGGCGGTTTGCGTACGAGCACCTCCATGGGGCCGGATGAGCCCTGCGTGCCTTGTGCATTGTATGGGGTGCAGGTGTAGCGACCTTGGTGATCCTCATTGACGCGCGTGAAGAGCAATGAACCGTTGGCCATGACGACGATATCCTTCATTTGATACGGTTCGAGTAGGCGTTTGTCTTTGGTCCAGGTGACATACTGCAGTGTCGGATTCGATTTGATATAGCACTGTACGACGCCGGCCAAACGGAAGGGTAGATACTGTACAGTGGGTGTGAAGGTCACTTTGGCAGGATCTGTAAGAGGACAAAGCGAGAGTGAGCTAAGGTAGTGGACCTGTTTATACATAGATTTCTAAAGGCCTGTTCGGATTAAAATTGAGTACTTCATAGTTTCGATAGTATGCTTACTTTTCTTGCATTTCTTATAAGCTCAAGGTTTCGAATACTACGGTATTCGGATGGATATTTCGAAATTTAAAGTCTTTGGTAAATAGTGGGATGCTACTAAATTTTGAGGTTATGTGTCTATGATATAGAACATAAAATTCGATTATTATGTCTTGTCGAAACTTATTCCAATATTTTCCGCTTTCGAAACTGTTTCGAAAGTTTTCTAATTTCCCAACACTTTTCTGGAAATTTTATTATAATTATTGAGAATTGACATTTCATTTAAAATTTTAGTCTTCTCAATTTGACTTTTCAGTCTTGCTTTCACAGTTTCTGTTGTGTAGACGCATTTTTATTGAAAATTTTTTACAAATAATTCAAAAATTAAGCTTATTAACTTCTGAGTTCGTTGGTTCTTAATAGTAACCCCGACTGTAGTCTTCAAAACATGGCACATCAAATGGAGCTGGTTCCTTCTAATGTGGGACAAGCACCGGAAAGTGAAATGAAGATAATCGCTGTGGAGAAAGCCAACAAACGTAAGCGTGTCAACCGTTCCACAATAACCTCCCGTTCCGTAATAATCTTTATCGGACCTAAATCCACAAACTGCAGCCATCAACACCAGGTTCAGTGGCAAGGTCGACTACGACATGGTGCTGGTTGTGTTCAGGGACAGTTTCCTTAAGAAGTGGGACAAAATGACGCCATCACCAGACACCGGCCTACAAGGTTTCGACGAGCTGGCCACAATCGGTGCCGGCTCCTTCGGTCGAGTGGTGTGTTCGAAACGAACGTCGCTTATTTTTCGTTAATACAAATTATTTAAGCTTGTTATTTGTTTCGTTAGAAACTGGTGCGCGAAAAGTCGACGGGTAATTACTATGCTGCGAAGTTGGTGTTGAAGGAGATGATCGTGAAGACGAAGCAAGTGCCGCATATATTCAATGAGAAGCGCGTGCTGCTCAGCATAGACTTCCCATATGTGGTGATGATGGACTTTTGCCGCAAGGACTTTGATCACTTGATCTTCGGCTTGCCATTCATAAACGGCGGCGAGCTCTTCACGTATCATCGCAAGTAGGTGCAGAGCAAGCATACTCTTTATTCCTCTCTTCTTCATTCTTTTTTCTACCAGAGTGCGTAAGTTTTCGGAGAAGCAGGCGCGTTTCTATGCTGCTCAAATATTTCTTGGGTTGGAGTATCTACATAACTTGCAATTGCTATATCGCGATTTGAAGCCAGAGAATATATTAATCGATAGAAAAGGTTACCTTAAGATAACGGATTTTGGCTTTGCAAAGGTATACAAATGGCCACTTGACACTGTGGTACCTTGGGTACAAACCTCGCTTACTTTCTATTTCTAGCGCGTTGAGACCCGCACTCTGACTTTATGCGGCACGCCCGAGTATCTGGCGCCCGAGTTGATTAAGTCCAAACCTTACTCCACCAGCGTCGACTGGTGGGCGTTTGGCGTGCTGGTTTATGAGTTTGTCGCCGGTAATTCCCCCTTTTCCGAGTACAATAGGGATGTTATGATGATGTATGGCAAAATTTGCGATGGCGCCTACAAGATACCAGCTTCCTTTCCGCCAATGTTGAAGGACTTAATTTCAAAACTGCTAGTGGTCGATCCCTCGAAGCGGTGAGTGTGTTTACGTGTTATGAGATTTACGAAAAATCATCTATACTAACGTTAGACTCGGCTGTTTAACGAACGCACACAAGGACATTAAAAATCACGACTGGTTCAAGGGCGTCGATTGGTACGGACTACTGAACCAACAAATACAACCTCCCTATGTCCCAGTCATCTCAAACATGGAAGATCTGTCGAATTTCGACAAATACCCCGAAGATAGAAAGAATGCACCGAAGTCGAAGACAAACAAATATCCCGAAATATTTGCCGAGTTTTAGTTTCTCAAACGTTATTTGTTAATTTCCTCGTTCAAATACAATTAGTTATTAGCAGTGACAGAGAATATATGTATATTTATTTTCGTTAATATCTTTTGTGTGTACTTACATTCTACATTTAAATAAGCCGAAGCGCTCTGCGGATCTCCAATGCCATTCGTCACCTCACACAAGTAAGTACCAGAATCGTCAGCGCTAACGGGATTTATGATAAGGGAACCATCTTTACGTATTGTAACGCGTGTCTCCAGTGAGGCCACCTCCCGCACGGGAGAGCCTTCGCGAAACCATCTAACGGTAACATTGCCGGGCATTGCTTTCGCTTCGCACGAGAATATCACCTTTTCGCCCTCGAGTTTGGTCTGATTAGTGGGCGGCACCTGTGCATGGCAAAAAAGTATGCATTGCAAGAAAGAAGCGGAGGAGAGAAAAAGTAAAAAATATGCAAATTGCGTTAGTGTCATTCAGTGACCGACTTTATGTAGTAAAAAGTTTT
Organism: Bactrocera tryoni; assembly: GCF_016617805.1. NCBI lineage: Eukaryota > Metazoa > Arthropoda > Insecta > Diptera > Tephritidae > Bactrocera > Bactrocera tryoni. The sequence continues at coordinate 3,761,979 of NC_052500.1, forward strand.
GCAAACATTTAAAAGCTATTAATTTCGAACACTTATTCTTAGGGTAATGAGAGAAAGTTAACAATTACATAAAATTTATTTACTAAGGCATATTATATAACTTAAAATATTTGTTAAAAATGAAAATTAATATGAAGGTGATCATTCCGGGTCTTCGTAACGCGGAAAACTTAGATTAAAATATATCAAACTGCTTTCTAGTGAATAACTCCTTAATACTTCTTTAATCTTACGAACAAACGTTACTCTCCAACGAATCGAACAAGCTGTCTTCCATTCGCCGAAAGTTACTCTCCAACGAATCGAACAAACTATTTCATACGCTCAAGCAAACAGGCATCATATGTGATGCAACTCTGCACTAAGATGTCTTCTGACGCACGCGCTATAGTGCTATAATTCTTTGTTGGTGGAGAAATTATTTTTAATTGCTTTAAAAATGTTGCTGCAATTCTTTACTTTTGTTTTCTATAAGTCACAATAATTGAGTCTAAGTCCTAAGTTCTTAAAATACAAGAAACAATGGAAATTTGTATATTAATTTGTCATTTGAAACATTCGATATAGTAAAATAAAACTTGGCCGCACTAGTTATAGCAGCTATAATGCTTTAGTGAGGTATCTGCATACTCTCTTGCCCGATTTTCAACTTGTTAGCTTTGCTGTTGCTTTGACATTTTTGTAATTTTCCTAATAAGAGAGCAGAAGCGAGCCGAGAAATGGCGAATCGAAGACGGCCTTAATTAAATTTCGACCAAAGTATTCTAACAGTCGTAGACATAAAGAACATACGTTTATTATTCACAGAAAGAGAACTGAAACTCTTAGAGTGAGTCAGCTTTAATTACTATATAGCTGAAGATTCAAAGAAATGGCACTACGTTTATAATAACTTTCTGTCGTATCTGAAAGATTATTTAAAATATTTCTGAATGAACATTTTTTTTACAGGCTTGCAGCGAAAACCGCGTTGCATATTTTTGCTTTTTAGTAGGGAACCCGTAAATTAGTTGGAAACCCGTCAAAAGTTGCTAGTGCTACCGTCATTATTTTTTTTCTTTTTGGTAATGAGAGTTGTTTGCTCGATTCAGCACTCTTCAGGGGTATTCTAGTCTAGAAATAAACAATATCTACTTTTTATATTTTCAAAGTTTAACTAGTAGAGAAAAGCCTGCGAGAGAGTCTTGTAAAATAAAAATTATTTACGGAGATTAATATACCATGCTGGTATATTTGTGATTTTTGAGTACCCTTATCATTTAAGAATATATTTTTCCAGTTATATGTATACATTGTGAGAAAAAAGTACCCGAAAATTGTAAATAAAACGCAATATATAGTTCTGCATCAATATTGATTTTACCTCGTTCAAAGTAATCCCCACCATATGCAATATTCTCATGCCAATAATTTTTCTAGTCCTCGAAAAACTTTTCAAGAGTTTGGGATGACCTTCAGCTCCTTCAGTGACCGAGGTTTTATATCTTCGATCGACTGAAACCGGGTAGTTGTTGACTTGTTTGCATGTCAAACTCATAAACCCATGTCTCATCGGCAGTAACAATGCTCTCCATGAATTTAGGATCGACTAGCACGATCAAGCATGTTCAAAGTGACATCCCTACGGTACTCTTTTTGAAAAAATTTAGCTTAATCGGAATGAATCGATTAAGAACGCGTTTCATTCCCAAAATATTCACAAAATTCGAGTGTGCTTGCGGGAGATGTCGAGCTCTTTTACCAGCTCTATAACACTCGCCTGACGATTTTCAAGAACCATATACATACTTTGGGTTTTTAATATTTTCATCAGTTAAAAAGGTCGAATGTCGTCCAGAACGAGGCATGTCTTCAACGATCTCTCGACTGTTTTTGAAGGCTTTGTACCACTCGTCGGCTTGTGTTTTTGATAAAACTGAATCAAAAAAAGGACAGTCCTGCCAACTTCGCAAATTTTTTTTGTAATATTAATTACCCGGAGAATTTTGTTACAATTTTCGAGTGTACTTTTGTCACAATGCATATATGTATACATATACATATATATTTATTGAGATATAGTTAGAAATATTATACTCTACAACATATAAAAGCAAGAAGTTTTAAGAAAACGTGCAAAAGTAAATTGGATATGCAATCTCACAGTGCGGCAAAGTTTTTCTCAAGAAGAAAAGTGAATTTAAAAAATCTGTATATAAAAACAATAAAAAAATTAAATTAAATTAATAATAAAAAAAATTAAGCTACAAATACTTTAAAAAAATTAAATTATAAGTATTTAATTTTTATTTTTTAATTAAATGTAAAAAAATAATTCTTAATTTATTTAAATTAAAAAATTATAGTATTAAATTATATTAAAAACAATTTAATAAAAAAATTAATATTAAATTTAATTTAATTTTTTAATTAATATTAAATTAATTTTAATTAATTTTAATTTTTTTAAATTTTTAAATTCTTTTTAATTTAATTTAAATTTTTAAATTTAATATTAAATTTTATAAATTTAATTTTTAGTTGATTAATTAAATTTAAAAAAAAAAATTATTTTTATTCAGAAACTTATTAAAAAAGTAGTCCAAATATAAAAAAATCAGATTAAATTTAATTCAAATAAATTAATTAAAAACAATTTTAGGCTAATCTATGGATCTCTATCACCAAAAGTCTTATGTCTGGACACATTTTTTGTCTAAAAAATATCCCTCCAAGCGTCAGATCATAAAACACCATTGTCGCACTGTGCTCTCCGCATTTAAAATGTTAATAAAAGTAAGTTAACAAAGGTTTTAAATATTCATAGCAAAAGCAAAAATAACTGCATTCTCCAAATGTCATTGTAGTCGGATGTTATGGTAAACTGAAACTGAAATGCCAGGATATTCAGCAATGATTCATATTTAAGAATAACGGCAGCATGGCAAGCGCTTAACTGGAATGAATGGCGTAGCGGCGGGAAAGATGTCACACACACGCACACACACACAAGCACACACACAAGCACACAAACTTTATTGCTACCAATAAGTGAGCAACTGTGTGGGTGTTTGTGCGCATCTTTGCGAGCCTTAACGAAAGTGTGTCTGTAAATGTGCAACTGCATGTGAGTGTGTATGTGTGTCCTTACGTCCGTTTGCGCCCGAAGACAGGCACACACATCGTTCGAATATGGCAATTTATGGCCTCGCATTGTTTGCTGCGCGCAATAGCAACAACAAAATGCTTGAATGGCAATGAATACATACACACATATATTGCTGATGGCGATGAATGTGGCAGCAGCGGCGGCGTTGGTGGCGGCGGCGAGATGGCGAGTTGGCGAGGGTGGCGGTGACTGTGGCGCAAATGACAATTATGTTGAGCGTGTGCTGCTTTTTATGAATTTCTCGCTGCTCTTTATATTAACTGTTTTTTATATATGTGCATACATACATTTATACATATACACTCACATAGATATATGTACATATATATAAATATTAAATGGCATTTGATGTGACTGCGAATGCATTGTGTATTTCGTTCGCTGTTCGAAATGCGATTTTTTTTATATTTTTTTAATGAATATTTGTGGCAAATACCTGAGCTTGGCAGCAGCACAATAAATATGAATGCATGATATGCTTAATAACTTTTAGCAAAATTCATTTCAAATTGTAAATCCAATAATGAAAGTTTTTATGCGACTTTGTTTGATTATGTGGCAATGTGACAAGGTGGCAAGGTGGCAATATGTTTTTCAATTTCGTGTGCATGGCCAGGTGAGTGTTCGGCGATTTGGCGTGAACAAGCGTACGTTTTTCAATGAATTGTCGTTATAAAAATTGACGAAATGACAAAATTCAAAAACTATTGCTCAACGCAGCGTAAACACATACAAAAAACGCTAATGTTGCATATGCAACGTTATAGCAAAACATAGAGATAAAAGTGGTTTTTGCTGTTGGGCACTTACTGCAATACCGAGCTTAGTGTATTTGCCGGTTTTGGCGACCTTTTTTGGACCCGCTTTGCTTACTTTCCCCTTCCCACCAGCTGCCGGCTGCTTCGCGCATCGCATTTCGCACACACATGTCCGATGCGTGTGTGGCATAAAAAACGTCCATTCGATTGCCATTCGGTCGTCGGTGTGTGGGGTTGGGCGGTTGGGAAAGTTTTGTACCAGGTTTTGGCATTAAAAAATTGTTGTTATTGTTGTTGTGATGTTGTGATATTGTTGTTGGTTGGGAGAGTAGGTGCACGAGGTCGGGCGGTTTAACGTAATTAAGTTGATTGATGGTTTGGTTCGTTGGACAGTTAGGTAATTTGTGTTGGTAATCATTAAAATATTTAAATACAAAGAAATTTGTTTTCAGGAGTTGAGTTAAAGTAAAGTTAGAAAGTGAACAGAGGCCTATGTACTTTTTAGCAGACTCAGCATAAACAGACAGAAAGCGCAGGAATATTTTTGAATTTTTTTCATGTTCTTATAGTTAAAGCCAATATTTATGATATTGTTGTATTGAAGTAATGCTAATAAGTTGTGATACATGTCCTTTATGGTTATAAAAAGAAAAAATTAAATTTTAGTTTAAAAACACGAATATTTTCAGGAGCGCAAGATATATTAATTTCAGAAAAAAGTTGTGAGTATTTTTATTTATTTTTTTTATAGGAAAATTTAATATTTTCGGTGTAACTTAGCTATACTTGTATATCCAAAGTAAGTTAGCTGATTTCTATCCATAACCTTTTAAATCAGCTGTTGGTTTTCAAAAAAGATTAGTTTTATATTGGACATTCAATTTACAAAGCCAATACAGTTGGATGACAAAGAGTTATCTTCATTCGAACTTCCGTGGAACGTTCGTAAAGCTCATTTAAAGAGCAGTTCCAAGATTTAAGTGTTTTTCAGATAAATTCTGCGGTTCTTCTGGTTGAGCCACCGATCTTGTATCGAACTAGATCTTTACTCTTATCTTTCAAAATTGTTTGTGTTTTTAAAGAAAAATTATGTTGTTTTTTCTTAAAAAAAAACAATAAAAATTACATTAAGAAATAAATTCGAATAAAACATAAAAAAATTAAATATTAAAAACGTTTTCGAAAAAATAAAAAGAATTTAAATTAAAAAAATAGGTATATATTTCTTAAATGTAAAATATTTAAAAAATATTAAATTTTAATTTTTAAACAATATTAAAATATAATTTTGAAATATTTTTCTATTTTTGTACTCTTGTCAAAATTTTGCTGTTTTCAAAGAAAAATGATCTTTGGTGCTTGTTGCAAAATATTTAAAAAAATATTATGATACGATTAAAATAAAATTAAATTATAATTTCTAAAAATATTAGTATAGAATTATTAAATATTTTTTTATATTTCACCTCTTCGTAAATTACAAATATCGAACTATGTCGTTATTTTTAGTTTTCGAAATTTTGGTATTTTTTTTTAAGGAAAATTAATGTGACATTAAAAAATTGCTTCGAATAAAATAAAAATAAAAAAATAAGTATTAAAACTCTTTTTGAAAAATAATTTAAAAAAGATTTAATTGACAACAAAATTTTAAAAAAATTATTAAATTTATATTTATTAAAAAACTTTATCAGAGTTTTCTTGTTTTTAACGAAAACTGTTTGGTGCTTTTCAAAGAAAAAAATAAAAGTTTCATTAAAAAATCGCTTAGAATGAAATAAAAACAGTCAAGCATTAAAAATGTCTGTAAAGGAATATTATATTTTTAAATATTTTTTAAATGTCATACTTTCGAATATTGTTCTTTTATTGTTCATATTTTGTAAATACATTATTTATAAATATTTTTAAATGTTTTATTTTCAAATATTGTTTTTTTTTTATTTTTGTCCTCTTCGTAAATTAAAAATATCGAATATCGAACAATATACTTTTTGTTGTTTTTCGAAATTTTGATATTTTTTAAATGAAAATTAATATTGCATTAAAAAATCGTTTGGAAAAAAAGTAAACATCAAAAACGTGATTGAAAAAAAATTAAAAAGAAGGGAAATTAAAAAAAAAATGTACGTAAAAAAATATATTTAAATTAAAAAAATATACATATTTAAAAAAATTTATTTTTAAAATATTTGTTAAAAATTATACTTTCAAATATTTTTTTATTTTTGTCCTCTTCGTAAATTGAATATGGATATCCTTTTTTTTGTGTTCAGAATTTTGATATTTTTTAAAGGAAAATTAATTTTACATCTACAAATTTTTTCGAATAAAATAAATATAAAAATTAAATAAGAAAATTAAAAAAAATTAATAAAAAAAAAAAAAATTAAATTAAAATATTATATATTTCATATATTATATTTTTTTAAATGTTGTGGTATTAATAAATTCAAAAAATAGTGGTAATTTAAAAAAAATGTATAATTCCTAATCTCAAATCAAAGCTCTAATATCCATGCAGAAGTTGTGGAAAGCTCTTCGATTAAAATTTTAATTTCTGTATTTTAAATTTTCCCAAACGAGCCCCGTGACCGTTATAATGCTGCTGAATTTAAAAGCGTTACGTGGAACCAGACACCGGAGCACATGTATATGCCCTCACATATACATATGTACAGCGTATAAATTAAAAAAAATGTTTTCCATTTTGCGGCTACAACCCTTGAGAGAGCAGCGTGTAGTTGCCAGCGCCGTACGCCATTTTGTTGCATGCCCCTGCTCACATGTACGCGAAAATTAAATTTTTGAAAATGTATTTGCCGAAACATCTGCTTGCACATACACTATCGCTTATGCCTATGGGCCCACATTTGGATATGTGTGTGTGTGCCAATGGCTTTGTGTGTGTGTGCGTGCGCAAAAGTGCCGTTGGACCATCAAAATTCATTTAACAACCGCTCAGACGCACACTTTGAGCTTAAATTATTTTGTTTCAATGTTCGTTTCCCCAAGCCCACATATTTATGCGCTTGTCTGTGTGCGTGTGTGTGTGCACAGTAATACATGCCAACAGAAATATACAAATTATACACACATGGGGTTGTGCGCACGGCTAACGGGAAACAACATTTGCCGTTTCGAGTGAAACTTTGTGGTGTGAGCATTTAAGTTGTTAGCCTTGGCCTGCTCAACGCCCGAGGCCCGAGGTCTTCTCTTCTATGTATATGCGCGTTTGCTATTTATTGTGTGTTCTAAAATATATGTATATATATACTCTTATACATACATATATATATATATATCTATATACATATTTACAGTTATATGCGTGAAATTGAAGTTCGCGACTGGGTCGCTCTCTAAGCCACTTTATGAAACTTTTGCTGGGCCCACAAACACAAATACAAACACACATGCAATAACGTGTTTTATACACGAGTGTAGCAACTAATTCGTGTTTTTGCTTTTTTTCATGTATTGGTGTGTAGCTGTTTTCCTTTGTATGCGTGAAAGCCCTTAAATAATTGCGTGTTTTTGTAAGTACCTCCCCCTCCCACTGCATTTACTTAACAACTATATACATATGTATTAATGTGCACATAAATGCAAATGTTGGCATGAACAGCTCGTGTTTATAAGTCTGTCACTTAAGTAAGTTTGGCTCTTGCCTACTTTGATGGCACCAAATACAACTTTTTCGAACTTGCAGGCTCTTTACCGTATGAAATTTATGAAACGAGGTAAATAAAAGAGTTTAGTTTTCAAAAGCGCTTAATTTTCCTATTGCTATATTTAGTACAAAGGGTTGTAGCGGTTCTTACAAAACATTTTCCAAAAGACAAGTTATCAAAGTTGTAAGGAAAAAATCCACGCATTTTCTATTGTATTTTCTAGCCTTTGCCAGACTGAAGATGAAACACCTTATTATCTTCGGCGAGCCAACAGACATAGTCGAAACTGACATTAACCGTCTCAACAAATATGTGTTAGACTCAAAGCGCTTTGCAGAATTGTAAGAGCTTGTGATTCATTATATAAAAGTTTTAGTTAACACAACGGATCGCCGCTGTCATATGAGATTCCTGGTCTTGTTGACCCATGAATATTGATCAGGACCGCCATAAAAGCAGCCATGCCATCGCTAAAGAACTTAATATTCAAAACTGTTTTGAACCATTTAAAAAAGGCTGGCTATAAAAAGAAGCTCAATGAAGCAATAACACCAAATATATTCGAGTGTGTAGTAAAAGGTTAAGGCGCCTCAAGTGAGAATTTTCGTGGCATGCACGGTCGCACTAGTAACTATAACCGGCGCCTCAACAACCCACGCTCTTTATAAGCATGCAAGTTTTTGTATGGGAAAGTTTTTAAGCTACGTTCGAAGTATTGCCAATAGCATGTCTGTTGATATTACGAGGTCTATGCGAATTCTTGTTCTTTTAGTATATTCAAGCAAATAAGCTGAGGCCTACAATCATGTATTTACACGAGTGTTTGTCAGCTTAGGTAAGAATGTTAATTCTTCTTTCAAAAATGTGACCCATGACCTGCGCAGCTTGCTAGAATATATTTTAAAAATAATATATCGACTTTTCAAATTTTTAAAATATTTTTTTAAACGATTAATATAGTGAAAGCTTGATTTCATGCCTTAGTCAGCAAGCATTTAACTTGTATAACTTGTAGGAACTGCAAATATTGCGGAAAAATATTGTAAAATAGACGTTTAAATATATTTTGTTGCTCATATTACGCTTTCAAGATCTTATCGTAATGGCGAACTGTTACTATTACGACTTACTTCATTTGTTTATTGATAAAAATTATTGCCAAACAGAAATTTGTTGCAACTCGTGGTGAACTCTACTTAATTTATGTCTTTCACGTTTGCTTAAATCGATATAGATTTGATTTCTACAAGAAATCTCCCACTGAAATCGTTAGAAGGTCGGTTAAGAAAGCTAAAACTGTGTAGAAAGCTGATTTAGTATTTGAAGCTATGCCAACTGATCCAAATTGGCAGAGGGCTTTAATAAGCGGCCTTTATCTGAAAGAAATTCACTCGGGGGTTTGATATTGCCTACTTTGGAGGTCCTTTTAATAAAACCGTTATAAAATATCCTAAAATCCTTCAAAATAAAAAACATTTAGTTTTAGGACTTACAAACAACCGTTATGTCAACAAAACTATAATACTCTCTTTAGCAACTTTGTTGCGAGAGTATAAAAATCAGTTGAAGTCTGATTAGAAATACGAAAAGACTTTTTCGACTACCAAACATTATATGTGACCTGGTCTACGGAAAGGGGACTTAGGTGTCAAAAAAAGGAGAACAATTAATGAGATAACGAGAAACTGACGATTATTTTTAACAGCTTTTCCCAGAAAACTAGTTTTCGCACGTTAGCTCCCTTTTCGTAGACCAGGTCACATATTCTAAAATCTTTCGGAACAAAAAAGTTGTCTGATTACTCAGCATATTTCCCTTTAATTATCTATAGCGCCTCCAGTAATTCAGCTGCAGGCTTAATGTTTCAAAGCACTGTAATGAGATTACAAGCGTCAAACAAGTGTTAGTGAGTAAAAGCAGTTAGGACTGTTTAATTTTCTCATTGAAAAGCATAAAAGGCATTTAAGTGAGTGCGCCATAAATAAGGCTTAAGGCAGCACTATTAAAAAGCGGCACTTAGTGACTGCTGTTGCAGGCGGCGACACATGCACCAAACGCCCATCAATTTCAGCTGACATGAATGCTGAATACAGTAGTTTAGTGGCAAGCGATAACAAATGAAGACAAAAGCGCATAACGGCGTCTAATGACAACATCTGTGTAGGATCAACAAAGCGCGTACAAGTCCGCATAAGTAAGCAGTGCGGTGTCTTTACATTGTTGTTACTCATACGCCATAGCGCACCAACCAACCAACCAAAGCGGAGCACAGTTTGCTTGCATGCGAGTGTGTGCGGCGTCTTTTAACTATTAAATTGTAGTAGCGCATTAGTGTTGTCATGTTGAATTAAGATTTTCTTCTTCCAAGAACATTCCCTAAGCTATTCGAGCTGTCACATAAACTCCCACAACTGCCAGTGTGTGTTTGTGTGTGTGTGCGCTTGTGTCTCAAGCTGACAGTTATTGAGCGGTTTTCGTAATATAATTGTGTTTTATAATATCGTTTGCAACACACAGGCGCACAAACAGCTGCACATATGCGTGTTCGTGTGTTTGTTGCTGTCTAATGATGTGCAGTTTAGCACAGTTTCAGGCGCTGCCAAAGTTCTACGGCCACACACATGTTACACTTATGCATGCTGCATAATGGCTGTATTTAGTTTATAAATAATAACTGTTGTTGTATCTGCAGTATGTGTAGACTTTATTGTTGGCTTTGTTTATAAACAATTTCATGGCATCGTGATGTCTTGTGTTGTTTTTGCATTAGTTTCAATGGAAGTTTTCATGTTGCTGGCATTAAGTTTGAGCTCAGCATAAGCTCGCCTTACGTAGATAAATGCGGATATGCGATTAAAGTTATATGCTAGCATTTTGTAACTGCTATTTTGTGTCTTAGAGTTTATGTACACTTGCAGGAATGCTGCTGCAGTTGGCCTACTTTTTTCGAGTATGATCAATTGACTGGCGCTGCCTACATAAATTGCTCGAAGATAAACTTGCTTCAAGGATTTTGTTAAGGAAATTGTTGGGTTTATTACTAAGAAATGTTTACTTAAGATGAGTTTGAAATGAAAAAAAAACTTATTTGGCGAGTTGAGTTTGAATTTTTGCAAATTCATATACATATCGTCACCTAAAATGCAAAACAACGTATCATAAAAAAACCGAAATTGAGTTTTTTATTGCTTACGACTCGCTACATCATATTACATATAAATAGCATTGAATTTTCAGCTACGTTACCAATATATAACCAATATATAACTAAAATATAACCAATATATAACCAATATATAACTAAAATATAACCAATATATAACCGTTTTATAACCAAAACTCAAATTTTGTTTCAATATGTTTCTTTGATATCGTTTTCCATTCCCCTGTAAACTTATGATAAGTGATGTTACGTCATTTTACATTTTAGGTGACGATATCGACAATGGTTAGTAAAATTTAAAAAAAAGCTATGTGGAGAAATTTCACTAAATTTTTTTTTTGTTTTTTTTTAGTGAAATTTTTATAGTATTACTAAAAATATTTATTTTTTTTAAATTTCCGCTTGAATTTGCTTACTTTTGCTTTTTTAAATGATATTTTTTTCCATGAAAATATTTTGCATATATGGCAACTCTGCTTACGACCCCGGCATTTTCAAAATAATCTAATAAAACATTTAGTAGATGAGTAAATTGCTGCATCTTAAATTTGAGCAAATAACTATAATTTATAGCGCAGTTTAAGTTAATTACACTGTAACTCATTTAAATGGGCTTAAATCAGCGCAGGAACCCACATGTCACGTCAATATAGTTCTGCAGCTGCCGAATACCTAGTGCACATGCCGCTATCTAAAATATTTGCAGGCAGTTTACCTCAAGCAAAATAATTAATTTGCCTGTAATTAATTTCGGCATGAGATTTTAAGCATTTTGCTCGCTTTCGTCAACAGGGTGAAGCAGTCATGTTCAATAACCACAAAAGCGGCTGAATACCGTCACATAAATTTAATAAAGTTCAACATAATCAAAAATATAATCAAAAAAATATCAGAAGTGTTGAATATAATTTTCTAAGCACATTAAGTTTTGGCTAACAAGTTTAAATTTATCAAATATGCGCCTAAAAGTATGCAGCATAAGAGATTTAAGCTTTTTCTGTGCTTAAATTCGCTTGGATCGTTTTAAAAGTCAATTTTACTCGTTAGACACAATCAAACAGCATTTAATTTTAGCACTAAGCCAATTAGCGCGACAAAAGCTTTATAAGAATATATGTAAGTTTTTAGTGCTAGTTACGGTAAATCTAACTATTTCTATGATTTTGCATGCATATATGCTAATTTTCGTAATGAGTTTAGTAATGATGATGATGATAAATCATTAAATAAGTGTTTAAATTTTTCATATTTTTTGGAATAATTCTTTCTGTTTGTTTATAAATAGGGGGCGACAACACTTAAACATATGGATATGGAACGCTATTGGAACTGAAGTCATTCGCAAAGAAATTTCATTATTTTGAACACTCCAATTAGTTGGCAAAAACTTAAAAAATATTACTAGCTGATTGACAATTTTCCCGGTAAGTGAAAGTTTTGGAATTAATTTTATGTCACTCAAACAATCATACATTATTCTCAACCAAAATTTAGTCGAATAACACTAGTTTTAGTGGTCATTTTGGTACTCTGAAGTTAAAGGCTGTTCCGTGCTAAGTTTAAGTTGCTAAATCCGAAATTGTTTTTAAAAAATTCTACATTTCCTAACACGTACGAATTTTTTGGTTTATTGGCAAGAAGTTAGGCCCCATCGCCACTTACTTAATTGACAAAATAGGAACACTTTTGAACTCAAATTTGTAATCAGTACCCTTCAAATACCGCACAGACCTCTTAACATATCAGTCACAAATTTTTCCTATAGATTTGCTGAATAGTGTAATTTTATTTCACTTACTATATGAGCACATCAATTAGGAGATTACAAATTAGTCTACAGAAAAGTATAAAATAAGAAACTGATTTATTCTCTAAGTAAACTTGATTCAGCGACATTTGTCGGCACGCTTTTTACAAATTTGGCAACATTGCTTCCCTGCTGATATATTTTGCACGGAGTAGTTGCTGTTAAGCTGAGATTCATAAAATATGATCAACTGAAATCGCTGTCAAATCATGAAAGCTATCAACTTTCAAATAATTTTGGTACTTAAACTAAGTGAGCTTTTAAAAGGGCTTTGAGCTTTTAGCGAGCTTTCAAAACTTGGTGTTGTAATCTCAGACTTTCGAATCACGTAAGATATAAATTTTCAAGTATTATTTGGAACTTAAACTGAGTGAGCTTTGAGGTTTTAGTGAGCTTTCAAAACTTAGTATTGCAATTTTAGCCTTTCGAATCATGTAAGATATAAACTTCTAAGTTTTGTTTGCCACTTAAACCAAATGAGCTTTGAAGAGAGGTTTGAGCTTTTAGTGAGCTTTCAAAACTTAGTATTGCAATTTTAACCTTTCGAATCATGTAAGATATAAGCTTTCAAATATTATTTGGCACTTAAGCTGAGTGAGCTTTAAAAAGAGCTTTGAGCTTTGAGTGAGCTTTCAAATTTTAGTGTTGCAATTTTAGCTTTTTGCCTATATGTAAGGAATCTGAAGCCTGCTTAAGCTTTTAAACAAACCTTTCATGCTGTTACTAAACGCACTTCTTACCGTTGACATATTACTAAAACCCCAAAAGTAACGCAAGCTGACTTTAACCTAAATATTCTTATACTTGAAAAATAAAAAACTACATCACTTTTGTTAAAACTGCCAATCAGCTAGAGGAGTCGCGTCTAAAAAATTTTACTTTACTACAATTTCACTTCACCAAATCAATATTCTTGTTTGTTTTCATTTTACAAACTTTTCTTCTTCGTTAATTTACAATCCAAAGTGGGCATCGATTATTACATTTTGTGGAGGATTTGATATTTCTGTGAGGGGTTTTGGTGGTTCGAAAATAATTTATGTTTTACCATGATTACAGCGCCGCCCGCTATTATAACACGGGCCGTATGGGAGACTTGTCCCTCACCATTGCGTGCAATGCAAGTGTACTCTCCGATGTCCTCGTGTCGGATGGTGGAGATCCGTAACTCGGTGCCATCATTAAAGATGCCAACAGTAGACGAGGGATCAACGGGATTAGCATCTTTGTACCATAAGATCTCTGGTGTTGGGGTGCCATCCGCTTGACAATTTAGAATAATTGAGTCGCCTGTTTTTTGCGTGGAAGAGACAAAGAAAGAAAGAAAGAGAAAAAGTAGATTAATATTCAAATTTGATGCAATTGAAAAATACCGTAATTTATATAACATAATAAAGTGAACACCTCTGTGGAGTAAGCAGTAAAATACTTAAAGAATACGGGAAACAATGCGTGGCATATACACACTCCCACGTACACGCATTGGCCTGTCAAAACTGCACGAAAGCTTGTGGCGCGGGCAGGCGTTGCTTGCCAGTCAAGTTAGCGATAAGCTGTCAAATGCGGACAGCGCTGGCTGATTCTGGCACTAGATAGCAGCAGCTACTTTTAGTTTTCATTTTCTATCATTTTCATTTTTCTTTTTGCTTTGAGCGCGCTCTGCTCATTGTCTTCGGCATGTACGTACAGTGCGTCTAACTGTCATTGTGCGCCGGTATGCAGGATGGTTCAGGGCGGTTTGTGTGCGTGTGCGTGCCTTTGTCGCTTGTTTGATTTGTTGTACGCGCACAGCAGCAAACTTTCCTTCCGGCTTATCATCTGCGCTCGCCCATCCTCACGCCTCCAACCTGATTTTTACGCGCCTCTGCATTACTGCCTAGCAGGCGCTCGTGCTGCGCTCTGTTCTGTGCAGATAATTTGCCATGAAAACTGCCGGTTGGCTTGTCTTTTATGTTAAGCGTTCTTTTTTTATCTTTATCCACTTCATACTGCAGGAGTTGGCAAAGTAAAATGTGCGCTCAAATAGGATCAACAGTTAAAAATGGCGGAATAAAACAATACAATAATAACATATACTAGAACAAGTCGGCCAGAGCATGCCAACGATATTGCGCCATTGTTTATAAGTGGAACTGCCAGGCGGTGGAACGGCGCGCTGTTGTTGGCTGTCGTAAATGAGCCGCTTGCTTTGTTCGTTCTTGCATTCGCAGTGTGGCAAGGTTCGGTCCGGCGAGCTGGCAGCGCTTTTGTTTGCAGCGCGAGTTCCTGCTGATTTGTTGCTGGTCTTTCTTTAAACACAAGTGTTTTCTCTATAATTTTCAACGGCTACATGTTCATCTAAGTTTTGCTGGCTTCCATTCACACTTTTTTCTCGCATAATTTTTATAATTTCGCGTCTGTAGCCCAGCTTGGTGCATATTCTTTCAACTACTAACATTTCTAAATTTCATGAGCACCCTGTAATGAATGTGTGCTCTTGAAAGCGCGTCTTCAATGTGCGCTCTAGCGTTAAGGCATTCATTTCCTCTCCCATATCGTCGACCATTCATCCTTTCATTCCGTTTTTGACTCCTTTATTTACGTAGTACATAGACCTTCTTATTATTATTATTGTTGTTGTTGTTTATGCTTACTACGACAGCCGCAATTAACACAAATGGCTACAATTGGTTTCAATTGCCTTCAGTTGTTGTCCTTTGTTTCTTGCCATTGTTCGCTTGCGTCGTGCCGCAGTTGCATGGTTATTGTGGTGGTTGTTGTTGTTTCTATTTGTCTAAGCTTTAAGTTGGTTTTTGTTGTAGCCAGCAAACTTCAATTGGCTCCTCTTCACCGCCACATGGCTTTTGTTTGTCTAACCAACGCATTTTAATTACTTTTTAATTAACAAAGTTCCTCCTGTATTTGCGGCAATAACGGTAACTTTAAGCTAAATGTGGAAGCTAGTTTTAAATAGAAAATTATTTGCATTTCTTTAAAAAAAACTGCACGGTATTAGGTCGCAAGATATGCGGAGTTGTAATTTTTTTTAAATTTTCTTTTTAAAATTAAGAAATGAGCAACATACCTATATTTCGATCAAGAAGTATGAATTTGTTTAGATTAAGTCCTAGTTTAGGTTAGATAAAATAGGCTGATTACTGAGATTAGCGCGATTATTAATAACTCCACTTGGACTGCAAGAGGCGCTTGTCCGCTGTAATGCCCAGAACTTCTAAGTATGGATCGAAAAGACCATCGCATATAGGCGAAATGCCTAAAGCCAGCCACAAATTTGTTGAGCTGACTTACATCCACTGAAGATAATTCGCTAAAAAGCGTCTAGGGCCAGCCAGAATTTATTGAGCTGTCTAATATCCACTGAGGGCAATTCACCAGGTTCGTAGAAAGTATGACAACCAAGATGTTTCATCCTTTGTCTGACTGAAGTTGGACAACAAAAGAGAAAGTGTCTAGATGTGTCTCGGCCTCGGCAACTTTGGCAAGTTGGGCCCTCCAATATGACCATGTGACCAGCTAGTAGCTTCAAGGACCTTAAGCGTTCCACTCTGAGCCAGAAATCTTTCGCAACGTCACAAGTGTTTATTGCTAACGAACCCTTACTAAGCTCAGGCGAGTCTCATAGATCCAGAGCCGGAAACAGCGAAATACCTGTTTGTTCCCATTCTAATGAGTTGTAGGTGAGGGTGCTTTTTTCAGCGAGCTTATCAGCTTTATAGCTTTCCAACAAATACGATGTGGCCAGTCACCCTTACCACTTAGATATGAAAGTAGCTTAATGTCGCTAAAAGTGAGATCATTTATTCCTTGACTAGCTTTGAGTTTACTGTCAGCGAGTTCAGAGCCTGTATAGCCGGTCTGCTATCGTACCGTAGAAGTACATCGGTTGCTACCTCGACGGCTGCCACTGCTGCTTGAAAGATACACTGAGAATGCTGAGGAATAGAGCTTCCGAAAGAATACTACACCTCCAACGTTCCTCTCCTGCTTCGATCCATCCGTGGAAAAGCTAGTTTCGTCTCTTCTCCAGTGACTTTGCCAAAATCATATATATCTTGATTTTAGTTGTAGCCAGGTTGCCAGGTTACCTACTCCCACAAAACATAAGCAGTTGGGAAGAAAATACTCGGTTGATTCCATCATATTTTCTTTTTCAACTTCGGCAACTATTATCCGACAAGACCTTTGGTTACGGTTAAGGAAAAGTAAACTGCTGAGTCAACAAACCTCACTAGATCATTTGCGGTCTTTCTCAGGCAAAAAAAAAATTCTACGACTACAGTTCAGCGTTCAGCGATCTCACACGAAATCCCGACTTTGTAAATAAGTTCTTCCATATTTCAAAAACTTACGAAGCTTAGCTACCCATCGGCTCCTCTGTACTTGGTGTCATGCAAATAGCATGCGAGCAGATCACACATATGACGATTTGCTGAAATTCAGTCGGAGTTAATTACATTTTTCGTTTTTAAAGCAAGTTATTAAAGTCGAAAAGAAATATGTTCATACATATATACTCGCATATATTTGCGATTCTTTCAACTTTCGCTTCCGCCCTGCTCGCCAAGCCAAAAGTAGCGGTATATAAACATTTGCGAAGCTGACAGCAACCATTTTGCCACTACTAATTGCCATTTACCAGCTGCAGACTCGCCCGAGCACTGCATTTCGTCTGTCCAGCTGACTACGCGGGCACAAATTAAACACGTCTTCATAGCTGTCTATTAAGACAGCAGCGCCGCAGCAACAGTTGACGGCGAAACAGATGGCAACTCAGGCACAAGTCAACCGCATATTAACTTTGGCTAACTTGGCTCCTTTTCAAGTTTAATTAGACAACATTAAAGTGGAAAGCAACTACTTCGCTTTCAGCTATTTGTCGGGAAACATTTCATGTCAAGGCATGCGCTGAGAGCGAGTGAATGTGTGAGCTCTCATATACTATATATGTGAATATGTACCTGAATTTTTAGTCAGGGCTTGCAAACAATGGTTAGGAGATGCTGTTGGTCTCCAACTTTGTGTTTTTATCTTTCCCAATGCAAGAAATATACCCGCCATGCAGAGCGCAGTCAAACTTCAAAGGTGACTAAATCTAAATCACGAAACGCGGAGTTCTCTATACATACACATAGAGAGTTGGCAAAGAGGCGGTCGGAGAGCTGACAAAGTATGAGAATTACAGTCAACATAAATGAATCGCATTCAAGCAGAGCGCGGAGCAGGGTTTGTGGCAAAAGCGTAAGTAATGGAATTTGGAACAGAATTCAAATCGATGCTAACGGTGCAAGCTCTCTGAGTGTTTTTTGCAATTGCGATGCTAAAGAGACAAATGCTGACAATTATTCATAGCGCCGGTGGAAGGGATTACGCATGGATACTGTAGTTGGGGTAATGGATACAAGTGGAATAGAGAAACAGCGATCATAGTGTTTGAGGCGAAAAATATAAAATTTATTGAAAATTGGTAACTTTTTTGTTTTACAATTTGAATTTTTTTTGAAATTGAATGAGCGCCTAGAGTATGCCTTTGAAAATATGTCAGGTAGATCTTTACGAAATTGCTGAAATAGTGACATATTAAGTTTAAATGCCGAATGCAAAAAGTAATAATAGCAAAGTGATTAAGTAACTAGTTAATTACTAAGTTTTGAGTAATCCTGAGAATATTTGGCTCTTTTGCAATGCATACTCACAGTTCATTTTCAGCAACTTCACTTACACTCCATTACTTCTGCGTTTTTCCACATGCATTCTTTCTGGAATGCGCTCAGCTGATATTGGGACAACAATATTAAGGCTTTAAATAACTACCAGGTATACAAAATCCTCTATTTTTTACCTGTCTACTTGCTGCAAAATAAAAAGTTGGGTTAGCTACTCAAATACTTTCGCAGAC
This sequence comes from Bactrocera tryoni, assembly GCF_016617805.1. Taxonomy (NCBI): domain Eukaryota; kingdom Metazoa; phylum Arthropoda; class Insecta; order Diptera; family Tephritidae; genus Bactrocera; species Bactrocera tryoni. Next base: position 3,780,425 of record NC_052500.1, read on the forward strand.
TTAGCCGAGTGTGAGTGTTGAACACATCAACAAGAAGGATAAACTCACTGAAAGTGACAAATTTGTGGGTTTCGCAAACAGACCGGCATGCAATTTGCCATTTATGACAGCGCACATTTCGGCTCACACACGCGAACCAAATGAATTGGCGCGCACACACTGCCAACGGCAGCTGCAGTGGCTTGAAAGTCGGGTTTATGCGCGCGTGTGTGCGGTGAATGAGCAAATTTGTCGAAAAAATCTCAATACCAGCACCGGTTAGAGACGCGTTGCTGGCGGGTGCGAAACGAAAAGCTGTCAGCATGATGAATTCGGGTGCTCAGATACTATCGAAGGTGAGTGGCAGGTATGTGCGCGCCCGAATGTATGCTACTTTTAAGTAAAATGTGTGATGTCAAAGTGGCAAATGTCTGGAACTTTTTTGCGAGCAAAAAAAAAGGTGAAAGTAACGTTTCTGCAGGCGAAAGATGGAGTCACACACACATATATGTATTCGCACACCCACAAGTAGTAGATTGTGATTTTGTAGTTTTGAAGTATATTTATGGGCGCCGTACAGCAGCTCACTGCATATGAAGTTGATGTATGCAAATTGAGCACACCTACGCAAACATACACTCAGGCATATACAAGTGACACCATTATAAGCTCTTGGGTACACATGTGAAGATTATAGCCGCAATTTGTTTGCGTTTCTATTCTTTCGCTTGGAAGGTGCTTTCACATCATGTTTTCCTTTTGCATTATTTTTGTTTTGATTCGGTGCATGGCTATGGCTATGGCTTAGCTCTTTGTGTGTTTGTGGTCCCAACAGCCTCGCAGCTGACAATGACAAATCGAAAGGTATAAATCCTAACGGGTTCTGTGGAAGCTGCCGCAACTGCTTTGGCATATACTCTCTATCCTTTTCGATTTTTTTTTTTACTTTTGTGTGTGTGCGTGCGTTGGATTTTGCTGGAAATTTATTTGCTGTAGTCGGAACTATCGCAGCGTTTGGAGAATTGCATTGGCAAAATATTTATGATTATACTTTGTGCGCAATATTTGCTGGCAAACAGGTAAGCCAAGTTGTTTTGCGCCGCAAATAAATCAAACAAGAGAGCTCTCTGGTATTTCTTTACATTGGAATTTAGAAGAATCGTATTTATTGCGAATACCGTTGCGTGGCATGCGTTCGTTAGGGGAAATTGTTCTATTTTTGTTTCTTGTTGGTGCAATATCGGTAGCTTTTAAATAGGTATTTTAGATTGATCCTGAGAGTAATTGAAAATGAGCTCATAGAGTGCTAAGATGAGGGCAAAATAAGTTCGATTGAATGCTTCTGAACGGTAATATGAATATGCCAAAGACAGTTATCATTCAGGTACCGATAAAGCCTGCTGAAGATATTAAGATAAAATATATCAAAAAATAATTTTCCTATGTTTCTTGCGGGTCTTCCATGTACCCAATATAATGTCCTTCACTCTATCCTGTTAGCTTGTACGGTCGCACATATTATATTGTAAGTGCAGGAACTTAACATTTTCAATAGCTTTCATACATAAGTGTCTTGTTGTGTTGTGTAATATTCTTTACTCTAGAAAAACGTAAGTTAAAAAAAAAATAAGCTTTTTGTGAGCTTTCACGCAAAAAATTATGTGTGTTAGCTTTCTAAAAGCTTTCATAATTCATAATACTCGTCTCAGTTTCTTTTCTTTGTATCTGATAATATTAAATAAAAGTTCTTTTTCGCTGTATTTTCGAATCAAGTAGAGCTTTTAATGAGCTTTTATATTTCAAAGTATTCTTTTCAGTTTTATTTTTATCTGATAATATTCCTAACATAATACTTCAGTTTAGGAGATTGACAGGGAAACGTTGTCTTAGTTGCATCATCAATTTAAAAAAAAAAATTAAATCTTTGCGAGCTTTCACGCGAAAAGTGATTTAAAAAGCTTTCATACAAAAGGTACTTATGTCAAATTATTTTCATTGCTTCGTTGTATTTTCTATCTAATTAGAGCTTTTCTTGAGCTTTCACAAATTAAAAGTACTCCTTTTAAGTGCCCTTGTGTATGACAATGTTTCCAACTAAATACATAAGTTTAGGAAAATGACACAAATAACGGTAAATTGGTTGCATCAGAAATTCAAAAAAAATCTAAAGGTTCTTGCGAGCTTTCACGCGGAAAGTGATCTACGTTGGCTTTTAAAAAGCTTGCACACAAAAAAGTTCTTTTGCGAATTATTTTCATTGCTTGCTTGTACTTTCTAGCTAAATAGAGCTTTCCTTGAGCTTTCACGTTTCAAAATACCATTTTCAACCTTCTTGCTTAATATCTAATGACAACTTCAACTAATACATAATTTTACGACATTCACACGGAAAATGTACTTTTGTTACATTATGTCCATTGCATCAGATATCATTTCAAAAGCTTTCAACGAGCTTTCACAGGCAACGATAGTTTTGACATATTCTTTTTATTGTATAAAATATAGTTTTACACTGATTAATCCATTCCTTTTTATTCCAAAAACACTTTTTGAAGTTATTCTTAATGCTACTGTCTAATAAAAATAAAAATGAGCTTTCACATTTTTAAGCTTTCTAGTTTCTTAAATAATATTTAGTAACTTTTGAGTATTTATTGGAATATTTTGAATCGTACTCACCTAAATTAACATATATAATATCCTCTGGTGTAACACTAAAACGTGGCGGTGCATGTACGTCTAAATGGAACCATGTACCGTTCTTATGCTGCTTGGGATCACGATTTAAAAATACCACTTTACACTCATACCAGCCTTGATCCGACTCCTTGATGTTGGTCAAATTGAGTGAGGCCGAACCGAACGGTGAGTCCTGTGAGACGCGTGACACACGGCCCTTGTAGCCCTCTTCGATGTGCTCCGGATAGCTTTCATACCATATATAGATGGGCAAATCGGAACCCTGCTGGCGGCAGCGTTTGATTTTTTTTCGTTGTTCGTTTTTGGTTTTTGGTTTTGAAACACAAAAATTAGTATTTGTAGGAAAGTTCCATTGAAGAAAGAGAAATGTGAAATAGTTTGGATGAAATTAGTACGACTTGTAGTGTTTATGTGTGCATAGACATGTAAGAAATGATAAAATAATGGCAATTGAAGTATGTCGATGTCAAACAATTACGAAATTACGAAACCAAAGAGTTTACATACTTGAAAAATCAATATTTACGAACGAAAGTAGATATTTATGTACATATGTTTCATTAGCTAAATAGTGAGCTACAAGCGAGTTTGTTGCATGATACTGGCGCAAAGAGACAATTCTTGCTTAAATGGTAGCAGTTAATAGTAGTATAAGTATATATGATATATAAATATATGCATAAGTATATATGTAGAGGTATTTCTACTAGCTTAGTGCACATAACTAAATCTATAAATACGAAAATATTTCAAAATGAAAATATTCAAGCACAATTCGGTTGCAAAAACTAAATCCAGTTAAAAAAATGTTGTAAAATAATTTCTTGCCAATAATTTCTGTACAAATAAATGCATGCAGACCACATAAGTAGTTGTGTATTTGAGTAATGCAAAAATATGCGCAAAAACTCCACTCATAGTCCAAGTGTCTTGCCACATTCCAATGCTACTTTTAGTACACGCAAACCAAAAAAAAAAATATTAAATTAAAAATTCCATTATTTTTGCTACATTTTTAATTTGCTTTAGCAGGCACATACAATAAATAACAATTATTTCGTGCAAGCGCAAGTTTATGCAAGGTTTTTGTTGCCTACTTGGAGGCGCCAGAGCATGCAAATTATTAACTATGCACGGCATAATGCCGGAGCCAATGTGTTGCGCACCAAAAATTATAAATTTTCTTTTTCTGCACGCTTTCCACACACACACACACGCTTATTTGTAGGTGTGCACATGCATATTTGTATATGTGTGTGCTAACTTATGCATGCGCACATAAAATTTAATGGTAAAACTGCAATAATTGCCTGAAAAGTCGCAATAAACCGATTGAGTACACGCAAAAATGCATCGGCATATAAACGCATATATTGAATGGGTTTTGTGTGTATTTGTGTGCATGCGTTGAAATATGCGCTAATATGTGGCATTTAAACATGCAGTGCAAGCGCTCAATTACACACCCGCATACATATTAAATTGTCAGAAACGCCGCAACGGCATACTCTTTACGCGCCCAATACAAAAGTAAGTGCATGTTTGCATCTAGATATGAATATGGCATGGCAGATTTTAATAAAAACAAATAGTTTTTCTTCGCTTTTGTGGCGGCGCCTTCCATAAAGTTCACCAACGAGTGGTCATATTGTTTATTAATTCGATTAAGCCATCGAAAAAGCATCAAGATTTCTGCTTGCGTCAAGTGGTAAAATCACAGCTTCAATCATTTTCAAAAGCAATTTATGTGTTCTTTTTTAGAAATTTTGTGGAAATGAAGAGACGCTCATAGTGTGATATGTTGAGTGATTCTATATTTTATGCCTTCACGAAAAACATACTAAAATTTCAAATCGATATCCTAAATAGTTTTTGACTTACAGTCATTTAAAATGTACTCGCTCAGTTCAAACCGGTCCACCAGTTTACTTTGAAACGCTTTTATCGCCACACAGCATTTTTCGAATTTGCTGTAGTGATAACTCGACTCATCTTATTTCTACCTGTTTCATATTTAATTCTATATATTATTTTTCAGTGACTGAATCGGCGCTTTTATCTAATCAAAAATCGAACTTTGACAGGCCAAAAATGACCAAAATTTGGAATAAAATTCTTTTTTTAAACACTGCTTCTTTGTAAATTTTTGAGATCGGATGTGATATGTATGGAGAATAACTTCTACTTTAGCGATTTTTTTTTATTTCTAGGTTTCACCCACGGAGAAAGCTGGAATCATGCAGCGATAGAGGACCTTTGTTTGGCGCTGTCGGAGATATTATATAACTCAAAAAATACTTCTTTTTCTCTGTGTATTCATGAAGTACGTTCTATAAGTATTTCCTGAATATTTCTAAATAGTCGATATAGTATTTTTTTATAATTCCCATTAATCAACTTTTCATTAGGATGTCACACTAGGTATGCTCCTCATCATCATGCTTAAGCAAATTAAAAAAAGAAAATGTTATTTTTTTAATTATCTAAATGAGAACATTACTTCTTTTCATACTATTAATGTACAAACTTGCTTTTCATAAACTTATCAGTGACAGCCTAGTGTAAGCCAACGTCCAACTTTTGGAAGTATTAAGAATTTCTTATGAGGTGCCCTTCTCAAATATTTGTCAGAACCTTGCGTAATCTTTTTTCATCGCCTTTGGCAGTTGGCAGCATTTGCTATAACGCGACATTTCGGCATGCTTCATAAGGCGACGTCCACTAGAAACACGAATGGAACTTATGTATATCACCATATCATCAATCCTACTGTCCTTCTATTTACAATTTCTGGCTGTCACTCAAGAGAGTTTAAAACTTGGTAGGTTATATCCATACTGATTTGCCTACGATTTTATACTCCAGATGGATTAGAGGTGTTTTGTAGTAGTATCAGTAATGTCAATATTGTTTTCCTATTTCACTTCCAACCCTCTGATCACTGTCTGTTTTCTATATTTGATTAGAGCAGTTATTTCCTAAAGTATCGTTAACCACGAACCCATCCATTTCCTTTGTTTCTGAGCGATAGAATACTGCTGTTGGACTTATTTGCTCTTTTACTTTTTTATTTTATTAGAAATCACATTTTGAAGAAACAAGTCCTATCACAGCCCCTCTGTCCAGTTAATAAAGTTTTCCGCTTAATAGATTGTGCTTAATAAACATCAACAACTTGTGGGACTGACAAATGTGCCTGTTTAACGGAGATGTGCGCTTAATAGAGCGTCCATTTAATAGAGCTTTCACAGTTTTTATATATGAATTGTTTTTACTATCCTATCTTCTAAGTTGGTTCGGACTGGACACACTGTGCTACATTTTGCTAAAATCGGTTCAGTAGTTTAGCAGTCCATCGCGGACAAACAACATGTGCCATTTTATTTTTCATAATTTTTATATATAAAGATATAATGGTATATGTAGCACCTGTTATGTGCTAAGCAAACATTTGCACTTAAGTTGATGCATGAAGTCAACCTGCATAACTTTAAACCTAGAAGCCAGCAACCTTTACGCTTAATTATTCCTAAGACAAGCTTTTATTATTCGAAATTCTGAGTAGCGAGTATCTTATCAAGTCTACTGTAAAATTTTCTCAGTTTTTAATTGCGATGAAATTCGATTGGTATACATTTTACGACGACGTTAAAGCGATATCGAAAATTCAATTTTAGATTTTAAACAAAACTCTCAAATGGCAACGCAGAAAGCGGGTAGTCCTTTTGTGATTTCAAAAAAAAAGGTTTATTAGTGAATTCAAAGTTAACATTTTTATAAAATTTTCTCACTATATATACTATACTGGAAACTTCTTAGTAAATGTGACTCAAAGCTAGAACTGCCGTTTTTATTAACTACTTCTTTCTTTCTACTCATTTTTAAGCCTTTAAACATTGTTTTTATAGCATATTTATAAGTTTAATTTAATTTGAAAATTAGTTTTTTTCCACAGACCGACAGTTACTTAAGCGCTTTCATGCAATCCCATTAAAATTTTCGTTTAAGCTGCTACTTAAAACTTCGAGTCCTCTTGCGCACACACCTCCACTTTACCTCCACTTTGCCGGCACCCGCGCTGACTGCTGGCAAGCGACGATTTTTGCTCATTCTTGACACTTAATTTGTGCATTAGCTTGACAGCAGTGACGGCCAAAGTTTGCCCTGATAAATGTGTCAGAAAGTAGCGAGACACATGCATACAGAGCGAGAACGACCTGCAGCCAGCGCAAAGTAGCGTCAAAGTAACTCCAGCATATTTTGCTTTTATTACGTTCTGTCTGCTTCTGTATACTTTTACGTGTCATATGTGGCTAGCGGTAACTTGCTGCCAGATTAAAACTGATTGCATGCTTGTGAATAATTTTGACAATCAACTGAAGTAAGCAGAGGTGTGTGGTGGCGCAGTTTGACAGTGCAGCAGTTTACTTTAGAAATTTGAGAGAGTTAGACATGCTTACGCTTCCTTGCTTAGAATTTAATTTTCGCTTTGACGTAACTGTTATCAGTATTTCATGTTAGTTTTAAGCATGGCCTTCTGGGCGGAAGTGGGAACTATTGTGGCAGCAGAGAGCGCTCATTGTTGCGCGTAGCTCACCATAAATAACTACAAGCATAAGTCCGCTTAAAGCCTTTAATTTTGGTCAAATAATTGCGCTCACATTCACCGCCAGCAACTGTGTCAATTGCATGGTATGGCGCGCACGCCGCGGTGCACCATGTCGTATACGCGATGTGTTTGGCTCGCTCTGACCGTTTATTGTGGCGCTGGTCGCATAACTTTTGCTCGCCTGCTTGCTCTCAAACACTGCTCGGCATGCGGTCTGTGGTATTTTCGGCTTTTTATGCGCTTACATTCGCAATATTTTTTTTTCCACCGCTAGTGTGCGTGTGCGTCTGTGTGTTTGGGGTTGTGTGAAGTAGAGATAACATGTGTAAAATTTGCAAGCGCCATGATTATTATGCTTGCCATAGCTGCTGTCCAAGCGATTACGATAATTTAAATAGTTTTTTGTGCTATAAATGCGATTTTGCGGTTTGGCTGTTTATACACGAGCGTAAGGCAGCGCTATTGTTATATATGCTTGCAAGTATGAAGAGTTGTGCAGGGAAAATAAATACTTTCACAAGTTCTGGCTTGCTGCCAGCGAATATGAAGCCATGTTTGGTTTATGTGATGGTTTTTGTAGGTAAAGTAAAAATTTCTCGTGGATTAAAAATAAAAATTTCAAATTTCTTCCTGAAAAGTTTTTCTGTATTAATCTTGAAGACACCTTCCAGTTGATTTCCGTACTACCAAATATCCTAACTCGAGGTCGATCGCCGTTTCGACCAACAGTGACAATTTCTTCTATAGACAGTATCATCTTGGAAGCAATAACAATGCTCTGGGTAAATTTTCCGGAATTTCCGATATATTTTCCAATATACTTTCCGATATATTTTCCAGCCGCTTGAAGTTCGCTTTAACTTCATGGAACCCTATTGTTGTAAGCAACAAGTCTCTTATCGCACCGGAAAGAAGCAACTCAACATCAACTATATTTCAAGTGATTCAAAAAATTATTTTTATCATTTTGTTAAAAATTTTCGTTTCCATCTAGTTCCTGCGGCTCCCAACGCATCATTTTGAATGCGGAAAATTAATTTCGTATTTTTTGTTTGGCTAACTAATATCCAATCCATTCGAATTGGCCCCAAAATCCACGCATTTCAAACCATAAACTCAATTTAATGCTTAAACTTTTAAATACACGCATTTAGAGCTCTGAATTATAGTGTTTTGTACCAATCATGCGCATTAACCCAGTTGAAATCTGTCATAATTGGCATAATTAGCGCGGCTCATGCATATTTACCGCCGCCGCATTTTTGATTTGGCGTTTTAATTTTGTTTATTCTGTTGCAATTTGCTCGCTTTAATGTGAGCGTTTTTCCTCGGCAATTTGGTAATTTTTATATTAACGAAACATTGGCATTATGTTGCTGCGGTTTTTCGGTGTTATTTGCGTTTGACGCGAACGCAGTTTTTCAATAAATTGGTCAGCATGTGGCATTTGCTTTTAAGCATATTTAAGCCCTTTTTTATGTTATTTATTTATGTCTTTGCGCAATTTATTGTAATTGCTTTGGCGAAAATTTATTGCCTCGCAGGATTAATGTTTTATTTATTTGTGATAAATATTTTATTATATTTCTGCTTTTTTGGTACTTTATTAAATGCATTAAGGGTTTTTTCTATTGCTTTTCTATATGCTGATTGAATTTCAAAATCTAATTAACCTATAAACTCGAGCAAGTGGAAAACTTTATGGGATTTGAATGTAATTTTGGCGGATTAATAACACAATGATTTATGAACTTTGTATAAAAATCGATATTTTTGTATATTGAGAATATTTCACATCTGAACTGGTGCACTCTCTTTGTCAAAGGCTACTAATATATCAGATAATTCTAGGATATTCCTTAAAGGCTGCCGAAATAATGCGGTTTATTGCTTCCAGTTTGGATCATATTGTAATGATATGCCAATCGTCCAAGTGTTAGTGGCTTGTATCGAAGGAATTCTATTTTTACAAATTAAAAATAACTGCGCTCTTAGTGATATCACATCCTTAAAACCATAACGCAATCAAGGACGACTTATTTCGCTTCCAAAATATAGTTTTATATGCGCTTAGCGAGCTTTGGCATTAGTCGTCGACCTAAAATAAGAGCTTCCCATAAAGTTAGAGCTTTTTTAGACCCTGTTATTTCAACGAATTGTTGCCGAAGAAACTCCGAAGTATATATGCGCAACACGACACATTTCCGATCGCTTTGCAGTGGCACTTTGGTGGAGAAAATATATTTTTGTTCAATTCAATTAAAATTTTTTAAGGGATTACATGGGTTTACAGTTTTCAAAAAATCGATTTTTTTATTATCTTATTAATTCTTACAATACCTCTAGTATATTTTCCGAGTAATAGTTACGGAGATACAGCCTTGACAATTTGTGCGCTCGAGGCTGGCTAGGCTAAGAGCTCCGTCTTTAAACGAGTTTTTTTTGAAATTGTGTTTTTGAAGTCGGTTGGCAAGATTTCTAGAGAACTACTAAACCGATCTTCATATAATTCTTGAAGACTTGGAAAAAGGATTTTTTTCGATTGCAACTATTTGAAATAAAAACGACATTTTCACTGAAATTTTCATTGCTTTGTAAAAATTTCAAAAATTTAATTTTCAGTTTTTTCTTCCTTCGTCCAAGTTCTAAGTTCAGGTTTTAACTAAAACACGTATTTTTCACTTTAGATGATCCTTTAAGGAATTATTCTGCCAAAGCGGCCGAATCTTTTTACCGAGGGGTCACCGGAAATGGCGGCGCAATGGCCGAATTTAAATTTTTTTTTTCAAAAATTTCGAAGTTTCTGTGTTAATAGTGTATGTTTGAAATAATAAAAATTTCTAAAAAAAATATTTAATTTTTGATATGAAAAAAAAGTGTTGAAAAAAGGCTGTTTTTTAGCCAAGGAATCCCATTTGACCCCTTAAAATCCTTAATTTTTTTTTTAAATATCATTTTCGCAACTCTAACACTCTCTTATTCTATAGACTTAAACTACAACAACAAAAACTTAAATTAACATGCACGAAACCACTCTATCAGCGAAGTAGAACACGTAAAACTAAGAAATAAGAGACATGCAACATGGAGCAATTAAAAAATAAATGTAAAAAGTAACATTAAATTCATGTGTGTAATATTTCCTTCGAGTATTTCACTCGAATTCGCATATTTTTTTTTATACTGTGCAATTAAGTTAATTGAAATTCGAACTTCGAGACTTCTACAGTTTCTTGAACAGGTGAGTGAAGGAGACTAGACGTTTGTTTGGTTCTAAGGTGAGCGAATCTAAGGTGAGGTGAGGGACCAGTAAGGCAGGCGGTGAGTTGTGGCAAGTGCATTGGAAGAGTACAGTGCATTTTGCATATAACTGAAATACATTTTGAAATGTATTGAAGAGTTTCGAAATGAGAGCTGCAATGCGTACTTGTGGTCTTCGTGAGTACATATTTCTGCCGCACAAGTGCGCTTGGCATTCATGAGAGCCTCTTTAAGCGCAATAACTAGAAAGTTACTTTGTAGCAATGGCGGTGAAGTATTTTGCAATTTAATTACTAATTTTCAAGTCTATACTCGTGTGGTCAGACAAAGCAGCAAGATGTTGCATTCTTGTATTTCTTTTACTAATTGCTAGTGAATGGCATGGCAAACTTTGCTGGCTGCACGCTTGCAAGTAATACTCGCACTTAGTATGATGCAATTGTTAGTAATTATTTTTTTGTATTTGAAAATTTTCGCTCGAAAAACTAGTTGTTAGTGGTTCGAATAGCGGCAAGTTGCTAGGTTTGCACGCAATTTGGTGAGCGTGTGCTGTTTTTTCGTGTGTGTGAAAGTTGCGCGCAGGAAAATCGAAAACTAGTGGATGTTAGAAGGGATGGTAGAGCGGTGTTTTTGGTGAATTTTGTTAGTATGGCATGGAAGCGTTTGCAAATTGGTGGTGAACTGCTTGATGGATTGCTAGGTGAATTGCTAGTGAACTGTTGGCAATTGCAGTGACGTGGGCGCTTGGTTGAAGTGGTGCTGGATGCGGGGTGTTTTCTTCTCTGACTCTCTCTCTCTCTTATTTGAAATTTTCATAAGATTTTCTTTAGCGAATAAACGATTTCATTCTCAATTAAAAATTTTGTCATAAATTCGCAAAATTTTTGCCTCCGGCGATTTTGCATTTTTAAAAATCGTATTGAAATTTGAAAATTTAGTATTTGATTCGTTCAATTTGTTTTGTTTTATAGTTTTAACGGTGTATTTTAGCGGTATAAAGTTCAACGCAAATATAGTTACTTGAAAAAAGCGCTTATTGTATTGAGTTCGTGTATTGTTTGGAGCATATATGTATTCGTAAGTATGTATGCAAGTTAACTATTTAATGCTAAAATGAGTTGCAGCTATTTGTAAGAAATAATATAAGCAACAATTTTTAATATTAATAATAATATTTTTAATAAAACAAAGTAATTAAAATTTTTTCAATATTTTTTTTTTGCAAAAAATAAATTTTTTCAATATTTTTTCTTGCGAAAAAATTAATTTTTGTTAAATAATTTTTCATTAAAATATATTTACGAAAAATATTTTTTTTTCATAATTTTAATAAAAAAAAAATCAATTTAATTTTTCAATATTTTTTCCTTGCAAAAAAAAATAATTTTTTCAAAAATTTTTTAATCATTTTTCATTAAGGCCTTTTCCAAAAAATATGTTTTAATATTAAAAAAATCCAAATTTTTTCCAATTTTTTTTTGCTCGTAAAATTTATTTTTCCAAGTGCTCTTTATGTATCTAAATACGTATCTCCGCAATAACATTTTTTGAAAATATTTAAATTTTTTCCAGATTATTTTTTTAATATTTTTAATAAGAAATTTGAAATCTTTTCTTGCGAAAAGTTGTTTTTCATTGAATTATTAGAAAGAGGAGAAATTAGGGATATTTCGAAAAAATATTTTTTTTAATAATTTAAATAAAAAAAGGTAAGATTTTTTAATACTTTTTTCTGCAATAAAAAAATTTTAATAACTTTTCAATAGAAGTTTTTTTCCGATAAAAAATTTCAATTTCGTCCATAATTTTTTAATTACTTTTCATTAAAATATTTTTTATATATTTTTAACAAAAACTTTCAAATTTGTAAAAAATTTTTTTGGTGAAAAATTTATTTTTTCATCTACTTTTTATTAGAAAAATTTTCAGCAAAAATAATTTTTTACTAATTTTAATTTTTTTCTTATTTTTTATTACGAAAAAAACTATTTTTTTAATTACTTTTCAATAGAATTTTGTTTTTTTTTAATAAAATATTCAAAATTATTTATTTTTTTTGTGAACAATTTATTCATTTAACGATTTTTTCGCAAAATAAAATATTTTTAAGTCCGCTCAACTCATTTTGCATATTTTGTTACATAACGACATATTTGTTTGCTCTGTTTTCATTTGTTTATATTAGTATATAAGTATGTGTACATATGTGTTGGTAATTACGAGAGCTAAAAGCATTAAAACGAAGCTCAAATATGCTAATGCATACAGTTTGCATTCTAGCCTGGGCCAGTATTGAAAGAAACGCATTTATTTATATTAAGGCTGGTATAAAATGTATGTATGTATATAGTTATATATAAACAAAAGGGTTTAAAAAGCGCATAATGGAAATAAATTTTGTTTACACAATTTTCCATAACAAATTAAGAAATAACGCACAATCACGAATTTCCAATGCATTTCGCTCTCAAATAAACAGCACTAATCAAAATAATTTCATTTAAACATACAAATTTACACTTTAACTAAGGCAGCCAATAATTTCGTATGCAACATTTTGAAAATTTTCTCCATAAACTTTTAACACCGAATAATGAAAATGCAAATTCCAGCAAAACAAAAACACTTTTCAACTAAAATCATTGAACGTGGCGAAATTTGAGATTCTTATGTACTTATGTTGAAATAATAGACAAAATCATTACTTTACAGTTTACAGTTGTTTATTTTACTCATATATGCTATATGTTAAATGTTACTGTTGTTGTTGCACGCAATGGAAACGCTTACGTTCATGGCCAATACTAAATACTCACAGTTGAGCGGAGCTAATGAGCAAAATTTCGCTTTTTTCTGCAGCTTCTGTGTGTGTGTGTGTAGGCAGCATTTCGTTACTGCGCCGAAATATATGCAAAATGCATGCACAACAGCACACAACTATACCGCCTTCAAAAACACACACAGCAGCACCTTTTTTCAAATTTTTTAAATTTTCTTCTGATTTTTGCTCAACGCGCCCCTTTTGACTTGCTCTTCACATCTTTTGTATGTAAAATGTTTGTACGTTCTTCTTTGTTTTTGTTTTTGTTAATATTTTCTTTTCAAGTAGTTACTTATGTCTTTTACACGCTGTGTCTGCTAGTTTGTAGTTACTTTGTATCTTGTTGGTATGAACGTGTGCTTGTTTGATTTTACTTAACGCTCAGTGTTTCGTTTATATATTTTTTTTTTGTAAAAATGTTATTTTTTTTCATTCAAAAAATGTTTGTTAAACGTTGTTGTTTTGGTTTTGTATCGAAAAAAGTAAACAAACAAAACGTTTTGGACGCTTTAATAAAGAGAGTTTAGAGAAGAAATATTTTTTGTGATATCGTACCGTTTCGCTCACCTTCTTGTCCCACTGTAGGACATACGGCACCGGATGATCATTGGGAAATTCGACGTGACAATTGAAGATGACACCTTCGCCGAGGATCGCTGTAATGTGTACTGCATCTTCTGTAATGGAAAGAGGAAAATATGTAAATGAGAATTTGCTGACTGATGGTCGCTTGATTACAGTTACATTGAGGGGACCGTAAGGGTTAAGAAATAATCGATATCGATTTGGAACTTTGTGACTTCAAGAACAACAAATCTTCAACCAAATTCTTATCTAATTTCGAACCGTTATTTAAAGCGGTGAGAGCCAATTGTCCGACTTTAAGACTAAAGAGAATTCGCTGAACTTGAAAAAATTGTAATGTCTACTTATCGTGAGCTAAAATGACAAACAACGTATCATTAAAAAAAATCGAAATTGAGTTTTTTATTGCTTACAATTCACTACATCATATTAAATTTATGTAGCGTAAAATTTTCAGCTTCCGTTGTTAGATATAACTAATATATAACCAATATGTAAACCAATATGTAACCAACAGATAACCAATACCTAACCAATATATAACCATTTTATAACCAAAGCTCAAATTTTTAACCAACAGATAACCAATACGTAACCAATATATAACCATTTTATAACCAAAACTCAAATTTTGTTTCAAAATGAGTGTAATTTTTCCTGCGCCTGCAGATGATGCTACGGTATTTTGCATTTTAAGTGACGTTTTGAAATTGATCCTGTTCCAAACAGAGATTTACTTATAACAAGTTGAAACTTCACGGTCTGTCAAATTATTTCTCAGTAAGCAAAAGTTTAGCTAAGAAGTCTCTAATGTGCATTCTAAAATGAATGTATGATCAAAAAGAAAAGAAAGGCGGTGAATACGACATGGAATGAGTTGAAGACTGAGCAAGCTTTGTGATCACATAGATCTTATTTAGTTTTTCTTCCAGCTGAGTTAGCTTAGATTAAATCTCAACTCTATGCATATTAGAACACTTACGGAGCGTGTCCAGAGCTAAAATTATACAAGTGGCTATATGGCAGCACATAGAAGAGGACAAAGAGCAAGTAAAAAGTGTGAGAAAGAGAGATCAAGCGGAAGCTTGATGTTTCAAATTGACGTGAAAAGGGAGTATTTTTCTTGTGAGGTTTCATATATTTCTGAGAATTAGAAGAGTGAAGGATGTTGTTGCGTTTCAAGCTCAAAAACTTGTCATTTGCATGCCGTAAGCATTTATGGAGTTTGCTGACCTCTTCAAGCCGCCTGCCAGCTTCTGACATATCAAAATGTTATCACAAAGATTTTGTGGTTATTTGTGAACCTCAATCAACGTCTGCGATGCGTCAGTGTTTGATTACACAAAACCAAGCATTTGGAAGCCCTTTTTGAAATATCATTCACACAAATTTTCATTTTCATTTTCATAACACACACACATTTATGATTTGCCAGTCATTTAATCCTCGAACCATTCAAGAATTTTTTTCTTACCGTTTATCACAAATATGCTGGCTAAGCTTTGTGGTCTAATAAAAAGGAACTGTTAAATTCCAAAATACTACAATAAAATTGAACTGCACTATGGCAAAGCTGACAGTTTTATAGAGCTGAATATTATTCATGAATCATTTTTCTTGTAAAATGCCAAAATCAGCATGATATTTGAATTTCCCGCAGGCCGAAAAAACACACACACGCATAGAGCAGCAAGTGAAAGCTTGTCTCACGCAGCTACGAGCATTTGGGGGAGAGGAAGTGTCGGTGAAAATTTTGATTGAGCAAATGAATGCGGACCGAAAAGCCTGCGGACAAAAGCCAAGCACCATGGCGACTAATGAAAACTGTGGAAGGGCTGTGAAGCCAAGGCTTATCAGCGAGTATAGCAAATATTGGATGGTTATGAAAGGCCTGCGTGTTGGCAAAACTGACTGACAGACTAGCAATAGACATAAGTGACAGCAAAATAGAAAATACAATTTTTTGTTAATAGAAGCTTAAGTTATTATTTGACTTCTGTTGTGGTCAGATGTGTTAAAGAAATATGATAAAGTGAAATTGTATAAGTAACGCATACTATGGTTACCATATATTATAGCACTATTAAAGTTTATATCTACGTGAGAAAGGCTTTTATAGAAGACATTGCTTATGAAAGCAAGACTGTACGAAGTAAGGCCAGTCAGTCATACAATGCTACTGGAGGACATCGAAAAATCTACGCTCCCTCCAAGGCTGAAGAGGTGGACCATGAACTACCTGAGCGGTCGTCAGTCATCCGTACTATTTCAGGTAAAAACTCAAAACTGAGAAAATTGAATCCCCGCTATTGTTTAAAATGGCTATCTACTATGTTTCATATGGCTATCTCTCCGACCTTTTTCGCTTCTTCGCTGCATGTAACTTAACACTCTAACGCAGTAAATCCACAGCGACCATATTTACAAACTGGATGAAAGAGCATAGACTTGTCCTTAATATTGCAGTCGAGGGCGTTAAAATTCTGACTACCAATAATCCTAACATTTTAGGTGTGACTTTTAACAGTACAGGCTCCTTCACTTCTCATACGACCGCGCAAAGTACAGAGCCACAAAAAATTCCTCAAGTCTCTAGCTGGCAGCACATGGGGAAGGTACAAAAAAGGTCGTTGGCAACTTACAAGGCAATCGTAGACGATGAAGCTCCAGACTTGTCAGAATACTGCACTCCGGACTACGATAGGATGCTCTTGATGTTTCCTATCGAACACCCACATAGTGAGGCACATATGCTCCCAATTAAAGATCATAATAAACACCTCTCCAAGCAGTGCTGGGGTACTTTCGCAGAATTCATCCCTGCGGTTACCTGCTTGAAGTCGAACCGCCTCCTATGGGTATAAAGAGGTCTTTCTTCAACTACGTCGATGATATATCAACACCTTCACCGACTCTCTTTCAGTGAGTGGCGTACTTGGTGTCAAAGCACCACCCATTGCTGACGATGAACTCGAGATACCGCGAGAAACGAGAGTGACCCTTAGGAATCTTCGTTCTGGATACTATAGCAAGTTTAACTCCTCCGCATGATACTGGCCACTTCTTTGCATGCCCTCCCTTTGGTTCTATCCCGCGGGAATAGCATGTTTCTTGGGCCCTGTTGTACTGTTTTTAACATTTGAAGAACTAAACGCAGTATAAGTAATATTCTGGAAGAAATCTAAAAATTGGGTCGACAGCCAAAAGGTTTCACTTTAAAAAATAACCTATAATCCTGGAACAGTAATATTGTACCGGACACATATATGCATTCAGCTCCTTGGACCATTTGAGAATTACAGCGAATGCTTAATCATTTCGGCAAGAAGGGGAGTGCATGTTAAGCATAACGACCCAAATTGCCATTCCGGTGGACATCGAAAGCAATCATTAACACCAAGTGAAGAGTCATTCTGGCACGACAAGGAATAGAGGAATGGAGAACTGAAGCAAAACAAGCTACGAATACCAAACAAATAATGAAAAGTGTGAAGGGCGAAAATAAAAATATAAATCAACGTGAGTGCCATCAGTCGAATGAGTTGCAGGCATCGTACGAGTGTGTGTGTGCTTTGACATAGAAGGAATTCATAAACACAACAATCTAAGCACAAGAGGGAGAATTGAAATGAAGAACACAACTGCACTCATAAGCTCGAGAGCTCGAGAGCACGGGGAAGACGTGCTGCACTTCCGTGCGGAAGTATCAAGTGTTCAACGATGACGCTGACGACGACAACGAACGACAACGGCAACGACTTCAATATCGACATTCACGACGTCGTTGACAATGTCGTCGGTGGCGTTGATTGGATGGTGGCACTCCGCTGCTCGCTCAAGTGCAGGTGCCATGTCCGAAGTGCGCGCACAGAACGACAAGGCACGCACACACACACACGCACACATGCATACGTGCTTGTGCTGTAGTTGGCCAGAGCAGTAACTGGAATTAAAGTATGCACTTCGCTGCTCGAATGTCAATCGCTCGGCGAAACGAGCTAAGATCCTGCCATTGTTATTACAATCCCACAACCAACACAAGCCGCATACTAAAATATGACATCCCAGCGCTGGGAAATGACGATTGACTTCCTCGAAAGCAGCGCGTGTGTATGTGTGTGTGTTTGTGGTGTGACCGTTGGCGCTGTCAGTGCAGCCTTTGGTCGTTGTCATTGATGTTATGTCATTGTTGTTGTCAGCGCTGACGTTGTCGCCGCCGTTGCTTTGCGATTTGATGTCATTTCGATCCACTTCAATGCAATGCGATATTTTACGTTGCTGCACATGCAAACACTCCACTTCTCGGTGTTTGTATGTGTGTGTGTGTGCGACTGTTCTGTCGTCGGAAGCTAATGCAATGCGACATGCTATTGACACTTGTGCGGCTTGCAGGTCGCAGGCACCAAGTGGCGCTTAGGTTGCATACATTTGGGGGAAAAGAGCAAAGAACACAGTTCGCTAGAGTTTTGTGGTATGCAAGGCGGTGCTGAGTGTAGGTTTGGTCGTCTAAAGGGCATTTGTTTAAAATTAGATACATCTAATATAAGTAAGTGTGTGAAAATTCTAAGAGAACTTTCTCAGGTTTTAGTGTTTATTTTGAATTAATATTTGACAAATTTCAAGAAAAATGCTGTGTGGCTTTTACTATATTTAAAATTCGTTTCTAAAACAACCAATTATGGGTATTTGAGCTAGAAAATCGATTTTCCGATCAATCTGCCGAATTTCGTGACAAAGGTGAGCCGAAGCTGAAAAAACACGTCAAAGTAGGTCAAAAATCAAGGTTATGTTGACAGTTTTCTTCGATTGTGGAGGTGTGGTGCACTCCGAATTCCTTCCGACCGACCAAACTGATAGCAAGGAATACTATTAGAGTGTTATGATTCATTTGCGCGAAGCGAAGAGGCCGGAATTAGGGGCCCAAAACTTTGGTTTTGACACCGCGATAATGCACTGTATTGATTCTTTCTGAGTTTTTCGCCAAATTTTCAACCGATATCGTGCCGCATCCGCCGTATTCGCCTGATTTAGCTCCGTGTGACTTCTAGCTATTCAAGAAACTCAAACGAACGCTTCGGGGACACCGTTTTGAGTCAATTGAAGACATTAAAGGTGAATTTCCGGAAACGTTGGCACAAATGTATTGGAGCTAAGGGTGATTACATTGATTACATTGAAAGTCCTCCAATTTTTGCTCATAGTAGTAGTTATATTTTACTTTCTTTTATCTACTTTAATACTTTCTTCACAAAACTCTCTTGTGACTTTTTCTCAGCTTAGCCTCAATTATTCTGTCTAGTGCAATAAGTGTGTCTAACAGTACTTAGTTCTCACTGTCACTCATTAAAAATTGCAAGCATTGATATTAAGAGCACACACAACAACAACCACATGCGACCTCATATCTTATTACCACATGGAGAATTATAAATTCTACTTTACACAACCATATTTCATATGTTTGCCATCACAACCCTTCCAGAACCAATTCCGTAGAATCCTACAAGGTTCCCAAAGCAATATCGATACATAATTGTATCGACATGCTTATAAGCCTGATCCAATGGCGCCCTACATACGTGCACACATAAAGCCGAACACATAGTCATTCGTTTTATTGTACTCTCGTGTCAATACACACACTCGCGCTCCCCACCCCACCGCATAGACATTCGTTTGCTATTTCATTTCCTTGCAACGGGCTTTCGATTTGCAGTTTATTGCTCTTGAGTCTTACATGCTCAGTTGTTGTGCCAGCATGTCAATGGCCATTGTGTTGGAGTTTGTTAAGTGTATTGGCACAATTTTCGCGCATCATGCAATGCTCGTTGAGTCGTCCGTTTGTTAGTTCGCTCGATGGTGGCTCCATTCGTGCGCATTGACACTTTTATTTCATTAGTGTTTATCAGTCACTCCACAGGATAGCTGGAGCAGCGAGTGTCCGTTAGGAAAAATGTAGCCACATTGCTTCAATTACATGGAGTGCCGGCAAATGGAATGCGAGATTACAGTACTATGTGCTCCAACATAATTCGACTCTGTTCAATTGAAAAAATTTTGTAACTTTTTTCTCATAATTTTTTCGGTGTTGAGCTATGAAAAACATCAATTTTTACTCTCATGGTTTATTTGCGTCATAGCCATAATATACAAATAACTTTTTATTACTTCAAATATTGACAAAGTGTTGACTGTTATTTGCTGCTAGCCTTTAGCGGCTTTAATGCATGTATGTGTGACAATTAAGTGAACATTCAAGTTAATGGACAATTCAAACGCTTATAAACACTTTTTCTGTGAGTGTGAGCACTAACTGTTTATCGATTTCTAAATAGTCCTGTTGTGGAGCAGCAAACGAGTAGAAAAAATTGTAATAGTAATAAAATATCTAAGAAGAGATGATGTCTTTCAGGCGCTTCTGAGCGCTCTAGAATATTCTATTAAAAGGAAAAAGTGAATACCAATTAAAAGGTTGCGAGTTTCGGTTTAGTTTTCAGTTTCCGAGTTTTGAAAAAAATATATTGGGTAGTCGAAAAAGTATTTTCGTATTTCTAATCAAACTTCAACGTATTTTTTTATCTATACCAATAAATAATTAAACAATATGTACCATTTCGGTCGACCACTTCTTGCCATTTTTCCGCTAGAGACATTATTCCATCAGTGTAAATCGAAATTTCGAAATTTCCAGAACGGAAGCGAGCGAACCATTGTTGTGCTACACGAACTGATGCGGCATCGTCTCCATAAACTTCACAAATTTCATTGACGGCTTGCGTGGCATTTATCTCTTTTTTATGCAAAAATTTCAAAATATATTTCCAACACTATATGGTATGACACAATGTGAGCGGTAGCACTGGAAATATACGACTGCAACGACAACTATTGACAAAATACGAAATCACTTTTTCGACTACCAAATATAAGCTTAAAATTTCATCTCACGGCGCTCTGAATAAGTTCCTACCGAAAAATTCTGTCTCGCAAGTGCTGCCATACATTATTTATCGATAGGCACTTTAACGAATTCTGAACTGTTTCTTCGTTAAGTACAATATATGTTCATCTATTGGCTGCAATTTTATTTAAAACCACCGCCAGTCAATACTTCTTGTTCTTGATTATACAAACAGAAGCTCAAGCAAAGCAATTACAATGATTGACATTTAAAAGACTCTCGTAACTGAAGCTCTTTTCTTCGTGCTGTGCTTTACTTTTGTAGCCTGAAAGCTTTGATGGTATTTGTGATTGCAATCAAACCCTTCTCCCTTGCATAGAAGGAACCTGTGTGGCTTACAACTCATATTGAGATGGAGAACAAGCCAAGCTAGTCAAGCGACTACTTGTAACAACTTTTTCGCAGATACCAGATATATACCCAGTTCATAACTAATTCGAAACAGACATAAAGCAAACTCACTACTGCTTAACATCGTAAAATATATAATTTTAAGATTCTCATAGCTGCGGAATCCATTATTATTAACAATTTGTATTCGAAATTTGCTTACTTTGAGAAAACTAATTTTTTTTGAGGAAGTCTATCTGTAAACTAGTTTCTTTTCTGCCTAATAGCCATTTCGCACTGTCATATTAATTTAGTACATTAAGTTTATAACAGAGAAGCCAGTTTTTGCCTCTCGAACAGCCGACTACTCGAATAACGATCAGCTGTTTAACTTCCTTGCATTCTTCAATTTGATATTTTCTAACGACTAAAATTCGTTGGTTGCTATTTTATTAAAGCACACAACCTAATTTCCAGCCTAGACAACAACCAGCAGAGTTAAGCGCAGCCAAATCTACAGTGTGAACAGCAACCCGCAGACTTACATTTCAGTCTCAACTGGATTGTAATTCGTTAAAGCATTAATGTACTAAAATAAGATTTATTTTTTGTAAGTTAAATCGATATAAATTAGTGCTTTAATTGAGAAGAGGCCGATTAATTGTTTAATCAACTCCTGTGCGAAAAGACCATGATTCAAATTTCTAACTCTACTTGCTAACTACTACATTATGGAGTAGTTTTCTGCGCCACTATGGAAAAGAAAAACAATCCTTTATTTATAAATCGAAGATTGGCAGGTGCTTAAACATATACGTTTATACATTTCGCTGTAGAAAAGCAGTCAGTTAGTGTTTACTGCGCTGATTGACAGCTATTTGCTTGTTAATTTTGAAAGCAATTTCCCGTAAATCAATAGCAACCGATTACTTAGCTGAAAGCATGTAGAACGGCTACAACAGAATGGTTGCCTGCACCTTGAAGAACTTGAAGTGGCCCACTTTTCAATACAACTTGCCTTGGTTAGGCATTAACCGTATGCGCATAGGTTAAAAATCGTGTTTCCAAATTCAATAAAGTATGCATTTAGAAAGCTCTCCTTTAACAACCAATTTTGCCATTAAAAATTTGCAGCCATCACTTTCAACCCACAGCAACATTCTCAGTGGCAACAATGGCTGGGGCTAATAAGGACGGCAAGTTGTAAACGAAAAAGGTAGATAAACAAGAGCAAATAGGCTGGTAGTTGTACAGTAAATGCTTAAGCAAGTTGAAAGTGGGTAGAGTGGAGGATGATAAATTATGGAGTGGTTGTTTTGAAGTGGTCGCTTGCGGCTAAAAACCGAAATATACAAGTAGCACTGTGTAATGCGCTATAAACCCATTTCGAGAGAAAAGCTTCGATGAGCAATTGATGCAGTGAAAAGCTCATTGAAACGTGATAACCCAATTCTTGACAGATGGAAAAGAGGAAACAAAGAATACAAAAACACAAATGGCCACGTTTACTTCCTTTGATTTAGCAGATAAGCCGTAGATAGTTGAGTGAAAGGAAAATAACAAAGATTTTTGTTGGAGAGAAAGAGGCACTGAAACAAAGGAAAGTAGTACAAGAGACAGAAATAAAAAAGAAAGAAAGGTTATTTAGCTTTTATGTTGAGTTTATGCTTAAAAACAAGTCTGCTAGAAAATTCTAAGCTTTAGTTGAAGTGTTTCTACGAAGAAAGTTTATATTTTCAAAAATTTTAATACCAAATCTGGTGAAAGCTCAGTAAAAGCTCGAGTAAAAAAATCTAAGCTTTGGTTAAAGTATTTCTCTAATAAAGCTGATATTTTAAAAGCTCAGTACAGAGATTTAATTGAAAATGTCATGAGTAGAAGCTCAGTGAAAGCTCGAAGATTTCCAAATTTCGAAACAATTAGGTAAAAGCTTTGCATAAGCTTTGGTTAATATATTTCTCTAAGAAAGTTTATATTTTATTATAAAAGCTCAGAAAATATATTTAATTAAGAAGATCATGAGTGAAAGCTCAGTGAAAGGTCGAATAAAAAAACCTAAGCTTTTTTTAAAGTATTTCTCTAATAAAGCTGATATTTTAAAAGCTCGGTACAAAGATTTAATTGAAAATCTCATGAGTGGAAGCTCAGTGAAAGCTCGAAGACTTCCAAATTTCGAAACAGTTAGGTAAAAAGTACGTAAGCTTTGGTAAATATATTTCTCTAAGAACGTTTACATTATATTATAAAAGCTCAAAAAATATATTTATTTAAGAAGATCATGAGTGAAAGATCAGTGAAAGCTCTAATAAAAGATTTTCAAATTTCAAAACAATTCGGTAAAAAAACTTAGCTTTGGTTCAAATATTTCTCTAAGGAAGTTGATATTTTAAAAGCTCGGCAAATAGATTTAATTCAAAAGCTCATAAGTAGCTGCTCGAGTGAAAGCTGGAGTAAAGAATGCTTTAATTTAATAAATTAAAAGTTTCACTGTAGACGTATCTCTTTCATAAAACATTTCATTGTTCACTTTCACTAACGCATTTGGGCGAATTCCAAACTCACAGGGTCAATTACACTCTACATATGTGTATATATTCTTTTCCTAATATATCGACTTTTACTACTTTTATCTATAATAATTTGGGTCATATTCATTTATTGCACTGGGTATGAATATTAAATTTTCCACTAAATTGTCGCTTATTCGCCTGCATTGGCATTTCGTTGCGGCTGTTCGTTAAATATTCGAAAGCACACACGCTGCAGTTTCGGTTTTGTTCAATGGCATACGCCCGTTTTTGAAAATGTGTCAGTTGATATTTAAATACAATTTGAATATGCTGACATTTACCCTTTCATCAGCCAAAAAGATAAATTTTCTACTTAATTTTAATGACATGCCAGCAAGTCAGCAAGGCAGCGAGTGTTGGCCTACTTATAGCTAGGTAATTGCATTACAACCCTGCAGCCAAGTGAGCTGGTGCTGAGTAAGATTATAACTAGTGCAAGTTCGCAATGGAACTAGTTGGCTCTTTGGTAAAGTGGTTAGTGTTTATACTTTTCATTCTCCTAGGAAACGTCAGCTGTCAGATTTATGACGGAAGTATACTGGATGCTACTTGTTTGAAATAGTGGAGGCAAAAATTAGTTTGAACCAAGGATTACTACTTTCAGTTAGATAAATCCAAGGCTTTATTTATTAGTTTCCTCATCAAATATTTTTGGTATATCATCTAGGACCTAATACCTCCTTTTTAGTTAATTTTTGCTGACTAGCCGGGATCTACAGTCAGTAGTTGCAGTGCTTGCTGCGTTTAACCTGCTGACTTCTGCTCTTTAAATGCTTTTTTGGCTGAATGCACTTCCGATTTAATGACATGTGAGTCACATTTATTTATTGTTGGCATTGTTGGCATTTATTTAAATACTCGAATGCGCTTAAATGCAGTTCTGTTTATTTTAGATGTAGGTTTGTAGGCTTTCACATTAACCAGTTGTATGCATGAAAGTTGTTTTCACTCGAATTAAAATTGCACAACTCCTGCAAATTAACTGCAAATAAACTCATTTAAACTTAAATATTTGTGCATTATATAGCATAAGCAAGGAAGTATACTAGGCTAATAGGCACTGCTTATTTAATGATATTCAAGTGTGCTGAAAACTAACCTAAAAACTCAGATTATTGCTGGTGTAATCCACGACAAACAGTTTAGAGGTTTGAAAATATTTTCCAAATTGGAAGTTGCTGCTTTGAAAGTCGAGTTTTTTTTATAAATTTTGAACTTTTCTGCAACCAAATCAATAAATGGACAATCGTTTCTTAGACAGCTTATGAAAGTATTTGAATTGGCTGGTTGAAAAGGCAGACGCGTGAGCGCTGAACCGTAGACAGCCTCTCTTCAACTATCATTAGGCTTGTTGTACTCCCTTGTGATAACCAATTTAGACTTCATCCACAAACTCAGAGGATTTGGTAAAAATCTGATTCCTTTCCACCCCAGTTTTCCAAGGTCTCTTTGTTTGAAGTATCGCTTGCTCTGAATATCATGGAATTCACACTTCTCATTTCTGAAAGAGTTAATTGTAGCGATTTAATTTGAAGCTGCCTTCTGTGAACTGATTACTACAGAAGAAGTCCGCTCTTGTTCCTGTTTCACTCTGTGATCCATCAGTGAATATGTTTCGCCGTTTGAACTGTCGATCACAGAACCATTGATTCAATCTCCTCTAGTTTGGAATGAAAACGATGTATTAAGTTCCTTGTGAGCCTCCTTTCCTCGGCAGTATTACCAGCTCACACCGTATTCATTAACAAGGTCGACTATGATATCATGCCATTAGCCTGCAGTGGGCATGAAATAATACTTAATCCGGTGGTTCCTTGGGAGAGATATGAGTTGGAAGTAGGTAAGGTTTAGCGGATTGAAGTTCCGCATTCCAAAATTATGACTTCCTACTACAAAACAAAGGATCATTGGATCTGATCCAGGGGTTTAATCTGTAATTTTTCGATAATTTCATCCACCACACCACTACAGTAAGGAGCGGACAACACTTGTATATAGAGCCAATAGATCATGTGGGATCGTAAAACATACTTTGAGGCAATAACTCTTCTGCAGAAGTTCCAGATTCGAAGGACTTTAGCAGTCCTACTCTCAATGTGATCGCTCCACCTGAGTGTTTTATCTAGGATGACTTCGAGATATCTGACAGCGTACGAGAGTACAATAGTTCTACCCCTTAAGGAGAGGAGATTGAATAGCGAAGTTTTCGTCCTTTGTTGAAAATCTCAAGGGCTTTTCTATGACCCAGGATGGGCAAGTTAAATTTAATCCCGAAAGAAAGTCAGTGAACGTTGTGTTTAAAAGTCTCCTCACAAGCGATTGAGTGGAGAAACAACTATGTTAAACAGTCGGATCATTATAATATCGGATCTGAGCTGTCAAACCATAGAAAACATGACGAAAATTTAGATGTTTGTTAAGTTGGGATCTTCACTTAATCTAGACAACTCCTGCTCCACATTAAGTAAGGTTTTTATGAAAAATAGTCATAATTCTAAAACATATAGTACTAAGTAAGTAAGTACTATAGTAGTAATTTTTCCATTTGCAACATTAAATTTATGCGCTCCCAAAAGTATGCTTCCCCGACGCGTTGCTGGTCAAACGCATACCAATGTAAATAACATTGCAGCAAACAAATCCATTTTCACAACAAATTACAGTTAATTAAGTATTGTGTACTATTTGGGGTGAACGCGACCAAATGAGGGCCCATGTAATGGCAGCCTACATACATACAAACAAACACAATAACTCATGTAATTTCGACTGGCTGGGAAATTTGGAAATTTACAAACATTTCATCAAAAGTTTTCATTAGCGACATTTGTCAATTTCATGTGCCACGAAATGGCCGAACGAAAATAAATTTGGCAAAATTTACAAGAATATTACATTATCTTGCGACAGCTGCGGCCAACAACACTGGCCGCGCCAATTCGGGGCGTCGGCGGCGGCAGCGAGTGGAAATATTTTGTGTAAACTTTATTCCGGTCAGAGGGCGCGAAACTAAGCGGCTGTACCAGCGGCTGGAGTGGGGGGAAGCTGTCATTTATTGAGTTAACATTTTGTTTGAATTGACTGCTCGTTGGCCGTGTTGTTGTGTTGTTGTCGAACGCGTGCGCGGCATATTTAGCAAATGCAATTACGCTAACGCGCCGCTATTTTCGCAGCCAATTTTGTTCGCATAGCCAAACGAAATGAAATACGAGCACATTCGGCGTGGCATGTGGCATGATTGTTTCGCTAAAAGTTTATATGTCGACATGTCGCAGTTTCGGCGCGCGTTGAGGCGTTCAGACGCATTTCGCAGGCTCAGTTCGGTGTGAAGTTTAAAAAGCGAAATGAATGGCCTTAATTTCCGGTCACATGCCCCTTTTGACATTTCACTGCCAACTGCTCAAAACCGAAACGTAAGTCTCTTCACCTCCATCACACCGACCGCGCAGCACCTTCGCACACTTTCGCCGCAACCCATACACTCAAACACACACCTTTTTGCGTCGCCTAATTTATGAGCATTTGTTATTGGCTGCGACATGGCTGCTTGTTCTTTTCGCCAATGCTTGGCTGTACATAAATAGTTGGTTGCCATCGTTTTCCCTGCCAATTGTTTGTAATTAAATTATGGCGCGTTAGCAAAACTTTTCGACTTAAACGAGCGCGTTCCAAAACTAAGCGAACAGCACGAACGAAACAAACCACGACAAATACTAAATGCGAATACTCGTGTTGTTGTTTTGCATGAATACCGCGGCGGCAGCGGCGGTGGCGCAAGAAAACAAGCACCGCGCCAAAGGCTTACGAAGGCAAAGTTATGAGAAAGGGATTATGAAAATTTTTGCCGAAGAAAGGTGTCGGTAAATGCGCATTCAAAGGCGGCGCCTAAACAAAGTTTTCCTCCTGCTTTGTGCGAAATCAGAAAATAAATGCAAAAGTTTATAAAAACTTTGCTAATATAAAATTAGCTTACGTAGTAAAGTAAATTTTCATAAAATTAAAGCTATTTGAGTTTCTTTTGAAATATTCTAGTATGCGCAGCATTCTTTAATGGTTGTTGTGACTGTTAGGCTACGGCTATACGACGTAAATGTCAGGCGTATAAAAGCTCTAAGTAGGCGCTTTAAGATTTAAGAGATAAATCGATATTCAGATAAGCAGCTCGGTAAAGCACCTAAAAGGAAGAGAAAGGCGAGCGATTTCCACGACAGCTGGTTCTACGATACCGGAATTGACCAGGATTTTATGCGGCCAAGTGCTGTCTTTTCGACGATCTAACCCTACTTGGATCGGTAAGTAATATTTAACAGAGAGAAATGCCAGCAGATGACCCTTGTCGAGGTTCACTAACTATAGGACGGAGCGAATAGCATCTTCTTCTACCAATAGAAAATTAAATAAATATAAAATTTTCCGACTCAGAATGAGATTATAATAATTCAATTTTATATTTTTCTTTCCGAAATATTCTTACAATTTACAATACAAGCAACATGACAATACGGCTCACCTAAGCTAAAGTACCCTGCACAGGTACAAAAGATTTCTTAAAACTTGATTCTGATTGTCCAGTTTGTATGGCAGCTGTATGATTCTTGGGATATTGCCTTGTTGCCTCTTGTAGGCCTTTTTGGAATGCATGCCAAATTCCGTAAATATATCTTGTCAAGTGAGAAAGTTCTCCATGCAAGCACTTAGTTCCGACTGTTCAGTTTGTATGGTAACTATATGCTCTAGTGGTCCGACAAATGAGCTTCTTCGATGGAAAAGAACATGTGCAAAATTTCATTTCGATATCTCAAAACCTCGTGGGCTAGTTCGCGTGTAAATAGACAGATGGGCAGACGGACGGACAGGCAACCGGACGGACAGGCAGGCGCTCGAACGGAGAAGAGTAGAGGATGAAAACCGCATTTGAAAGTTTTCGAAAAGCTTTCAACCATTACATTTTCGAACAATGGTTTAACCATATATTTATAGCGCGTGTGTAATCACTAAAGCTTTTGTTAAAAAATGAAATGCGCCTAATCGCAGACAAAGCTAAAGTTTAGTATACTTTTTGGATCATAAAAAAAATTATAAGCTTCACACGAGATTGCTGTCACAGCTTAATTTGGTTACATTTATAGTCGCTCCGGCTTTCACACAAGGCGGAGTCCAAATTTTTTTTTGCCGCATCGAATTTGTATGTAAAAAAGCTTAGCCAACAACCAATTAAGCTATTAAAAGCTACAAGGTAAAGTCCGCCATGATTTTGACCACAAAAAAGTCAACCCGTATGCCATCGGCAACTTTTAATTATCTAGCGAGATAACATGATTAAAGGGAGGGTCCAACATGGCTTATTTTTCTGCCTCGCAAACGAGTGTGCTGCCACCCTTATATGCTAAACTGTCGGCTACACCTCGTGTTGTCTATTAATGTCGTTGTTCTTGCCATGATAGCCGCAGCAGTTGCAAAGAATTTATGTAAATTTTATAATGTCAACAGGCTGGCAACATCTGCGCTTTTTGCTAGTTCAACAACAAATCAACTTTATCGTCCACCATAATTAAGCGGTATGCAGATGAAGGGTAGTTTATGGAATAGTTGTAATCCACCTAAAGTGATATTTAACGAGCCGACGAGTTTGGTTCAAAATTTACTCTATTCTGGTTTTTATTGTACTGAATATAGTCTTTGATAAACTCATTATTCTCGGGCTTTTGTCTCTGCTAACAAAACATGCCTAAATAATCTTTAAATTAGCGACGAAATTTTACTTTTCAAAGATCTGCGGTGCTACTAATGGCTGGTTTGATGAAGAGTAAATACCTTCTATTATTTCTGAAACATTTTTTAAATTTTACTTCAGCTGTTATACTAGACATTTCCATTCTTAATGACACTCTCAGGAGAGAAGAGTTTCAGGCATTTGGGTGAAATGATGATAAAATGCTGCTTAAGCTTGGGATGACTTTAGTCAAGATCAAGGATTACCTTATAGCATAAATATGAAGACATTTGCGAAAACAGCAAAAACCTCGATGAAATGCATGATAACTAAATTTATATCATCATCCCATACAGGACCATATCGAAAATGGTCTCTCCTCTTCTGGATATCAAAATTCATTGTCTTCAAGTTGTGAACGCCTGAATTTCTTTCACGAAATATTCCAACTGAGAAAGTTTTTAGCAAAAAATAATGAAAGCGCAAAGCTCAACTTTATAAAAAAGCTCACTACGCTTCAATACGCTGTAGGACTAACAAAGTGACGCACAGAAATGCATTAAGCGATCTATTAATAAAATGAAGAATAATTTTTACTCGTTTAAAAATTTAAGGGGCGTGGCACCATCACCAGTTCATACATATTTTATGACTAAAACGTGTTGCAATCAATTTCCCAAAATTTTCTTATTTAAAGAATTTTTCAAAAATAATAAAATCACACAAAGTAATACACAAAAAATTTTTTGTGCATGTGTAGTTGTTGTAATGCCACTTTTCAACTAATAACCTACACTTGAAACATTTCCTTTGTTGCGTAGAATTTACGACTCCGGTAATGGCAGTTGATTTATTTCACAAGAGCGGCGGCAGAAAAAGCAGGCAATACGGAAAATATGCTGGGGAGCTTATCACCGGACATTGATCAATGGCAGTCGACGCCAAGTAACGGTATTTGTCAGCATCTAGAGAGTGATAAATGCGTATATATTTATTTGGAAAAGTTCAATCAGCGCTTGTCTAGTATGAGTGACGAGTTCAATGAAGGCGAAGAGTGGAAGAATAGTTCAAAGAACAAGCCAAAAAAGCTTATTGGCCATTCGGACCGCCCTTTGTTTTTTGGTGAGCAAAAATATACATTTTTGCATAGGCGAGCGCAAATACCGAGTTTGATATTTCATACTTTGCTGGAAGCATTATTTTTATTAACTGCGCTTTATTGGACTTTTAGTACATATATATTAATATACACATACATATATAGAAATATACAAACTTATATAAATATATGTGTATATTCACAAATATATCATCACATACATAAATCGTTTATACATATATATTTGTAAATACGGGCTAACCTGAGGGTTACATTTCGAACTTGGTGTGCTTTCAAATTTTCTGCAAAAATATTACCGTTACTCGTTGCAGTGCCGTTTGTTAATTTTGTTTATTCCTGCTACAATAACGGTGTATTGGTGGCACGGCCAATTTACTGATTGACATCGTTAGCCTTAATGCTATCAATGACATTATTAACATAAGGACAAGCAGCAGCAACAACGACATAACGATGCCACTCACCCACTCGCAGTAACGGCGGCTGCCGACAAGCGCTCGCAAATATGCATATGTATATGTGTTTGTGTCGCGGCATTTCCTCTTTCATTCGCGCCTTCGCCTCTGCTTTACGCATCACTTCTTAGCATCGATACTTGTGTGCGCGCGCGATATCTTTGCGCCTCCTTCGTGTCGTCAGTGGCCACAGCAACACATGCACCGATATCGCCTTAACTTTGTTAACGTCAACGCTAAGTAAAGTGTTTGCATAGCGGCTGCGGGGGGTGTGAAGTATGAGTGCGGTAAATGCGTTGCTCGGCGGCCCGTCATCGGCTGATTGCGGGCATATATCGTTGACCGCCTATGTCGTGTTCGCATTCATCTCTCTTTCAGCGCCCTTCTCTGTTTGTTTGTAGCTCACTCGTGGCTCCTACTTGCTTTTAGCTTCGTTTTCGCTTTTTTGTTTGCTGTTTTTGGTTTTTTCTTCTTGTTTATTCGTTTGAGTTTTTTCTCGGTTTGGCTTCCCTTCAGCCTTCAATTTCCGTGCCTTCAGTTTGCGCTTTTACTTTTCAAAGGACATTATTTTGATTTATGACGAACCATTGATCTCATACCGTTAGTTCTATAGCGCTTTTATTCGACGCGTGTTCGCCATTTTTCCGTTTTGCTTGCGCGTGTTTGACTTTGAGTGGAAACGCCAACTTCGGCTTCAAAGAAATGGCACATTTTTGAAATTCTTTATAAAACGTCCTCCATATTTTTTCAATATTGTGTATTAATATTAATGCTTTCCTTTTCTCTGAGTAATAAACATTTTTTACTGCGAAAATACATACCTACATATAAAGCGTACATTAGGGTGAGTTAAAAAACGGTTTTGTTTTCGTTTGGTAATCAGAAAAATTGATTTGTAGACACTTCTAATAAACACTTTACAAGGATGAGCTCTTAAATTTAACAGAAAGGTCCTCCTCTTAACGGTTATATATTTCTTTCTTATTGTCGAATAGAAGATTTACATCTCGTTTCTTCTTCGTTGACCTAACCGTTTTAAAGATATTAACTTTTGAACTTAGATTATTTCCATACAAATTTTGTTTTCTTTTTTCTTTTAAATCAAACAAAATCATTTTCGTTTTACAAATATTATTAGTTAAGTTAGGTTTTCTGGTATGCCAATAAGCCACGCGTAGACTAGTTTGGTCCTTTGGGTTACCAGATGGAGTTCAGTTACTAGTTTCATGCGAAGTAGTCATCCTTTAGAATTCCTGCGCTTGAAGCAATTTTTAACAAACTCTGCGCCTTCACTGCCTATACTTTCTCCAGTGTATCATACTTTGGGGACCACAGCTGCTTACAGCATACTCTTGCCGATGTGGGACAAGTGCACAAAAGATACTCCATTGTTTCTCTGGTGCCTTGCTCTAGGCATTTCCAGCAGTCTTCTACATCTGTCGGCATGTGTCGCCGGCAGACATTGACCAGTTAGTATTGCCATTAGGCTCCTACAGTCTCTTCTATCGAATGACAATGGGAATTCTGTGTTCTTCCGATCTTCCGTTTTGCATATGATTTTTTCAGTTTTGCACTCAAGTAGCTCATTCTATGGGGTTTTCATTTTCTTTACCATGCTTCTGTCAATATCGTCGTGTAGACAATGCATGATTTTCCCAATGTTGATCACATTTTCGGATGTTACTTGGCAATCTCGTCCACTATTTCAGTGCTCTCGATGTCTTATGGGCATTCAGTAGAAGTTAAGTTGCTTACATCACTTTCTCTCTGCTCTGGCATCACTTTCTAATAATACACTGCTTCCCAAGACACTTCTGGCCGATATGCGATGCGAGGTTACTGCCTTGACTGATGGTTGGCTGTCTACTTAGATGTTGCCTTAGGAATTGGCTGCAGGTACATTAAAGTCCAGCTCCTCTGCTTTCGCATTAGCAAAGACCTCAGTCTGAAATATACTGCAGTGGCCCGGCAACTTAAAAGGATGCCTTATGCCTAACTCTGGACGGTATCTTCGCGCACCATAGTCTTATAGTATTGTGGAATTGTTTGCTCTACTCTATTTGTTTTATGACCTACCCTAATCTATACTTGAAGTATGGCAATAACTTGGAATAATATTGTAAGCTGGATAATTCATTGATGTTGGCCGTTAAATACAGGTTGCCCCAACATATTTGGTATAATTTTATTTAATTTGGACTTTACCAATTAATTTGTATTATTTTTGGAATTTAATATCAATAAAGTGTGTGTCGCTTTTGCTGCCTTTCCGATTTCGTTTTTGATAATTTCAACCGAAAAAGCAATGATTTTGAGTTAACCTTGAGTTCAACAATGATTCGAACATTGCAGCGCACACTTTGCTTTCATATAAATACGTAAAAAGAAGCCAGAGAGTGTCAAGTATGGATATCTGAGTAAACCATTGATATCAACTAATTTTGACTTCATGCTTTAAGGAACTTTTTGAATATAGTTCTAGAATTATTAGCAGTTAGTCAGTACCTTTCTTTATGTTAATTGAAAAAATTTCAAAACATTACTCAAAATTCCTTATAAAGTGGTGCCAATGACGCCAAAATGCTCAATGAGTACTCTGATCAACGCTGTGATATCTGCGGTCAGCTCTTTCCAGCCCCTTCGCCGTCGATGACTTTTCACTCAGCTGAGCAACACAAACGGCTAAGTATATGCATTAAAAATACACTTAAAATCACAGGAAAAGCGCAGAGGAAATATTGGACAAATATGTATAAACCTAACTCCATTCATTTACCGCTTATACTATATATCAATTTCGTTGCAGAACTGCTATATTGAAGTGAAGTGGAAGAGAAGGAGTAAGGGCGGTAACCATACTTCTGAAAGTTTGTACACTTGTAATCAATATCATTGGCAGGATGGACGAATAAGAGCAACGCCGCAGCGTGGCTGCTCTTGTAAATCGGAAGCAGTGCTTCGGTGTTCATTTTATGGACGCGGCATATTCACTTGACACGTCCGGCAAGAGAGCATTCAATCACCAAGCGAATAAACAATCAACACACACATACACCGCAGCACATTTGCTTGCATAAACTTCCGCGTAGAAGGGTCTGCCATCACAACAACAATAAACAGCGCGAGCGCCGCGCAAATGCAATATCCTGTTGTTTGTCTTTCCCTTTTTTCTGCGCTGCTGACACAGCATTGCATGGAATTCAATTAAAATTCAGCTGCCGCAATCCACCTGCCTGGACGTTGCACAGCCGCCGCGTTGCTTGTGTGTGCGTGTGTGTATGGCAGCATTTTTTGTCGGTTTGGCTCTTTCGCAGCTTTTGTTTTGCGTCTTTTGTTATTTTCATTCGGCCGCCGCGGCTTCAGCTCTTTTATTTTTGGAAATCTCCATTTCGATTGCCAACCGGACAAGCTTTTGGTAGCAGTGGGGGTCCGCTGGTGAGGCTTGAGTTGCTGCTTTGCGCTTTTATATTTGTTAACGATATCTACTAGCCGGCGGCCTGCGGTATGTGTCTTGGCCAAGTAAATTACAGAATTTTCGTATTGAAAGTACAACAACAACGCAATTATGGTGGTCATATGCTAAAGCGCCTAGAAGTGTTGTATGCGTGAGTGTGTTCAGAGTTGTTATAAAAAGCTGTCGGTTGTCGAGTAGCTCCAGACATGCTTCGAATGAGTATTTGTTTTAGTTGGAAGGCAAAATTAGTTACAAAAGCTAATAAAAATTATTTTACTTCAATGTTTTTTTTATTAAAAAAAAAAAATAATAATTTGAAAAAAAAAACGAAAAAAACTCTCAGAACATCATAACCTTACTTTCTATATTACTCATTCGAGTTTTGAAAATTTTTAAATGTTCACAAAAACAAAAATATATGACTATCGCCGTCCACTCACCTGGTATGTTTGCATGTGTGGTTTGCAACAGCAAAACCAGCAGTAATATGATAAACTGATGAGTTTGCTGCCAGCGGCTTATGCTGTTGCTGTACTTATTGTTGTTGTTGCTGCTCGTCCACTTGTTGTGCGCTGGCTCTCTGCTGCTTTGGTTGATTTTCGAATTTTCATCAATTGTTGGGATTTTCGTTGATTTGCGGTTTGCAAGTGATTTCGAAATGGTTGTTGTTTTTGTTGTTACAGCTTGCTGTGAAATCGCCTGCTGGTTGATATTACTTGAATTTTCTGTTGTTGTTGTAGTGTAACAATCGTTATTGTTGTAGTTGTTGTTGTTGTTGTTTGTGGCGAACGATGATCGCGACCGGCTTAATGCCTGACACCACCGGTAAGACCCAGGGTCCGCACACACGCCCATGCCTCTGGTCCCATAGTCAATGCCGCTAACGGATCGTCCTCATTGCAGCGGCGTCATCTGCAATTGAGAAGAGATAGATTTTGAGGTTATAATATTTAAAAAAAAAAGGTTATGAAAATGTATATTTCTGGTCTCTTCTGTTCAAAAATATTTTCTTTTTAGCTCCAGTAAAAATTACTGCTAAATTGCCTTCAATGCATCAATCTCTGTCTGCCGTCTGTCATTGGATGATGTGCCCGAAGCACAAATTGCTCTGCTTGTCATAGGCATTCATGTATTATATATATGTATGTGTGTATACATGTGTGACCACACACATGCTTCCCTGCCGCCTTCGCTCCTCAAAGTATATTTCGTTGTCGATCAGATATCTGAGTTGGACAAGAAAATTGAATTTGCGGTTAACTTGTAGCTTTGCCAAACACACACACTCACCCACACACTCACACAATCACGGCCATGCATTTGAAATGAAAAAAAATTCTGTCGGCCTCTCGGCCTTCGTACCGCCTATTGGAAAATTTAAAATTGCAATTTTGTGTTTGTTTTCTCGTTAACATGACATAATTCCAAATGCAAATACAATGTTTATGCGAAAATGCAATAACGCACTGATAGCTGGAAAATAGATTTGGATTTGTGTGCAAATAGCTGAGGTGGATAGGGGAATGAAGTAAACTTGGAAATATTATTTCCGTGTGCGTGAGTGTGTGTGTGCTTTGATTACCTCGCCAATCAGTAAATAAATCCATATATTTGTATAGCAATCATCTGATGTATTTGTGAATGTTTAAGCAACTGTGAAATATTATATTTTTTCGTGCGAGGACTAAGTAAAGAAAGAAAAACGAGAAATATATAATTTATGCTGGATTTAAAATTTATTTCAGGCTCTAATATTTGAGGCTCAAAATAATTGAGAAAATATAGATAATTTTTATATTTTTTGTACAGAGAGTTAATTGCTTCATTTACATTTTTTTCTAAGAATATGGGAAAAAATAAGGACAGAGAGTGCACTGAAGAACTCTTGTTGGTTTCCAGCAGGAAATTCAAGGAGACATGAACGACTTTTCCAAAATGTATGCCTTTATGTTGTCTTTGACGGCTGACTTAGGATAAAATGTGCGAAAGAAACATCTTTCCGGCAGTTGGTCTTGGTTTTGAAATATTTGTCTTTTAGACTAGTGCAGAAGCCTTAAAAAAATTATTAAGAAAGAAATAAATTCATAAGCGGATGAAACTCATTGGAAGTAGAATGAAACCATCGAAAAAATCGTAAAAAAAATTTTACAAGATAAAATGAAAAAACCAAAAAACTGGGTCATTGGAATTGTTCACATAAATTTTGAGGTTATGTGAAAAAAGTTTAACCAAGTTTTAAAACCAAATTATTGATCGTTACATTACCTACAACACGGTCATATAACTTTTTCCTATATGGCTCCTTGTTTTGCTGGAAAGCGATATAAACCGTTTTAACCACTTAAAAATTCAACCACACCTTTCGTCCACCGCTTGAACTATGTTTACTTTAGTGTCTGTCATTATATCTTTCGTTTCCGTTAAATTTCAAACTAATCAATTTTTGTTTGTTTTCTAAAATAAACTACCCTGGTCTATTCGGATTTGGTATACATTTAGCTTCTGTTCTGAAAAATTTGTTGTGACGGATGCATCTCGCTCTGGTCGACTTATCGTTAAAAAAGTCGATGAAATTATGAAAACGTTTGACCAGGACCGTCACAAAAGTAACCATGACACCGCTAAGGAACTTAACATTATCATCAAACAGTTTTGAACCATTTAAAAAAGGCTGCCTACAAAAATGAGCTCTAAGTTTGGATACCACATAACTTCTCTGCGAAAATTTTAAGTGACCGAACTAACATCTGCGAATCTTTGCTGAAACGAAATGAAATCAAACCATTTCTGAAGCGAATGGTATCAGGAGACGAAAAGTGGATCAAATACGACAACAATGTGCGAAAAATCAGGGTGATCGCAAAGCCAGGCTTGATGCCTAGAAAGGTTTTGCGAGTGTTTGGTGGGATTGGAAATGAATCATCCAATAAGAGCTGCATCAGCGTGATCGAACGATTGATTGCACATTTTACTGTCAACAACTGATGATATTGAAGCAAATAAACGAAAAAAACGACCAGAACTGATTAACAGGAAGGGCTTCGTCTTCAGGACAACGCTAGACCATTCACATCTTTGATGACTCGGCAAAAACTGGGAGATTTTGCCTGAGAAGTTTGGATGCATCCATCATATAACCCTGACCTTGGACTATCAGACAATCATATGTTTCGGTCAATGCAGAACTCCCTTAATGGAGTAAAGTTAGCTTTAAGAGAAGCCTGTCAAAATTACTTTTTACACTGATGGAATAAAGACTCTAGCGGAAAAATGGCAAGAATTGGTCGAACAAAATGGTATATATTTGATTTATTAAAGTTCATTATAAATATAAAAAATAAGCTGAAGTTGAAGTAACCGATGCGTTTGCTTTTTAATCTCGCTGCCGGCTTTTTCACATTGTAGACGACCTAGTTTTAAGTAAGATTAATCGTTCAAGAGTACACAGATACACATAATCCCCAAACAAATTAATGAGTGATAGCAAATCTTGTGATTTTTATATTGGAGTTACATAACCTTGCTTAATTTCATAATTAAAATACTTTTGCTATCAAGCAAGTCACGCGTGGCGCCTCGAAAGTAAACAATTACACCAGAAACCTCTTAATTTGTAAGACAACTTACACTGACGTCTCCATACGACAATAAAGTGAAATTTCCCACTAAGTCAAGTCATAGCAAGCATTAAACAAACACCATCCGTGTTATTGTCAAGCAGTTCAAGCGCGCATACAATTTCTCAAATTCCCAAGTTTTATGCCAATAACAAGCGTTCGACGAGTATTTGTATAGGGTTGTGTTTTCTTTGTCTTACTTGCCGAATTACACGCTGTAAAATTAGCAGATTAATTCCCACACACACACATGCACATACATAAGTAGAACCCTGCTGTCTTTAACTGCACATCGACACCTTCTTTGAGATTGCGCACGCCGATAAAAAGTTTTGCATTTTCACACTACAGCACAATGGCAAACACATCCGTTCTCTGCGCCGAAGTTTGCCATTGTCAACGCCTAAATATAGGCAAGAAATACCTGGACACGCTTCAATACGCTTACACAAATAGGTGCAAGAGATTTCTTGTCACAGCGTGTTGGCGCTCTTTTTGTTGTGCCACTGAGCCCATGTGTCGATATACTTAGGCGAGAATACCTAATGCATCCTTTATACGCTGCATTTGAAACAGAAAAACTTAGTATAGGTGTTGTTGGTAATTTGTTTTTGTTCGATATATTGTAATTGTTTCAAAGACTTTGGTATGTATATTTTTGATCAGTTGAAAATTAAATACAAGCTTAATGCCCTTATTGAGAAATTTTTATTTTTGAGCCCTCTTTGAAAAGCCAAAAAAAATTTAGTATTGCGGCTTTGGTTTTGGGGCTGTTTCGAAATCTGAAAATCGAATAAAAAAGATTTTATTGTTTTTTCATCAAGCTTGGTTTCCCTAAAATACACAATTTTAAGCACGATTAATGCTAAAGAAATCTTTTGGCTCCCAAACCAGTGAAGACCAAATGGCTTTTTTGGATAACTTGAAAACAAAGTTATTAGAAAGTGCTTCGGAATTTCTTATAATTTCGTTATTAAAAAGTTTCAGTTGTTTTTGAAATTTCCGTGCGAGGCCACATCTGGGCTGTAGAGCCGCTGCGGAAGCATTGGAATGCCGGCGTTGGTTAGGGAGCAGTTCCAAAGGCAGTGTGAGCCAGAGCGTTGTCGTGGTGCAACTTCCAATCAGCTGCGATGCCTTGTCGAACCCGATTGACTCTTCGTATGAGTCTCTTGACGATTTCCACGTGCAACTTGGCTTTCATGGTTTGCCAAAAAACTCAATGAGCATTATTTACACTTTGGGTTTGCTCATTTTTCCCTTTTTTGAGCAAGCAGATGGCGGCCAGTGCCACTTGGAAGATTGGCTCTTTGTCTCGGGATCATACTCAAAGATCCATTACTCGTCACCTGTGATTACGTTATTCAAAACATAGTGGTAATTTTCATGCATGTTAAAATTTTCATGGCACACTTCCCTCGTCGCAATTTCTGGTCGTCAGTTAGGCTTGTACCACTCCCAGAAACACGTCGAGCGAAAATGTAGCAGGGGTCTTCTTTGAGTGGTCCAATTCAATCCGTTAGTAGGCAGCCTTGAATTCATTGACAGAGCGCTCAAAATTAGTGGCAGGATATCGAGACTCCTTTTCTCTAACGTCGAGATCAACAAGCGCTGGTCGACTATCAGTAGCTGTGCAGTCACTAGGTTCTTCTGGCGCTGGTTAAATCGCAGTAGGTCTACGGAACTCTTCTTTTTCAGTAAGGTCCCTTTCCTTTCAGTGGTTGTAAGCTTTCTGGCTGGACACTTTTCAATCGGGATTCCTACAGTACGATTGAATATCTTACCAGATCTCAGCTGCATCAGCTCTTTGGAAGACGATAAGGCAGAGTCATTTCAACACTTCCGTCACTTCGATAACCATATGCCACTTTCATCGGAAAAACTAAAAAATATTTTTATTCGTAAGTTGAGTAGTGATAACGTTGCAAAAGTCTAGTCAAATTAATCCCCGATTTTCTACTGATTAATAAATTTAGTTCCGCAGGTCAACGTCACTGATGCGAAACCTCAGAAAACTTGCTGAATTTGGTTTACATTGCATCAATTCATTATACTTGTAAAAATGCAAATAACCAAGAGGTACACACAATCTCTATGGCAACGATACAACTGGCAATTACAATGAACCGCAACCAATCATTGCAATCGTTCGATCAACCGACTAACAGGGATGCAATGATTTTGGCTAAAATTCACTGGCAATTCATTAATGCTGCCAACGTCCCAGCAACAGACGACCCCGTTGACACACACACACATATATTTGTTGTGAGTTTTATATTTGTATGCTGGATATCCAGCTCGTAGCTGTGCGCTTTATATCACTTCGAATGACAATACCGTTAAAATCGAATTTCCTTTTTCCTCAATTGTTGTATGATTTCATTTGTAAGTCGCTCTGTACGGGATATCCTGATGGAAGCCGAATTCAACAAAATGGGTATCAGTTAATGGAGCGCTGGCAGAGAGGGTGGTTACCGGTGTAAGGGCGTGGGAAGTGATGGCTATAGAGTGCAGGAAAAAGTTGGCTCAGCTGACAAATGTGCATGCTGTCGATAATTCGAATTACACACACACTCGCACACATACATAGGCATTTATTTAGTGCTTGTTCATACATGTTTGTGCACTTTTAGGTGAGTGCGTTTGCTGTTGCTTGCAACAACGTTGAGGCCATGCCGACTTGCCGAAATTGTGTGGCTACGCTGATTGCAGACAAAAGTGCACCGGCACACACATACACAGCTGTAAGCACCATTGTGTGAGCGACTCACCGAAATCACATCAGCATGCAAAAACCTCCAACAGTGGCAACAACAACAACTGCAACTACCACAAAGAGCATACTTCATGAAATTTATTCGCTTACATGCACACCTTTACGCACAGCTCGGCAGAGTAACGGTGCGCCCATCGCAATCGCCCAGTGTTGCTGTCAATGGGAACGCCATGGTTGCATTTTCATCAATTTTTCGTTCCTTTTTTCTTTTTTGATTTTTTTTTTGGTTTTTGAGTGCTGATGAATGCAAGAAATTGACCAAGGGCTATGCCAACATCATAGCAACATGTGATTATAATATGCTGCTGTGTGTGTGTGTGTGTGTGCATATGTTTGTGACTGCAGTTCGGTTGGATTGGCAGCGAGGGGTCTGCGGCTGACATTTATGCGCCAAATGCCTCCTGAAACGATATTCAACGAAATTCAACGAAATTTCCCCCCACCGAAAAGGGCTGCGCGTATATATAGCAATACCTATACATATATAACTCGTCACACACATATACATATACACAGGTGCGCTTCGGAAATTCATACAAGCGAACACACAGGAATTTTAATTTTGTAACCAGACAACATTTGGTGGAAAACTCGAAAACAACATTGTTGCCGGACTTCCATCGACACACACACACACACACACACACACACACGCATAGACGAATAGTTGTTCGGTGTTGCTCCAGTCGGCCAGTTTAGTTTATGGTTTTTCGCTTTGATTGCTTGGCAAATTTTGCATTTTTATTGAGTGCACTCACACACGCACATTTACATGTCGACATGCAGAGCGCGCAGTGGCTGATTTCCGAGTGGCCACTGTTGTTGTTGTTGTTGTTGGCGTTCTGCATAGTTGATTAGAGCCAATGTAATGCTTTGAATAATCTAGATTTTTGCACATTTTATGCAAATTCACGAAATGACACTTGCGTGCAAAATATTATATACATTGCCTATACACACATATGCATATATTCAAATTTTAAGTATGCAACATT
Organism: Bactrocera tryoni; assembly: GCF_016617805.1. NCBI lineage: Eukaryota > Metazoa > Arthropoda > Insecta > Diptera > Tephritidae > Bactrocera > Bactrocera tryoni. The sequence continues at coordinate 3,822,371 of NC_052500.1, forward strand.
TTATATTTTTAAGGTGTGCGTTAGTTTGATTTTTCTACTTTGATATTATTAACTTGATTTTGCATTTCTATTTCTCTACTAAAATGAGTTTTTAATCTCTGCTGAAATTTATAAATCTCATCAGCTTGAATAAGAAATATGTACTCAGTCAGTTTATATTTATTTCTTTTTTTTATTTGATTTAAAAAAATCTAGTTGCAAATGAAATATTTCTTTTGTTCGCTAAATTTGCACAATTTTAATTTTCTACGCATTTTTTATAGAGAAAAACAAGTAAAATTTTAATATCGGCACCGAAGCTAAAATAACTTACAAAAATAAAAATTTTGCATACAAAACCTTGCTTGTGCTCCGTCAGTTAGTATGACAGCTATATGCTATAGTCGTCCGATCTGCAAATTTTTTTGTGAAATTGTGCGGTTGCTTTTGGAGATATTCAAAGCCAAATTTCGTCTTTATATCTTGTCTAATAAAAAAGGTTTCCACACAAGGACTTGTACTTTAGCGTTTGTTTTGTATGGCAGCTATATGCTATAGTAGTCCGATTTCAGAAAAAAAATCAGAGATTGCAGCCTTGCTTTAGAAAATAATATGTGCTAAATTTTGTTACATTAACTTGACAAATACAAAATTTTTGTATACAAAGGTGACATTTTGACCGGTCGGTTTGTATGGCAGCTACATATATGCTATAGTTACCCGATCTGAACAATTTCTGCGAAGGTGGCACCTTTGCTTCAGCACATAACGTATGCGAAATTTCTTTAAGATATCTCGGAAAATAAAAAAGCTTTCCATATAAGCACTTGATTCCGATCGTTCAGTTTGTATGACAGCTATGTGCTAATGTGAACCGATATCGCCGACTCCGACAAATAAGCAGCAACTTGGTGAGATAGTGGCGTGTGCAAAATTTCAGATCGATATGTAAGAAACTGAGGGAATAAGACACGCATATACAGTACATATCGATTTGAATTGACTCAGCCCCCGATGCTGACTATTTATGTATGCATATATATTTTATACGACGTTTCTCTGTTCAGGGTATAATAAACTAGGTAAAGTAAAAATACTGATTGCTTGCTACCCTTCTATATGAGTATGTATATACTTGTATATAACATATTTCACATTTTTCTTCTTAGCATGTTCTAGAAAAGGTGGCTTAAAGCAGTGAAAACTCTTATAGATTAATGTTTCTTCAAAAAGCAATAAAAGCACAAGCGATAGATATAAATGGAATTTTGTTGAAAACTTACTTTGATGTGAAGATTCAAAAAAAAAGTTGCCTACTTTTGAGAGCAAACAGAAAAATTTTACTTACAAGCTCAGAAACCCGAAACCCTGTCGAAAAAGACAAGATTTTTAATTATATTACCTTGATTTGAGGATTTAAAAAAAAATTGCCTACTTTTAGGAGCAAATTCGGAAAAAGTGAAGATTTGTAAATTTTTAAGAAATTTTAGAACACACTGAACTTTCTTTCATTATTTAAATTATATTTTTTTAAGCCTTAGGTATTAGTTTAAGTAATCAATCCATGGTGGGCACACTTAGCACTATATTACTCACTTACACCTTGAATAAGTGCTAAATTGCTGCACAAATACGATTTTTAGACACAAGCCTTACTCTAGCACCATCTATCGGAGACATAGGATACCTTTAACGAGCAATACAGCTTTGAAATATACACGAAAACAAGCGAAGAGCCTCGCATATTGCGCTGAGCAAGTTAGCTAAGTTTCACTCCTTCTACTAAAACACATAACCTCAAAATATTAAGTACATATGTGTTTGATATATAGTATAAACAAACTTAAGTTACTAAGATAATGATCGCATAAACCAAACACATTAGAGGCTGGCATCAAGCCTGCGCGCGTGCATATCCGAGCCCAAGAGCAACTACAAATAATTGCCAACGCACACTCTATTAATTATTGTCCTTGCACGCGACGCTTGAGCAGACAATAGCAACCGAATGACACACTTTACAAAAAAACAACAAAAACACACATAAAAAACGAAAAAATGAAAAAAGGAAGACAATGGCGCACAATGCAAATCTGCTGTGTAGACTAACTTACATGAACATAATTTTAACAAAAGCAAGTGCAAAGTAACAACAACAAAAACTGTGTTAATGATAGTAAATATGCGCAGCAACATACGCAAACAAGGCACATGCACCCGCAGCCGTAAGAGCTGGCTAAAAACGAAGAAGACACGACTTTGCAACAAAAGCACAGGATGATGCCACTTTGGAGCAGCGTGTGGGCGCGCAAGCCCTCATGTATGTGAGTGTATTGGTCAAATTTGCATGCGCGCACGTGTGTGTGTGTTTTACTAGCTATCTGTGTGCATGTGTGTGTGTTGTTATCTGAGTATGCAGGCGGCAGTGATGCGTGGTGCGGCGTTGCGGGCTTTTAGGCGCGCAAACAATGCAGCGAACAATGACGCCACATTACACTGAATAGAACAGTTAGAATGGAAAGAACAACAGGAAATTTGAAGCATAAAGCGAATTAACAAAAGAATACACTGTTGTCTCTAAACTCGTCTCTATGGGCTGCCAGCATTTTGCACTTAAAATCATTAACATTAATTTGCCATTGTTCGGCGGCAGCAACGAATGTTAAAGCAGCGTGAGGAATACTAAGCAAAATGTTTATTTAGTAATAGCTAACACTACTTTAATGGTATTTTTGAGTATGAGGAGTGTTAGTAATAATTTTTTGAGTTTTTATGTGCAGAAAGTTAACGAAAAAATCATGGAAATATTTCATCGGTTACTGAACTTCTTCTTGCGGAATTTTATACCCTTCTTTTGTAGTAAAAGACAAATCGAAAATCTAATAAGTTCTCTATAGGTGGTATTGTAAAAATAAATATTTGCTGTAAGCAAGAAATTTGTATGTAAAAATAATATTTTGACTTGCTGTAACCAAAAACTTCTTTAGACCATTTATTAAAGCGGAAATCGGGCGATATTTTATCCACTTCGAAACTTTATGCGAGTTTTGTATGAATTATATGAGCACTGCAGCTGCGCAACCGAAAGATGCAAGCACACACACACATACACACTCACACAAACAGCGACAGTAAAGTTTTATAATTCCTACATAATTTCCACTTAAGCGCGCATGTGCCTGTGTGTGTGTGCGGAGATAAAATGCGCAACCCAGTTCCAACACAAGCTTATTGCATAACGCATAAGTTCTCTCGTATGCGCTATTGGTACACGATATGCGTGTGTGTGTTTGTGTAGTGTCGTAGCTTGGCGCTTGGATTTGTGAGCAGCACGTATGACGCCTAAAAGTCTGCAAACAAACTTGAATAATAACTTTTCCCCAGAGCACTGCAAGCGGTCGCAAGCAAAATAACAGTAAACACAAGCAGACTACGCTCGCCAGCGATAAAATGCCGAAAATAATAGCGCCGTAAGCGAAATATACGAAAAATAATAGCAAAACTATAACAGCAAAGCATTAAAAGAAATAAACAAGTATGCGCGAGAAACTATGAAAGTGGCTGAAGGTGTGCACTATTTGCGCCTGGAGCCGCTACAAGTCGGACGCTACAGAGAACACACCATATATAGTATGTGGGGGCGTGTCACAGTTGGCAGTTTTATTGGCATATCCGCGCATAAATATTTTAGATGCCGAAGAGAAATCGCTTTGTTTTTCAAAACTCTTGTGTGTTCGAGGCGAAGTAAACAAGCAGTCGAGTGCTTTCTTGTGCTTACTAATGCATTAATGGATTTAGTTGAGCTATTTTTTTCAAATCTCTAAGCAAAATTTCACTTTAAACGGATTTTTGGAATTATTATAAAGTGCTAGTAGCTGAAATAAATTTAAAAAATAATAATAAACATATAATTTCATCTTCAATATTCACCTTTTACGCTGAAATTATGCTCAGCGTACTTGCTTATAACAGTAAAAGCTTTAAGCGCCACAGTAAGCACGAAAGCACGCACAAAAAATGAAAGCTCTCACCGATTTGTTATTAATATTGCATTGCTCGCTTTCAATATGCAATAAAAATGAACAAGGCGTCATAAAAGACAGTTTTGACATACGCATAATCACAACTAATTTATTGGCGCCATAAGCACTAAATCAAAATGTGCTTTAATATTTCGTTGGCAGTCGTGAATTCTTTATATAATTTATGTGCTTTCTTTATTGCATAGCAAAGCTGAATTTATGTGTACAAAATAACTGTAAAATATTTATTCAAATGTGTTTAAAAAAATTTTAATAAATGTTGTATAATGTGTGATCAGCCTAAATGTATGCTACAAAAATGTGTATAATGTGTGATTAGCCAAAATGTATGCAACAAAAATGTGAATAATGTGTGATCAGCCTAAATGTATGCTACACAAATTTGTAGCTATACGTAGTTGAGCTGACTGTGTCGCAATAATTTGATTTTTAAAGGAATATTTCACTTTGGACTTCACATCAAACTGAATTGAACCGCCATCTGGCATTAGTAAGGACCAGTAGATATAGGCGTAACTGCCCGCCATTATAGCCTAACACAATGGAATATTTACGTATAACTTAAAAAACTACTACGAACGGCTAATTTTAATAAAATTTTCGTTGAAAACCAATCTGGTTAAAATTTCCAATATTAAAACATTTCTGATAGATTCTCTCCAATATAAATCCATTACATCGATTTTATTTATTTCTGAGCAACTGAGCACTTGTAATATGAGACATTAGAATAAACATAGAGGAAGCAAGTGAACTGCTATTAGCATTATCATCACACGCCTTAACTTATCAAATCACAGGCTTTAATTGAATATACCCCCAACAAAGCCTAAACCTCCTTCTCCTCGCAAGCACTTCTCAATTTAGCCTACACTTGGAAGTCAATTTTCACTATCGCCCTCATTTTTCCACAGTAAATTAAACTTTAATTGGCTTTGTGTGTTCCCCCAAACTCGGCTAATAAAAAATTCATTTAGTTCGCCCAAACGAAATTCGACAAGAGCCGAAATAGCTGCGACAACAATGTTTAAACGCTTTGCGTTTCGCCGTTAATTGTAACTCTTTTGCTTTAATGCTTCATAAAACATTTCGCCCTGCTCCCCAACTCACCCCAACTCGGTCATTAAATTAATTGCATGACATTCGAAACAGAAGTACAAAAAAGAAATACAGAAAAAAAAGAGACGACACGAAACGATAGAAAATAATTCCATGAAAATGCGGCATTCAAAGCTTATGTAGAGTGGTACTAATCTAGATTATCAGGTGGGTAAATTGTAGCAATGAAATGACATTTTCACTGACGCTCGCACGCAATGCTGGCGCTTCAAGGTGTTTCAAGTGGGCTTGTCTCCCGCCCCTGCTTTGGCCCTTGTACTATTTTCTTTTTCTTACTTTTCTTTTATTTTTGACTTTTTTTTGTTTTTCCTACTTTTCTTTTATTTTTTTCTGTTTTTTTTTTTTTGTTTGGATCGATAGTGGGGTGGTCGTGATGGGAGATGTGCGTGTTGTGGCGCAAATGCAACTGGTTTGGTTGGGGTTGGGGTTTTACACGGAAGTTGGTTCAAAGGACAACAGCAAGATACTTGTTTGAAGAAAAATGTTCTAGAAGAAGCTTTCATATAGTGTTTATGTATGTATGTCGCTTTGCTTTCGCTAAGGCAACCTTTATGGAATAAAGAAACACGCTTTAATTATAGGGAAATATTTTGTTATTTTTTTGTTTAAAAGAAAGAAATAAGTATAAATAATGATTCCTTTTATTAAGGTATTCTCCAAATCCATTATATATATATATATTTTTTTTTGTTTGATGTTACAATTTACGATATTCCTCTTGTTATGAGTCTTTTCCAATCTCTGCAATATTTATAAAAACTGCTATCTTTGCTGCCTTCTAACAATATCAAGATATTTAGGCTTGAAGCAATATTTCTAACTCAAGTTCATGGTTGAGTCGTCACTTCTGAATACTCCATGGATTCTGCAAAAAAATGTTTATTAATTAAAAAGATTGGCATTCATAGCAAAGTAAGCCAGTGAAGTGACAAAGTCGTACGTCGCTTAGATTGAGAAAAAGTATACTTCCGAGAGCATTTGACTTTCTCCCTAAAAAAAAAAATTGTATAAAAATCACTTCACATATCCCTCAAGTCAAGAAGCTGGGCAATTTTCACTTCCGAAGAACGCGCTTGCTTACTACTGAACTAATAGAATAAATTAAGAATTTTAAATTTATGAACAAAGTCTTACTACTTTTTGCTCATAGTAATATATAATTTTACGAAATTTTTTTCTGATGACTCAATACAAAATTTAGAGAAATGTACTTGGCCTTCAATAGTCTCACATGAGATATCAATTACTGAGTCAATCCGTACTTGTGGGCGTATAGAGCGAGGCCCTTGATTTATTGAGTTTGATAGCAAATGTACGTCTAACTGATAGATGTCTTCTGATTTAAAAATTCGTGGAGGAATTGTATATTCATCTCTCAAAGTATAAAGGGAGTCTCACCCCACAATGAAGCTGAAATGCGTTTATATTTATCTCACATCATTCAGCCAAGTCTCATTGGAAAGAGGAAGCTGGCTTTTTCGTAAGTGCGTATACTATATACAGAGAGAGATAGAGACTTTAAAAAAGTTCAATTTTTATATAACAGAAAATTCAATACACTATATTTTAGACGAAGCAGAAAGAAACACACCAAAAATAAATAACATGAAATAAAAATTAAATTTCTTGAGAAAATCAAACAAAAAGTATGGGGAGTTGCCGAATTTTTAAAAAGAAAAACAAAGCAAAGCAGAAAAGTTTGATAATATCCTGTTAAGCAGAAATTGGTTTCGCAGAGGCAAGGCAACGCGCAAGTAGCAACATGTGTATCTATATACCAGCGTGGATACATAGAGTTTCCAAAGAAAATGATGTACATATATTTCTATATATATCTTATATTCGTTCTATATATGTATGTATGAGTGTATCTCCGTGTACATTTAGGCTTTTAGGCACATATATGTTGCATAAAAGAAGGCGCATAGGCAAGACTTTGTGTTGCTGCTTCAGTACTGCACCAAAAGCAATAACAAAAATTGAGACAATAAAAAATTTCCAACTGGAATTTTCACCCGCACACATACACATGTGCATAAAAGAGCCAAGGGAGTTGGATATTTTGTAAAAGCAACCATATCAAATAGCCTGCGGCAACTAACCGCTGCTCTGCCTAGTCGAAACTTTACTAAAAATGTTGGAAAACGGCAAGAAAAAGCTATGAAAATTTTCCAAAGCGAGAGTAACTGATAATTAATGTAACGAAATGGTGCTGCTAATAATAAACAAGAAAAAACGTTAACTTCGGTTGCACCGAAGCTAAATACCCTTCACAGGTGCATTTCTGTTAGTAACTATGTGTTCAGTTTGTAAGGAAGCTATATGCTATAGTAATCCTTTCTGAACAATTTCTTCGGAGATTACATTGTTGCCTTAGAAAATAACAAATATCAAATTTCGTGAATATATATTTGACAAGATATAGTGAAAGTTTTCCATACAAGCATTTGATTCCGATCGTTCAGTTTGTATGGCAGCTATATGTTATAGTGGTCCGATAACGGCCGTTCCGACAAATGAGCAGCTTCTCGAAGAGAAAATGACGTTTACAAAATTTCAAAATCTTAAAAACTGAGAGACTAGTTCGTATATATACAGACAGACGGACAGACGGACAGACAGACAGACGGACATGGCTAAATCGACTCAGCTCGAAATACTGATCATTTATATATATACTTTATAGGGTCTCCGACGATTCCTTCTGGGTGTTACAAACTTCGTGACAAACTTAATATACCCTGTTCAGGGCATAAAAATAAATAATAATAACTAAAACAACATTTTATGCAAGCCAAATTGTTCCTTTAAACGACTTTATCGATCGGAAATTGAAAGTTTTCCAGCTTAAATATGTATCTATCACTACATAACAGCAACAAACAGCAAGTAACTTGGCGCGCTCGAGTTGACTAAATATTTCGTAGCATTGTCAGCAGCCGCAACATTTGCGCTCGATTTCATTCGGTTGAGCGCTTTCTTAATGCCAGCGCGCCTGAAGTTATGCTACTACTCCCCAAAGTCACCACGCCTTGAAATATGCAATGAATTTCGACAACTACCGTATTCTGTTGCTCCACACGGAATTCCATTTTGGTAAACATTAAATTACAGAATAAGCATTTGAAATGGCGCAGGCTTTGATTTTTCAATTAAACATAAACTTTTCGCCACATTTTGGCAATTAACTCGACGATGCGCTGGCAACGGTGAACGCAATGCGGCAGCTGCCTACGCATCGCTTGCTTGGCTGCCGCTCATTCGCTGCTCCACAGAGGCGCAATATACTGCTTCCATAGCCTCACACAAACACACACAACTGCTTCTGTTTTTATGTGTGCGTGTGCGTGCGCCCACATTGCGCCTAACTGCTGCCGCATAAATCGGTACTCCCCTGTCTTCCCGCCCGCTCACCGCCTGTGCGCTGTGTAGAGTTTCCTTTAATGTTGCCGCTCTTCTAATTGCCAGCATTGGTATTTGTCTTCATTCCAAACGCAGCGCCGGTTAAATATTGCCTCCGCATTTTTGCTTTGGCGCTTTCTTCTGTGCTTCTTCCATATACTTTTTTCAGTTACCATTTCAAGCGTGGGTGAGCGGCGTGCGACGTCGGGCGTGGTGCCCAGAAAAGTAAACACAACATTTTTAATTTAATTTCGTAATTTTCTCTACTGTAACGAGTCTGATGTGTCGCCATTATCTTGTTTCGCTGCTGTTCTCAGTTACAGTGTGTGTTGGCGTGTTTCTGTTGCTGCCAAATTTTGCCCACTTTCGGTGAACAAATGTTGGCAACGCTACATGAATCTTCTGATAATCGCTAACAAGTTTGAAAGGTTCTTTATTTCTTCTGAGAGAAGATTGAAAGAAGAAAGAAGCGAATTGAAAGTTTCCATGTTTCTTTTTATCCTGAAAATCATGATAAGGCAGTAGATTATCTTCTAATATAACTAACTTGTTTTCATTTGATTGAGTTTAGGGGAATACAAATAGCCATTATTTTTTAAAATATTAAATTTTATTTCCAAAATTTCTCTTAAGCAGTTACGTGGGTTTTGACGGCCAAAAAATTGCCTGCTTTCACCTTTTTTCTAATAATAAATAACTTCACTTATTACAACTTTTGAACACATCAAAGACAAAAGCAACACTTGAATAATATTTTGGGCATCTTTGGAAAAAAAATTCAACCATTGAAAGCTGTTTTCTGGAGGCACCACTTAAAAACGTTTCTGCGCGAAGGTCAGCATAACAGACGTAGGCTTCAACATAAGTCAAAAAATCAAATTTCATCGGTCAGTAGCTGAGTATAGATGATGAATAATCGATAAATTTGGAAAGAATTGAATTTTTGGTACAGTTGCAACCTAAGCAGTGTGATTTTAGGTCTAATTTTTAGCACAAATTGCCTTGAGAGAATTATTTGTAATGGAAAAAAATCCTTCGGTCAATCATAAGGTCATCGGATCACTCATAAGATCATCAGGTTAGAAGAACAACGAAAAATGTCAATAAGATTTCTGAAAAATCGTGACTACTTACATGGAAAGCGATCTTTCGAGAAAAATATTGAAATATCTGACCGGCCTAGCCTGATGGTTCGCTCTCTCAAAGGTTCTTCACTTTTACTGTGATTGCCTTGAAAATTAGGGAAAATTCTCTAGGCATATCGTAGTATTTAAAAGAAAAAATAAAAAACATAAAATTTTTTTTGAAATTACAAAACCCACGTTATTCCTTACATCTGTGAACTGAATCAGTTACCTTATAGGTTACCTTATTTAGTGATGCTTCATTTTTACTTTTATATAAAAAAAAATTATTTACTAAACATAGTGATTTAATATTGTTATTTTTCATGTCTTCGACTATACCTAACCTTAAAAAAATGTATTATTAGTTTACGGTGATTAGTGGAACGTTCTGCTGATGTATACTAATCAGCATTTAGAAAAAAACTTTACAGTTAACACAACTTTTTATCATATTTATACAGTAGATTACGAAAAAAATAATAAAAAGAAACACAACTCTGAGTCTACGTACTTTTAAAATTATTCTTCTTATGCCCGTTCCACTTTTTTATGACACACTGTACTGTGAGCGCTAAAACGCTTCTTTGTGCGTTTCTGCTTCTGCACAGTTGCGTAATTTAATTTCACCCTCGCATTATTGGCGACACACAAAAATGTTCAAAGGCTGAATTCCGCGTGCAAGCATATTAAATAAACACAAGCATAAAGCGCCTGTTAAAAGCTCAGCATATGTGCTTCAGCCCGCTTGTGTTATATAACGCGCCCGCCCGTCTAGTCATATTAACTTTTACGCTGCTCGGCTCGGGGGAAATTTCGTAAATTTAGAATGCAATCAAAGTAAATTCGACACTCTTAAAATTTTGGTTGTAATTATGCTGAAGGCTGCGCATAAAAGCACAGCGGCGGCGGCAAGTGGGAGGGCTGACAGGATAATCACTTAACATTACTTACATATGAAACGATATATTCAGCGGTGGTTAAAGCGGCGTATGAGTAAATTGAGTTTTGGTAATCCATCTTGGTAGAGAAAACATAAATTTACACTTTTGTTTTCCAATTACTCAAACATATGTATGTATGTAGCAAAATTATGAACTGAGTTGGTAGGGAAATACAATACTGCTGGTTCTTTCTCTTTCAAGTGGAAATATGTATTATGTTTCATTTGAGCTACTGTGTTCACATTTCCCTACCGACAGATGGCGTCAAAGCAGAAGTACTTATCTATCCTCATATACCTCCACTGACAAAATCGAAAGATAGTCCTTCGAGATTGAATGCGTAATTTTCTGTAACCAGAAGTAGCTTATATCAAGGTGGTGGTAGACGTACCGCTACGAACTGCAGCTCTTTCAACGAAATGAGCACTCACTCCGACAGCAGAACGGCAATACTAGCGCTGAGCTCACCAAATGTCCGCTCAAAGTTGGTCAAGGAATGCCTAACCTTGATATAGCGTCAAGCTAAGTTTCCATCAGACTCGTTTGGGTGCCTGGTAACAGCGGGATTCCTTGTCCTGCTCGTATTGGTATAAGACCGAGTTGGATCTCCATTACCGTCTTGCGTGCCAACACTGCACCAATGAACCTCTCTTAAACGCCGACCAGCGCCTGCTAAAAGTTCCGGTGAGATCCTTTTGCCCTAACGTAAAAGGGAAGAGATCTAGTGAAACAGTTACTTTCCTTGAGCAAATTTCATCTTGCCATAATCGTAGCAGTTCTTACTGGATATTGTCCAATAGGCATTCATACGGTAAGACTAAAAATCTTATCGGACACTAGTTTTCAAAGTTGTATGGATGAAGGTGAGGTAGAAACATCTACACGCTTTCTCCTCCATTTTCCACCCTTTGTAAAACTGAGGCTGAAACATCTCGGTAGTCATACATTCGGCGAACGAGAAAACATGGAAGAAACTGATATAAGTCAATTTGTAAGAGTCTTATGATTCAGCATATTGGATTCTTTAGGTACCAAAATTGGCCGACGTTCTAAGCAGTTCAAGTAAGATTCCTTTTAGGATCGACCTCTTAACCTAACTTAACCTAAGTATATAAAGATTCGAACTTATATCACAAAAAATGCTCAACAAAAAAAATTTTACAGTGCGGAAAATTAGAAGTAATAAAAAATATTTCAAAATTCGAAAGGGGCCACTGAGAAGAAGTGTTTTTAAAAACCATAATAAATGCTTTTCTGTCTCAGTATGGATTTTCAATTTCGAAAAAAAGTTTTTGAATGGGAAAATGTTATAAACCAGATATGTTTGGGTGTAAGGCGAGTTCATTGAAAAAATAAAATAAAAGAGTAGCAAACTTGGACCAAAAGCAAAGGAGCATAAAGATCATTAACGTCCAGCTAAAGTTCTTAGTGTTTATTGTAATATTTTTTTTTTTATTCTTATAATTTTCATATAGCATTTCCAACGCATTCGAAAAAGAGTGAAATCAGTGGGAGGTCTTTCATTTCATTAGAAACACGATCGCTAGACATTTATTGACCATCTTCAATATTTTCCGATTATGTAATGTATGTTTACGTATAACCCTTACTTTCATCCAAAGTTCGCTTTCCAACACATACTTAACTTCAATTCATTAAAAGAACTTAGAATTTGCTTTCTCCAAGCCAGAAGAAAAGAATATTTAATTAAATAAATAACAAGCAGAATTGAACCCTTGACATGAAAGTGTTAAACGGAATAAATTATGTAACAGAAAAACTGTCATGCAAGCCGAGATTAGAAAAGCCGAGATTGTTGAAGAAATAGTTTTATGGATGCGAGTGAAGAGCAGAGTAGATGTTATCTTGTAGGTGAAACTATGCACCAGCCGGCACCACAATCATCAAGCAAAGCACATGAATAATGCATGGGACAATTATGCAGACACATACACACAGATTTATGCTCAGACACACTAACTGGCCCATGAAAGGCAACAATCACAGCAGGCAGGTATTAGTTTCTGTGTGGAAATGAAAATTATCGTAGCGCTGGCAGCAGAGACGTAAGCGCCTAACAGGCAGCACACACACGTGCACACATTTCACACCGCCTAAGTGCTGTTGCATGCAACGAATGAGGCTGGTAATGGGTTGTTAAGTTGTTAGCTGCTTGTATATAGTGTCACTTTTAATAGCGCAAGCATCGTCTGATATTCATGCACATATATTACGTAATGAGCAACACATTAAATAATGGTAGGCGCACATTATTGCATTAAATTCATATTAACTGTATGTGCCTATATGTGAGTGCTTTGGAAAGTGGCTTTTAATAGATTTCGATGCGAAATATGAACAAAGAGAAGCAAATTGATGAAAATTTTTCCAAATCAGTCGGTGTTGTGTATAAAACTCCAAAACAACAACACAATCTCCAAAGACATGGCTTAGATCAGGCCACTATAGCGTATAGCTATAGTTTTTTGCAGTTTTCGGACTCTTCTGGACCTTTAATGTGGGTACACACACATACTCAAACATCTGTTCCCAAACATTTATGATTTTATGTAGATGTATCTCCGGAAAGTGAGATCCAAACTAAGCCACCCACTAAAATGAACCACAAACTTAGAAAAGCGCAAGTACATACTCAGCCAAACACAGAACACCGTCAATAAAGAATAGAAAATGCTCACATGTCGAAGCGTCAAAGCAAACACTGCATTCTCCTAAGTTGAAATACAGCCTTTGAACTTATTCAAACGGCCCTCACTTTATTTGCTGGCGGCAACCGCAGCTTCGATGGCATTCGTGCGTCCAGCGTTTTGAGGCCTTTGCGTCTTCGTCTGCGGTTGCGGTTGATGCCGGTCCCAAACGTCATATAATTAATGACATTCCAACATCCGACTGTAGCTTAGAGGAGCTGCGTGTGGGCGACCACGTGTATGCCTGCCAAAAAGGTGAACTTGCGGTGTGGCAACTAGACTGAGCTGCAGATAGTAGCGCCAGCAGAGTTTAAATGCTTTAAGAAGTAGACTTGGAAATTTTAAAGACGCTTTGGGAGATTTCATAATTGTAAGTTAAATGCCAGAAATTGTTGCATCTCAAAGGGTGGTTTCCGTTACTAGAATGAAGAGTATTTGTTGAAGTTGTGGGAAAGGTCTAGTCTTTTGAGGTATAAAGAGAAAAAACTAATATTTTCAAAATTGTTATTCAATTTTTATATTCACATCGCAAGGATCTGTCTCAACGAATCAGCCAAAGTGTGATTATCCTCCAATGACTCCTTCAACAACAAGCAGCGCTCCTCAAACCATTGCCACGAATGAAAAAAAAAATGCCACTGATAACTGATGATGGTCAAAAAATGGAAATGCGTTGAAATTTCAGAATATGTGGCAGCACTTTTTCGAATATGCTTTGACTTTTCTCATATTTCATTAAATATAAAGAAAATTTAATTCAAAAATACTTTTTCGCCTTTTTTATGCTAAGCTCAAGTGCTTTTCACAATTTAAGCTTTTTCTGTCAAATTATACCACTTACATAGTATTTTTTATACTATGTATGCTATGAAAAAGCACTTTTGCACACACTCTAATTTCAAAGCTCAAAAAATATTTTGCTGAGTTGCACATAACCTTAAAAAAGCATTCACTTTTGGCAGCATAAATAAAGTTATCAAAAATGTAATCGCAAAACATAAATAATGAATTAATAGGAATAAATGCTGCGTCATATAAATGGATGGCACGGCAGACAAAAGTGGCAGACATCACCACTTCAGCAAACAAAATAATGGATAGCGGCTATCAAAAGCCAGAAAAAGGGCATAAATAATCATAAAAGTGGAAATTGAAGGCTGCTGATATAAAGTCATAAATTGTAATTTGCCAAACAATAGCCATAAAGAGCACTCAAAAAAGGATATAAACGCGAATGGCGCACCACACACACACACACTTACTTTGATTGCCAAAAATTTGAAGTTGCGAAATGAGCTTTTAAAAAATTGTGAAAAACATAAAAAATCGCAAAATGTTTGCCTAGGCAGCTCAAGGACGCATGCTTGTAAACTTTTTTATTAAATTTTGAGAGTGCTTGGCATGTTACTAATACGAGGAGTAAGAGAGAAGTATGCTGGATCGAAGAAAAGTAAAAAAAAAAATATGCAAAAAAAAATTTAAAAAAAATTTTATACTCTCACATTTATAACTAATTAATTAACTACGAATTAAGTACGTTTTCGAGACAAGTTATGCAGCATGGTGTGCATTGATGGCTATACTGCCACTCATCGTTTTGAATACAAAACAAGGACTGCAAGTGAATAACCACAACTCACCCCACCCAATTTTTGAAAAAAGTTTGAAATTAAAAAAAATTGAAACTTTTTGAAAAAAAAATTTTAAACTTTTTGAAAAAAAAAAATTGAATTTTTTCATTTTGAATTTTTTCATTTTTTTTAACATTTTTTCACTGCTGCCTGTGCTCTCACTTATGGTATGTTTTTTTGGTTTTTTAGAATTTTTTTCCGCTATATAGTTTTTTTTTTTTGATTTTTCTTTCCAGCTAGCGCTAACATGCTTTAGCGTAATTTTATGCCATCAATAGCTAATGCCAACTGACATCCGTTTTTATAAATGAGGCGCATTTAAGCAAATACAAGTTGCTGGCACTTTTTCGATTTTACGTTTTCACTTTTAGTTTGCTTTTTTTCTGCCTTCGCAGTTACTTCCGTTTGATTTTCTTTTAATGAGAAAAGTTTTGCTTACTTGAAGAGGATTTGTCATTTGTCGGTCGCGTTGCCTATGCGCTGCTTTATTATGCGCCTTTGGTTTTTCCACCTATTCGCTACGGCTACCATTTTTTTTTTCTTAATTTTCTTATAGGATTGAAGCCCTTGGCTGACCCGCTTTCACGCTCGGAGCGCGGAGAGGGTCAACTGCTAAGTGTTGTAGGCTTGAAAAGAACACTGCGAAGTGGACCGGAAAGTTTCAAGAGCTATCCAATTGCCAACGCTCATTAATGTTTCGCTGTTGTTGTTTTTGTTTTGCAAAGTTGATTTTCTTCATTTGTATATTTTTGCCATTTAATGCTGCTTACGTGCTTTTTTTATTATTTAAATGCGCATTAAAGAGAGATAAAAGTTTGGGGAACGATGCTTGCTTGTCAAAGGAGTCTACTGTGAAGTAGTTATTTTTATACTCTCGCAACAATGTTGCTAACGAGAGTATTATAGTTTTGTTCGGAAGAAGTGGCAGAAGGAAGCTGCACCCAGGCTTTTTTTAAAAAATGAAAATGGGCATGTTGCCGCCCACTTATGGACCAAGAACCATATCTCAGGAACTACTAGACCGATTTCAATGAAATTCGGTATATAATGTTTTCTTAACACCCTGATGACATGTACGAAATATGGGTGAAATCGGTTCACAACCACGCCTTATAAAATGTTCGGTGACACCCGAACTTAGCCCTTCCTTACTTGTTTACTCTATACTCTGTACTTTTTTATTAAAATACGCTTTAACTTGCCTTGATAAACTTGTGAATTTTCACAAAATTTTTTCCATGCTTTTTTTGCAGCTTTCGAGTTAAAAAACAAAATTTCGAGTCTCAATTTGCAGCTTGACTGTTTTTCTCTTTAAATATCCTTTCAAATATCTGCTACTCCTGCAGAAATTAAATAAAATTAGAGAACAATTTAATTCAATTCTTTAAATTTTTCTCGTCCTCGCAAAGCACAAAGTATACTTTTGGGCCCGCATTCAAAAAGAAACTTGTGACCGCAAAACTAAGCCGACAAAATCTTTTTTGAGACAAACTAACATACATCCGCTGGAATTTTGCCAAGAGCGGTACAATACACATACATTTTGTCTAAACACAGCGCTTTGTAGCATAACACGATGAAGTGTGCCAAAATGGAGAAGCAGTAAGCATGGCAGCTACGCCTAAAAGCCTGCTATGATATAGTATTATAAAAATAACCCAAGACATTTTTTAGCAGTTTAGTATTTCTATTTATTGTCTGAAAATCAAAAGCGAACGTGGTGCTGCTGGCTTGGAGTGAGAAATATTGGCCATTGAAGCAAGTTGTACCAAACACACATTCACACATACACACCTATAATGGTGGCATTGTATTGCTGCAAGAAACTCATACAGCAAAGAAGACCAAACTAAGTAAACCAAACACTCTGCGGCGCGCTGAGCCTACCGCCGCTTAGCTACGTGTGTATTGTGTGTGTGTGTTTGTGCGGCCGCACCAGGGCCGTTTGTCATGGCAACCTTGTTTGCATGCCGCATGCCACAAGGCCAGCATGTAACCGAACACCGAACACCGAGCGTGGAGTGTGGAGCGTGGAGCGTGGGAGTAGCGCGTGGAGTTCACAAAGAAAGCAGCGCACGTAAATAGATTACAATATCCCAGCGAGTGTACTTCTTCTATTTGTTTTGCTTTAATGTGTATGTATGCGTTGGTGTATGTACATGTGAGTCGTACTGAGGGTGTGTTAGTGCTGCGGAGGACTGTTGAGCTATTTGTGGCTTTAGTAGCACAAGGCACCTGGCCGTGGCCGTTGCCACAATAAAGCACTTACCAACACACATACAGTTTTATTAAAACAACACACACACATATACACATATTTTTGATTTTTTTTTTTGTGGTAAGTACAGCATGACATGCTGCTTGTTATTTGTTAGACGATACGAAAGCAACTTCTTGTTGGCCTATAAATTATTGATTTTTCTTGTGCTCGCCCAATATTCTTGCTTATGTATACATACATACATACATACTTTCATGCTTACATAAAAATATGTATGTATATGCCATTTCTACCCTGGTTTGTCTATTTTAACAAAATAACTCAGCTTCTGTTCCCTTTCTAATTGTTGTTGTTATTGCACAAACTATTTTCATGCAGCTGACAGCTCGGGTCGCTGTTGAAGGGCACATTTGAAAGTTTACCGTTCGCTAAATGCTTGGGTTTTCGCCAACAATGTTCGGGTTCAAATTTGATAATTTGTCTGCAGTGATTATAGAAATGGTCAAATGTTTGTAATTACTTTAAAAATAGATTTTAGGCATCAGTTCAGATATTTTTACTCTCAAAGTTGGTTTCATGAGGGTATGAATATTCGGTATACATTTTTTTCTGCATTTACTTATGCAAATATATGCAAAACTTGGTTTTAAATGCTCTTTATATTAGCGACTTCTTCATTTATGTCGTTTATTTGCGTTGCATCACTTTTTCTATCAATGCGCCTATATGTAGGCTACGATTTTTGAAATTGTTTCCCGTTTTCTTGTAATATAAATATTTGAAAAGCGTGTTCCAAACACGCAATATTGGAATTAAATACAGGGTGCCCCAAATTAATTTAAGATTTGAATTTTCCGGAATTTATGTAGTGAAGTGTTGGCAACTCTGAACTTCATTTAATTATATATGCTAAAAATTGATTTTAAGCGCTGATTATATTAGCGGTTTACTATATTTTTATCGTTTACTAGCTCTACATTACTTTTTTTCCAACATTGCGCCTATTTGTAGGCAAATATTTTTTGATTTATTTTCTGAGTTCTTATACTCTAACCTTTTTTCTACAAATTTTTTGTAAGGAGTGTCCGAAAAATAAACGCAAGATTGGAATCAAATACAGAGTGTCCCAAATGAACGTGAGATTTGAATTTGCCGACATTTTGTACATATGTATATAGTGAAATGTTGGGAACCGTGAACTACATTTTTTATGAAAATATATTCGAAACTGGATTTTTAACGCTCATTATAATAGTAGATTATTTCATTAAGATCATTTATTTGATCTGCATCACTTTTTTCTAACATTGCGTCTATATATATTTTACTCATTATGACTTATCCAGTTTTGCTCAATGTTTTATTAATATAAATATTTTATGAAATTATAATTAAGATAAAATTGCCAAGCTAACCAAGCAGTAGCTCAATATTGTCCAAACTTTATTTTTTTTTTAATTTTTGACCAAAAGTTGTTGTAATTTTAATACAATCAAAAAAGCTTGCAAAAAGCTACTGATACAGGACTCTCATAGAGAGTACCATAGAGTATAGTCACGTACTATAAAACATGTTGCGATTCATACTTTTTGCTGCCAAAAGTTCTAGATAATGGCAAATGTTAAGCTTTTGCCCAGTTCCAAGAACAAAAAACTTTAATTATTTTTATTCTTAATTTCAAAAATAATTTTCTGTAAGTAAGCAGAAATCCAAATAGTTGTATAAACACATAAATTCAAAGAAAGTGCAACACATACACATAGGCACACAAACAATTCAATTCAGGACGATTTTCTGACTGCAGCGCCGTCTGAGGCTAATTAAATTTGCGCCATGGGAACTAATGCAGAGAAACTTTAAAGTTGTGCCTCCAACAGTTATTTGCGTTTCAGCGAGGAGGAGGGGCTAGATTGAGCAGTAAACAAAATGGACATGTTACCAGGACTGTGCGGGGGTGCTGAGAATACAAAACGCACACACACAGGCATTTGACTGCAGTGGCGTTGCAAATTGGCGGCGCTGCCACACCCACTACTTTACCTAGATTTTTCATGCACTTATGCGTGCATTCGCCTTTACAGTTGCTAGTGTTGTGTTGTTGTTGCTTTACTACGGCAGGGTAGTTGGAAATATATGTAAGTATTGAAGCAGTGGAAGCGTTGCAGCGAACTGTTGCAAATTGCAGCTGTTTATAGCACACCAACACACTCATACACATGTATACATTATGGCAAGGCTTTAAAAATGTTTGCACGCAAAGTTTGCGCGAGAAGTCAGTTGGCGAATTGCAGAGGCGCATTTCCAGCACTTTTACATACTTTCATTATCTTTGCCTATTAACTTCTGCCAGCCATGCGTGCGTGTATGTGTGTTTGTGCAATATTTATTTCATTTAATATTTTTTGCTGCGCTGTGCCTTGACATGCCAGCGGCCACGGCGTCGACGACTATTTCCACCGCTGGCCGACGTCTTCCACCAACAACACGAACTTTTCATTAAAAATTTTCATTTAATTTTTCGCTGCGCGTTTACTTTTTACTTTTGCGCGGCTCCTTAGTTTTAACTACTTTTCATAACGCGTTTTACGACAACGTCGATGTGGTGGAAACACAACAACAACTGCGCGCAACTGCAGCAAAGTGCAGGAAGACGGCAAGCGAAGAGCGCAACAAATAAAGGCACAGGCAAAGGGGCAAGTTGCAAGCAGTGCTGCGCGTTGGGTTGCAAGTGTAGATGCAAAGGGGGCTGCGGTGCGTGGGGGGCGCCCACAACTAAATGCAAATACGTTAAATTAAAATGTAACAAAAGTTGCAGCACTCGGCAAAGTTAAGGTTGCAAAATGCCTAAACTTTTTGCTGTGAAAGGAAAAGTGGCAAGTGCGGCAGCAGCGGCAGTTGCAAAGTGTACAGTAGCCAGCGGCAGGCTTATCAGCCCGTATATAGCGGAGAACTGCGTTGAAAAAGGCACAAATTGTAATAGCTTTGCTGAGTTCTCTGCATTATGCGCCCTGCAGTAGGCTACAAAAACTGAAGAATAAACTTTAATATTAAAACATACACACACACACACACTCACAAAGAGAGCTGCATATATGCTTTGCGCACGCACACACCGCCACTGTAGTGAAATATGCTGGTTCTAGTCGAGCTCAACCCACATAAGCGCCGACAAAAGCTACACAGGCAGCGGACAATTGCAGCTGCCAAGCGCAGAGTTGGAAATTGCAGCAAAGCGAGTGCAGCAATGTGTTAAGCGCCAGTAAAGTACAGCGCAGAGTTCAAAATGTATGACTTGTCAGTTGAAAGAGACTAAGCAGTGTTGGTTGCATGAATTTGCGCACAGAGGAAGACAAGTGCATTACCGTTACTTGGACAGTAACTGTTTCAACCAAATGTTTGCTGAGGCGAAAGCGTGCCATTACAGTTTTTAAAGTTAAAAATTAAGCAAAAATAATAAAAGTTTTAATATCAATGAGGTGTGCTGCGCAAATTGTCAAAGCTCCTCATAAAAAGTTGTCCGCAATGTTTTAGAAAAAATACTTTTGAACCAAAATTTTTTTTAATACCATAGTTCAGTTTTTAATGAAACAAAATATATGAATTATTAGCAGAAAAAGGATTAAAGTAAAAGAATTCAGGAAAATTTTCAAAAATCGTTGCCTACATATAGGCGCAATGCTAAAAAAAACTGATGCAGAGCAAATAAACGAACCAAATAAAATAGTCACTAATATAGGGAGCGTTTAAAATCAACTTTCGCTTATATTTATAAGTGAAGTGCAGAGTTGCCAACATTTCACCACGTATGTATGTATGTAAATGTTGGAAAATTAAAATCTTACGTTTATTTGTGATACCCTTTATTTAATTCCAATATTGCCTTAATTTTGGGAGAACCTTTACACGATAGATTTTAAATAGATTTTAGATTTTATAACTTATCGTAAGGCCTTTAAACTAAAAGCAGTTCAAATAAATAAAGAAATATTAAAAAAAATTTGTGCCTTAATTTTTCGCTATTTGGCAACCCTGTTGTTGAAATCTTTCAACTCACAACTTCATCGTGAAGTATGATATTTTTGATGTTATACATACTCAGAACGTTTTGACATACGAGCGCTATTTATGTTATTTACAGTAACTTAAAATATTTTTCTCGGCCAAAAACTAGAATCGAGTTGTGAACATTTTCGCGCGAGATTTTTAAAGGACCATTATTTATTGATGGTATGGGGAATCCAATCGAGATTATAGATCACTATAAGACGAATCTTTCACACATCCTCCGAAGGAAGTGCATTTTTGAGCACTCAGAATATCGATTCGATGAGTAATTCACCATAAAGTGCTGACTTGCATTGAATGACTGCTTTTATTCCCGTACAGAGAAAATAAACTAAAAGATAAACGTTTTTCAGCACCTAAAGAGGCGGTCGATGCGTTCAGAACGCATGTTTTGAAGATACCTGAATCTGAGTGGCAAAAGTGTTACGGAAATTGGTTCAAGCGCAAGCCAAAGTGTATAAATCTCAATGGAAAATACAAACACCCTGTCAAGAAAGTATCGGGAATTATTCACTTCCCCCTCCTCATAGCTTATATGAAAGACTGACATAAACAGATGCTGCAAACACACTGGTTGACAGATCGCGCTAATTTTTGGCATCATAATTAAGAACAGTTGTACAAACCAAGGAAAAAAATTTACCTGTCTTCCATATAAGCGAGAGATTTAAGTGAAGAATGCCCGATACTTACTGGACAGGGTGTATTTTGTTCTCTAATCCCGAAATATCAAAGACCACCTACATATGATTTATAAAAGGCTAAAAGTTTCCATCAAGTTCTAGTGATCTTTTCATTATATCAGAATTGGTGTGTGTCCTAGCTAAGCACACAGTAATCTCTACAGGAGCAGGCGCACAAAGTCTGCCAATTTGTGCTGCTCTGATACTATTGTGCTTGATTTGTCTGTTGCTTGTGCATTCTAGAATACTTGGAAGCAACAGAATAACGTTGTGGGCCTGAGTAACAGTTAATAACGGCTAAAATTGTAATTTTTTGGGCTGAAAGACCTTTCGTAAACCAATACGTAGGCTTAGAAAGTAAACTAACTTAAAATTATTGTTTAATTCTGGAATATTAAGGCAAACTTCCAAGAAATTTCCGTATAAATTCATTGCTAACTATTTTCCTCAACTGAAAATCTGAGTCTAATTCCTTCATTTTCTACAATTTATTTCAATATATACACTTTTTGAATTAAATAGCCAATAATAAAAATTCCACAAGCGCAGAACATGGCGCCACTTTCAACTGTTACAAGGATAATAAAGTGCAAAAAAATGCGAGAACTGCATGGCATAAGCAGGGAAAGCAATAAATGCAACGCAGCAATAATAAAAATTACTTTTATGATACTTTAGCGAATGAAAAATAAGTAGGTGCTTGCGATTGCAGTTTGCAGCGTTGCATATATACACACACACTTCCCTGTATATCGGGTATAAAACACGGTAGCGCATATCGATTGCGAAGGGATCAAATTTATTGCCACAATAAAAGCAATGAAAATGGAAAATACTTAGAAAACACACACACGAGAGTGTGAGATGTGGAGCAAGCGATACTGCAAGTGACACACATACGCACACACGAACGAAGGCAGAGTAATAAATGAGCAGAGCAGCATTAATGGGCAGGTAAAAAT
The DNA here is from genome assembly GCF_016617805.1 of Bactrocera tryoni. Taxonomy (NCBI): domain Eukaryota; kingdom Metazoa; phylum Arthropoda; class Insecta; order Diptera; family Tephritidae; genus Bactrocera; species Bactrocera tryoni. The sequence continues at coordinate 3,845,252 of NC_052500.1, forward strand.
AAAATAAATCACGTTTCTAGGTCAATTCGGGTGCCGCAACTGCAGCGCCAGAACATAAAAACCGCACCACTACACACATACAAGCCAATGAGCAATATGCAACGATACACCAATGTTTTTGAGTGTGTTTGTGTGCGTTGTGTATGAAAATGCAAGCATGTGTGTGAGGATTTAATCGCAAGTGAGCAGCTGTTAGATTTTTTTACATAACCCAACAAACCTGCGACACATACATACTTGCATATCTAAAATTTTATGAGTTTGTGTATACATATGTATGTCTATTTGTGTGTTTGTACACCTATTTACAGCTCTAAAACCTGCTAGTAGAAGTATTCTAAGGACGCATAAAGGAGCGAAAATTTCTGCTTCTACCAAGATCTATACTCTGTTGTTGTTTTTGCATATGTGTGCGTGTGTGTGCGCTAAAGCTACTCTTAAGCGCATCAAGCCAACGCCACAAGCGATAACTTTTTGATGCAGATTGCAGCGCCTAGCTTTCAATTTAATTGGATTTTCTTAGTTTTACTATCGATCGTGTAGCATTTCTGCTGACGTCACAACGAGCTGTTGTCCAACAACAAAAAAAACGCTAAACCCAAACCAGTTGCAACCAAAATAATGCAGCCCTAATCAACAGGAATTTATGCTGATTTTGCTATTACTTGTTTTTCATGTTGTTGTTGAAGTTTTTTTTTTTTTTGTAATGCTTTGAGTAGTTTGCGTTGTTGCCTCACTCACCTCTTGCCACTCTTATAACCGCTGGAAAGTGCTAACCAAACCGAAAACGTACAACAAATCACGTTCACTGCTCAAATCAGGTTTTTAGTACACAGCATCATAATGAAGCGTTTGGAAATTGTTGCTTTTTTGAGCTAGCAAACAAAAGGCACGCAGGTGAAATGCAGGCTACTGATGCAGCTATGATCTTTGGTGGTAAAAAATGCATGTGTGTGTGCGTTTAAGGCATTCTAAACAGCGTTAGTTGCATAGTTGCGCCCAAATCGCCGCTTGCGATCGCGCTGGAAGGCGAGCGCGAGGCTGGCGGGTCAACATATTCACCACGATTTGTATGCTACTCCAGCTAGAATTCCCCACTGCGCGCTCTTATGCCACTCAAACGCACACACAGACGGCTTATGCTCTCTGTTAGCGCATATTCCAGTACTTAGGTCAGCGCTCAGCGTTGTTAAAACATAATTTTATTGAAGTAAAACAAAAAATAAAAAAAATAAAAGAAATTCGAAAATATAATTTAATTAAAAAAAACAACAAAATATTAATAAATATACAAAAAAAATTCAAAAAATTATGTTTTTCAGAGAAACATTATGAGAATAGCAACAGTAAAGGCAGATCTGTCGGTCTTTACTTGATTCAGCGCATTAGATCCATAACCAGAATATGCTTATGAGATTAATATTCTTAACTTTTTTGTTGTTTTTTTTGTTTTTGTAAATTATTGTTAAATTACATAATACATTTGCAGTTGTTGTCTTAACATTGTCTAAAACCGCTCTTAAGGCCTCGTAATTAGAGCAATAACATAAAAATTTTAAGCATGAGATAAACTATCATATATAGATATGTATATTGGATGGTCTAAAAAGTCTTTTCGCATTTCTAATCAAATTTTAACTTTTTTCTACATTTATAATAATATATGCGTTGTATGTCTGTTCGCACACTTTTCGCAGCTGGAAAAAAATTTTTGCAAACGGTTTTCTTCATACAAAATCATATATGCATGTATGTACAACGTCAATTTGCTCATTTTCAGAAGACAGTAGAAGTATTCTCTCACACTAACCTCGGCAACAAATCTCAGTGTCATTACACCGTAAGCGCGTCTCATCCACAAACAGCACGCACTTAAGCGCGTACATATGTATGTATGTCAGTAAGAATGTTTGCATGTTTGTATATATGCATATATGAATGCAAAGATGTATGTATGTATGTATGTATGTGCGTCAGCTTAAGCATACAAACAAGCCGCTATCCGACTGACCTCCACTCAGTGTGCGCTGGCACTACGCATTTCCAGCGCAAACGAGATCAGACGCGGCCAACAACAACAACAACCACGCGAAGAACACAAGCGACGCAAAGCAAAAACAAAAATGGAAAAAGGTAAAAAAAAAAGTGAAATAAAATAAATAAATAAGCGAGCGCGCAATAGTTGGCCGACAGCAGCCAATGCGCCACGCTGCCAGCGTCTTTCAAATGTCTACAGCAACAACAAAAATAATAAAAATAAAAACACAAAAACAAAGCAGCTATCAACATAAATATTTGCGCGTTCACGCACCCGCTGCAGCTGCACGGCAATCGAGATTTGAGCTCGTTACCTGCCTCCGCTCAGCCCAACGCGCCGCGCCGCCGCCGCCGATGCCATGGCTATTGTCTTTGTAAACAGCAAAGTCAGAGGAAAACACAATATAGCATTAAGTGGGCACTGCCCGCCGCACACACACACGCACACACGCTTGCTGATATTTTGATTTCTTACTTATCCCATGCCGTTTGTTGTTGCTGTTTGGCTTTGTTTTGCTTATCTCGGACGTTGCGCTGGTGTTTGTGTTTGTGGAAGTGCCCACTTTGGTTTATGCGCGTTTGTTGTTGTTGTTATTTTTCCTAAATATGTAAACAAACGCATGTGAATCGATTCACATTGAATTGACTTTAAACTGACAGCCGCCTGTCAGCAGATAACTGCGTTGCACAACTCTCCACACGCCAGTGTTTCCTCACGTACACACACACATGCATTGCTTAATGAATACATGCACCCAGACATGTATATGTGTGTTAGTGTCGATTAAGTATGTGCGAGCTGCGCAGCAAAAATTGAACGGATGTCAAATTGACATTCAATAAAGTCGAAACTTGATACATAAATATAGGTTTCCAAAGTATTTACAAATTTACATATGTCTGTATGTATACATATGTGGCTGTGTGCGTGTTTGAGCCTTCGTTTGTAATACGCAAACGACTTTAGTGGTGTCTTATCAACCTTAGCAGGTTTAAAGCTTACAAAAATTATTTTTCAAATGCCACTTCACCTTGCATTCTTACAAAACTAAATTTGTTTATATGTAAATATGTTCATATGTTTGATATATACATACATTTTACAAGCTCTTAATGAGCCTGACTTTGACTTACGTTGGGAAAATTTATTTTGTAAAAAAGGAAACATATTTGCATATATGAAAAATACTCGTACACACGATTTCTTGCTCAAATCAGTCGATGTTTCATATGAGTCTGGTAAAAAACTATTCAGATTATAAATATTTGAATTGGAAGTCAAATAACACTGGTTTATTTACAAGAATTTGTTTAGAAATAGAAAAAATTACTATACTTTTCTGAATCTAGTTTGTCGATATTTTATTTGTAGAATCGAACAAACAACTGGTATAAATCACAAAAGCTGGCATAAAAACTTTGAGACTAAAAACAAGAAATTATGACACTTTAACAGCCCGGCTTAACAGTTTCATTTTTTTGTCACTTGGAAACTCATAGCTAATTTCGAATGTCCTAGGGCCTCTAAACAATAATATATAAATGAAAAAAAAGACTTGTAACACCAAAAACATGTATGTACATACGAGTACATACATTTTCTTAAAAATATTGCTTAATACAGAAAAGCGCCTGGAATTGCTCAGAGTGCTGGACCTGTGTGATCATATGTGATATAAGAGTAAACAGAATAGACCAAAGGTCGCAGTGTAAAGTCTCAATTATTTACTATCTATCAAATATAGAAAAAATACTTATGATTTTCGTGAACATTTGGTTCTTCGAAGGCCTTATTTAAGTATCCAACAATTTCACTTATGTAATACCTTTTCTCCATTAAGGAAATGTTCGGAAGGAACATCTCGCCTTATTCGTCACTCACAGCAGCCAACTTTGCCCGAAAAGAGCCTGTGAGAAGGACAGCATTTGTATATTTAAAGGCATTTTACACACCAAACCTTTATATCACAACATAAGTTCATCTATTAAGCCTTTATAATTTTCCGATTGAAGAATTATAATAGAAAATGTTCACAAAACATTTCCAGGTGACTTTTCCTGCATATTCACTTCTTCTTCAAAACTCGTATCCTTTATCAGTTACCATATTTTGGCCTACAAATATTTCCTCTTAAATTTGTGCCTCGCTAAGTTTAGGGAATTTCTCTTTCAGATACACAAATCTACTGCCATCTCTAGCGCAGCTAACTGCCACAGGAATCCGAAGGCGAGATTCGAAAACACGAGTTTCCAAATGAAGCCGCTTGAAAAACGGTTTGATAGCAGAATGGAATAAAATTGCTGCTGGCTACACAAAGAAATCGTTTGATTCCAGGCCGAAAGGTATGAAAGCAGTTATAGATAGTAAGGGGTATCCCAAAAGTTATTTATCAACCTAAAATTTGAATTATGTTATTATATTCTTATTCTTGCAATACATTTTATTTGAGTCAAACAAAAATAACAGTCACTTACGTGAACCTTTGGTTCGGTTCACATCATTGGTATAGCAAATGGTGTATGTCTGGTTACTTGTTTAGCCCAATGTAATAGCAATTTCACACTCATTAGACAACGTTTATATGGAACACAGAATTTATCTTGATTCTTCACAAAAAGACGAAGATAGTCTAAATAAGTAGTATTGTAAAATGAATGACATAAAATTGCAACGCTGACATTTAAAAGTTAGTTCTCCACGCACATAACAAAAACTGTCGGGCCGTTAGAAAACTTTCGTGGCATCTTTACGATGTAACAAACGTACATACATACATATATGTGATGTAAGTTAGTGATTTTAACAGTTGTTTTCACATTCACATGTACATACAAAAATAACTTCACTTTTCGCAAGTAAGGAGGACTTAAGCATAAAAAATAGTGAAATAGAGAAATGTTAAAGGACCTCAATCAAATTTATTTGAATATTTTTGTTCTCTTTGAACACTGAGCGCATGAATTTCTTAGCATAAATATACTTAAAATAAAATAAGAGAATTGTTATGGTCTCCAATGCTGAATAAAACTTGTCTTACTAGTCTTTATACCAAATTGAAGAGCCCTAACTGATATTAGGGTTTACTTTTCGTTTTCATATGAGAAGAACTTCCTAAAAAAAATGTTTTTATCAACGACCATGTTTTGTATTATGAGTGTTCTCAGAGTTTCAAAATTATAATTATTAGCAGATAAGGTAAACTTTATCGAAGCGGATCATGATTTTGTATGACTAAGAACTAAATTTGGTTATGTTCGAAAGAAAACTATTTAAGAATTACACATTATGCAATAAATATCGATTTCCTCTAGAAAAGGTGAAGATAATGTGCTGATAAGTGAGGCTGTCGTGTTTGTGAGTAGATTATACTTGAAGTTATTTCAGCGGGCGATTATGACGACCATAAATTAGGCACTCTTGAGTTGAGGCCACTGACTCTAAATTTCGGTAATAATTTTAAATAATTTCGACAAGATGATGGATCGTATATCTTTCCATGATAAAATGACAAGCCTTACTGAAAATTAATGTCAAAAGCGCAGGAAAAAATATCGCGTCGTTTGCCGTCCGTATCTGTCTACTTGCAGTATTCCATTGAAAAATCCTATATATATTTAGCAGACCGTAAAATCTGTCTCTCATCAACTTTGGTCAATTTTTTTTAAATTTGTTATTTCTATAGAATAATTCGTTTATAAATAAATATTTTCAAAAGTTATAATTTCTTAAGTATTCTTGAAACTGATATGGTTACATTTGGATCTTTTTTGTCGATTTTTATGCTCTTTCTAAGCATTTTGATAAATAGTGCTCCATACTTATTTCGGTTTCGAAATTAAGTATCGTATGCTGTTAGAGAACTCGTTAGCTGCCTGGTTACGAGAGTAAATTCTAAACTTCAACTTTAGACGATTCATTTGCAACATAGAATTAAATAGAGATATATGTATATCTAGTATATGAACACTGATCCCGTAAACGAATGAAAATATATAATCTTTTTGCATACAATGATATAATAATTTTCTATGAATGTGAGTATATTTTCCTGCCCGAAATTGCCACAGTCATAATATTGCCTCTCACTTTTGTTTTAACTTCATTTACAAGTTCTGCTCCTTTCCCTGTATTAAACTAATTCTATTTTCAGTATCCATAAATTCGTTTTCAACAAACTTCATGCGTAGAATTCAATATTGAATATATTTTATTACAGAAAATAACTGTTTGCACAAAATATAAATATTTTCAACATTTTGTCAACACTTTTGACTAATAATGACCAATTTGACATTGTTTGTAGCCAGCCTCAACCACTGCCAGCCAATTAACTCTTGTTTTCGGCAAGCAATTTGAAAAAAATGTGTAACAACCTCAAACGAATTGCAGCAACAAAAATATAAAAGTTCAATTTCATAAATTTACATTTAAACTCGCACGAAAATCTCATATCGTAACAACAAAAATTTGCAATCTCAAGCAACAACAATTGCAGCAATTGCAAAACACATACAAGTAAAATTATGGCCACTGGCCGCCACTGACCGCTCTGTATGCATGTGTGTGTGCATGTGGCAATATCGAGTGCAGAGAAAAAGTTTATGAAAAACGAATTATGAAATATTCGAGAAAAGCCAAAACAAAGCCAGAAACCACAGAGTAATGACATAATTGTTGAAAACTACAGCCAACCAACTTTCGTTTGGAAACTTAAAGCGGACGAAATGTGGTGTGAAAATCGTCTGCGGGGAGGTGCCGTCCAAAAAAACAAACATGAAACACTTTTTACATACAGAAATGCAGATATGTATGTGTGTGTATGTGGAGTTTTTATGCAAGCGTTTCTAAAAATAAGCGGATCTAGTGCTTTACGCATAGCTGTACTTATGTAAGTTGTTGGAAATTTGCGTGCTTATAAATAAATGGTGAGTCCGCAATCGCCCAATTCGTTGCAGCAAAGAGAGAATGTGGCAAAAACAATTGTATAAATAAGTTCGGTCGAGTAAAACTTGGACGAAAGTTTTTTCTTATGTAAAGTTAATCATACTGGAAGAGGTTTTGAAAACTTGTGTTTATGTTGCTGTCTATGAGCAAGTAGCAAAAGATTGAGACAGCACTTGGCGGGTTCAAAAGTGTGAAGATATAGAAAACACTGCTCAAAAAAGCTGAAGGAAACATTTGCGACTGATTTGCTAAACGGTCTGTGGGATATTTGAGGTGTCCTGATTATGGATTTAAGTTCGAAAATTTTCCATCGCGTACAGCTGTTTTTGTTACTTTAGTAAATGGTTGTGGTTTGATTCCCACATCCCTTGACTACAAAATAAAAATATTTAATATTAATTTCAGTTTTCGCAACCCAAAATTAGCAAGAAAGAGCCTCTGACATCAGAAACGTAAAATAAGTGTGAATTAGTGTTACGAATTTGTTGAACAGTTCCCAAATCCAGCTGATTTTTTTATCATAAAACTTAACCGAAATTCGATATTGATTTAAAAAAAATAAAGAAAAGCGCTCTCTACCTTTATCTTCACCAAAAATAATCAAAAATTGTGGCAGAAAGTAAATGTATGTATTATCTCTCACCTTATGAAGCAATTGTGCCTTTGAGGAAGAAAAAACTGACAAATCAAATAGCCACTCCAAATCATTTGACACTGAATGAGATCTTAAAAGACGAGATTTCAGTGAAATAGAAACATGAACATTCTTTAAAAGAGCTCACTGTTTGTTCCATTATTTCTAAATTAAATCAAAATAAGATCGAAATGAACTTTACCTTCCACTAAAATAAGAAGCAGTGGCTCTAATTCCATGTCAGAGGACAAAAAATTAAAGTTATGGAGATATTCGCCTATCCTGGAACCAACATAGACACTGAGAACACAATTTTTATTTCGATTTCCATTGAAGAATCACTATTTGGGAGCAGAGTTCGATTTGGACAATAAAAATTAACTCTCCATTTCTTAACAGCACTGTGGTGTGTGTGTGTGGAAGTATTGTATATGTTTCGAAACAGTTAGGACTTACTAACTAATGAAAAATTTGGTTTGCTTTGGGTTTCGAATTGACAGATGAGGCGCTTAGACCGTAGAAGTGAAAGTTTCGGTAAAAACATCTTTTAGTTTAGCTCTTAAAATTTCTGAAAATTTGCGAGCTGAGAGTAATATCTTTGCTTGTTCAAAGTTCTATCGCTATGACAAGCACTAAAATAAAAATTAAATCATTCTTCTTCTTATGCGGTTATAGCCGAGTTAACGACAGCGCGCCAGTCGTCACTTCTTTTCGTTATTTGGCGCCAATTGGAGATATCAAGTGCAGCCATGTCCTTTTCACCTGATTTTTCGAACTGAATGGTGATTTTCCTCTTCCTCTGCTTCCATGGGAGCATAATGAATCGAAAACCTTCAAAGCAGAAGTGTTTTCTTCCATCCGGTCAAAATTATCTGCCGCTGCCTCTTGATTCGCTGAACTATATCAATATCTTAGTATATTTCGTACAGCTCATCGTTCCATCGACTGTGGCCATCGACCTATAAAGAAGGACTTTAAATCTTCCGCAAAATCTTTCTCTGGAACACTCCTAAGGCCGACTCCTCAGATGATGATATTACCCATGCCTCCGCACCTTATATCAGGACGGCAATGATGAGGGACTTGTAGAGTTAGATCTTTGTTCGTGGTAATAGGACTTTACTTTTCAGTTGCCTACTCAGTTCGAAGTAGCACCTGTCGGGAAGAGTGATTCTGCTTTGGATTTCAAGGCTGAATAAAATAATTCACTCCACAACATAATATAATACTTGAAAGTTTTCAAAAGCAATCATTTTAAAATATCGATGCAGAGATCCAAATCAAAAGCTTAGAATTCCAAAGTTTATTTTTTGCTTCAAGAACGAGCAGTAGAGAGAGCAAAAATGTAACGAGTTAAATTAATTTCGTAATCCTTTTAGTAAATCTGCTTTGGCTTTGTTTTGTTTAGTAAATTTCTGAGCACTTTTCTTAGATCTACGAAATTGCTATGCCTCCCAGCAGCCAGCTTACGGCAGATTTATATTAACGAGCACATACTTTCGTTAGACTTGTTTTGAAGCTTGATTACGGCTTTGTTGCAATAAAAGTACGTATGTAGCCATAGCATTTTATATACATACATACATACATACACAGAAATATGTATTTACTAACACAATGGCAAGTTCATGCTCTCAACAACCGACGAAATTGTTAATAATGATAAATGATAGCGTTTTGTGGATTTTAGTTTTAGTTTCATTTGCTACAGATTTCGTAAAAGGATTACTGATACACACACTCACTTCTATGTGTATTCTATATATGTATATATATATATATATATATATATGTTATATATTTGTACATATAAATTTGCTGAAGATTTATGGATTTTTAACTAGTTATTGTCATTTGTTTTGGCGTGTTTTTGTGGGCTTCGGTTTTTGTACCGACTTGCTGTGCGTTGTTGTTGCTTTTGTGGTGCCGTTAATCTTCAGCAAACACACAATTTTCTCAAAGCAATTGCAAACTATAAAAGTTGTTGTGCTCTGCATTTGCTTGGTCTGTTCGCACATTGTTTTGGCATAAAAGACACACGCACACACCTACATGCATACATACTTATGTACCACACTTAGGGCCATTATTAAAACAAATGAATGAATGAGTGAATGAATGATTGTGTCTTGTGGTTGAAATTAGTACTTTGTTGAGTTTTCTTATGCTTTAGTTTCGGCTTAAGGGCCCTGGAAAGGTTGTGTTTGGTCAGGCGGAGGGTATATAATTAACTTGTAATTGCTTTTTAGAAGAGGTTCGCAGATAATTTTATGTACTTATGTAAGAGGAATCTTCTTTTTTTATCAAAGCTCTGCTTTTTATAGTCTTTCAAAGATTAGTTTTCTGATAAGCTTTTCTGCTAAACTTTGATACAGACTGTTCAGAAAAAAAGGAACAGTGTCATGTTTCTAAGGTTGTTTGGGCTGCTTTTGGATCAAAATAAATAAGTCCATGTTTAACAAAAAATATCTAAACACTCTTTATAGGACTTGACCTCGTTGATCTTGTATTTCTCCAGCGCAAGTCTATTTCTAACCTCAATCGACTTATTTCTCGCTGTTCGTAGATAATGACAGAGAGTTGGGAGCAAAAAATAGGACAGCTTAAGCTGAGACACATACATATGTACATACGTATGTGTATGCTGATTCTACTTCTTTCTCGTTAGTCCTACCTTCGTCGATCCAGAAGACTTGGACGAAACTGACATTACCCAGACGGGTACAAACTTGTGATATGCTCAAAGCGCTCTGTTGATCTGTAAGTGTCTTATGTATAGGAGAGTTTTTTAGGTACCACGACAGACCGGTATTCTAAGTTGTCCAAGTAAGTTCTCTCTTAAGATCGACCTCTTAACTTAACCTAGAAACCTAAGCTTCTATTTTAGAAACCCTACTCAACATTTTTTTGAAAAAAAAAATCGCACAAATTTTGGTCCGAATCAGATTTCTTCCTAAAGAATCTTGGAAACCTCTAACAAACTGGTTCCAGAATTGATTTTATTCCTTCTTATATGTAAATCAAGAACTGAATAAGTAATAAAATTTGTAGCTCCACTGTGAACTCACCTTTTTTGCGCATTCATTATCCAACTTGACGAACCAATGAATGACGGAGTTACTGTGTGACGTAGCTGACGGAAAAAGCGATGATATGGTTGCCGCAGCGAATGCAAAATAAATTTGGATATTTCAGCAAATATATTTCTATACACTTATTGACTTTTTCTTGCTTTCAAAAAGAGGCGTCTGAAATTGATACTTTCACAACTCCACTCGCAATCGCGCTCGCTTTTCTTGCACACTTCGACGCTGACTGTGGGGCGTGTGGTGGTGCCTTTTGTATTTTTTTTGTCTTTTCACTGTATTAAAGTATGAATTACACGTTTGGCGGATAATCCCTTAATACCTGGCGCTCCCCAGTCGCTGCTGGAGTTTTGGGGTTGCTGTTAAGCACTTTTTACGTGGGCGCGTTGACAGGCAACGAAGCCTGCTGATTTTATTATTATAAGTGATTTCTCTGCGAATTTTTGACTTGGTTTTATTTGATGCCTTTCTCGTTCACAATTCACTCATAGACAGTTGTTCGTTGCTGTTCTGTGTTGTTATGCTTTTGTATGTTTCAGCGCGCACTTACACCCTGTATTGTTTTTGTGTTTTGAATTGAATTTGAAATTTTTGCTAAAATGTGAAGAAATATGAAACATGTTAAGAAAATACAAATTCACTTAAGCACTAAACCACATTCGTGTTTATTATTGAAGCGAGAAGTCTGCAAATTTTTGTCTTAAATGTATTGTTGTGTATCGCGATTAAAAATATTGAAAGTGCATCCAGTTTATTATCGCAATATAGTACGTATCATATATTTGATAAATATTTTCATCACTAACACTAAAATAACATTAGTTACTATTTTTGCATATATTCAAAGCATTAAAAATAGACTTTTTTCATATTGGGTCGAAAAAGTATTTTCATATTATCTCAGTAGATGTCGTTGCAGTCGTATGTCTCCAGTGCTACCAATCACATTATCTCATACCAAATAGTGTTGGAAAGGTGAGATTTCAAGCTTCATTTAACTAAAAAAAATTAAATTCGGAGAAGTTGAAAAAAAGTTACAGCTGTTCAAAAATTAGTGAAAGTAATGAAAAAATTCGCCACATTTTGAAATTTTTGTATAACAAAGGGAAGAATGCCACACAAGCCACCAATGATTGAAATTGTTAAGTTAACGGAGACGATGTTGTATCAGTTCGTGTAGCACAACAATGGTTCGCTTGCTTCCGTTCTGCAAATTTCAATGTGAAAGATGTACCTCACTCCGGTTGACCTATCGTTGAAAAAGTCGATGAAAATATAGAAAAGATTGGCCAGAACCGTCACATAAGCAGCCATGATATCACTAAGGAACTTAGCATTCATCAACAAACGGTTTTTAACCATTTAAAAAAGGCTATAAAAAGAAGCTCGATGTTTGGGTACCACATGAATTGTCTTTGAAAAATCCAATAGACCAAATTAACATCTGCGATTCTTTGCTGAAACAAAATGAAATCGAACCATTTCTGAAGTGAATGGTAACAGGAGACGAAAGTTGGATCAAATACGACATTAATGTGCGAAAAAGATCATGGTCCAAGCGTGGTGAAGCTCGACAAATGGTCGCAAAGCCAGGATTGACGTCTCCAAAGGTTAAGCTGAGAGTTTGGTGGGTTTGTAAAGGAATCATCCACTATGAGCTGCTCCACTCTGGTCGAACGATTGATTCTACATTTTACTGTCAACAACTGATTGAAGCAAGCAATCGGGAAAAACGGCCAGAACTTATCAACAGAAAGGGCTTCGTCTTCCATCAGGAGAACGCTTGACCACACACATCTTTGATGAATCGGCAAACACAGGGGAGGTTGGCTGGGAAGTTTTGGTGCATCCACCTTATAGCCTTGCACTATCGGACTACATTTATTTCAGTCAATTCAGTATTCTCTTAATGGAGTAAATTTGGCTTCAGGAGAAGCCTGTGAAAATTACTTTTCTCAGTTTTTCGCCGAGAAACCAGAAAAGTTTTACACTAAAGGAATAATGTCTCTAAGGGAAAAATGGCAAAAAGGGATCATCCAAATTGGTAAATATTTGGTTCATTAATGATCATTATAAATAAAAAAAGTGTAAATTTGATTGGAAATACGACAAAACTTTTTCGACTACTCAATATTTGACAATTTTATCATATTATCGTTATGAGGTTCGGTTTTCAAGTCTTAGATTTTTTAGAGCGTTTATTTTTTTACTTTCTGTTTCGAAGTTCCAAGAAATCATTTTAAATAGAATGAAAGTTGACTTAAGTAGAGGCATAAACAAAGCTTGAAAACAAAACTGCTTTAAAAAACATACTTTTCTTGAAAAACATTTAACTAATTATAGTTAAGTCTTTGCCAAAAAAACCGGGAAATAAATTTTTTGGAAGAATGAGCAATTAATTTTTTTAAAAATTTTGTTTTTTTTTGAAATTTTTTTTTTTCAATTTTTTCTTCTAAATAAAATCAACTATTTTTTTGAACTATTATGTCAATCTCACATTCGAAACACATAAAGCTGTTGAAAAGCTTTTACTTTCTGTAATTTCAAAATTCTTTCTTTTGTTCAATAAGCTCTTGAGTGTTTCTCTGATTGTAGCCCCCCTTTTCATTTTAACTATCAACGCACAATTTTTTTTGCCAAATTTCTTTATATTTATTTTGTTGTTTTCGGTGAGCACCGCGTTTTTCACAGCAAAGGGATTAGTGTCACGTTAAGCGGCTTTCCAATTTTATTTAAAAAAAATCTCTACTGTACAGTGCTTGCATGAAAAAGGAATTTCTGCGCACAATAGCACATCAGCGGTTGTAATATTTTAATTGAACATTAAATACCAGTTAAATTGGAAAAAAAAAATCTATGAATTCTTGGCAGTTGTACAACAATGGTTCAACAAAGCACGTTCAGAAAACAATTTTCAAAAACTTTCTCCACTTTTGAGGCGCAAATCTTTGCTACACTTCTTAGCACAGCTCAACACACGCAACTATTTTCACCAAATTCAATCATTTTCGCACTTGTTTTCACATTAAATTCCGCTTTTCATGTTTTCATTATATCTTTGTTTGCACACAGTTGACCTCTCATCCACGCCCTTTTGCCATTTTATTAACAATTCTCGCAATTTTCGGTACCGAACACACAATTTGGCACGTGACTCACTCACTCGACGGCAATGTCACATGTGACTGTTGAACTGTTAGCATTGCGGCTGTCGCCTCCTTGTCTAACTGTTTTTAATTTTACATTTTCATTTTCAGCACTTCGACACAGCCAACTAGTCTGGCAGCAAGCGCTTGGCGACCCCGCTGTTCTTCGGCGGTGAGCACTTTTGCACTTTGCTTCGCCACCAGATTAGGTCACAACACACTACACACGTGCTTCAGCGCAATGCCAGCACGGCAAGGAGTAGTTTTGAAAAAAAAACAAAAAAAAAAACAGAGCAGATTTAAATTGATTAATATTCACTGCGACTTTATCGGTGCATCTCAAGTGTGTTTTCACAAACCACTAACAACAATAAACGCGTAAATTCACTGTTCAAGCGTATTTATTTCACACTTTATTTCCCCAGCGCATTCGTTGCACATTTTCCAAATTATTCTAGAATTTATAAATGTCCCTGTTCAATTATTTAGTTTATTTGAAGCGCGCGCGCCCGTGTCTGTCCTACTCTGATGTCTCTGTTGGCGGCGTCTGTGTTCGTCTCCGTCTGTTTTGTGTGCTCCAGCGCGTTTGGTCACAATCCACAAAATTTCGTGGCACAGGCGGGCGCCATGGCAGGACAGCGCTCGAAATGTGCTCAAAATAACGGGAGCGTAGTGGCAGCAAACGTCAGTTGGCGGAGCGACACTTCGGCAGCTCTTTTAGTGACGTTTAACTATTGGAAGCTTTGCAGATGTCTAATAACATCCAACAACGAACGACGTTGGCATTTCGTTTTCAGTGTTCTCTTCGGGATTTTGATTGAGTTTTCAGCAGTTTCAACGAGTTATCCGGAGCTAGAGTGTCTATGCGAATGTACAACTTCTATTTATTTCAGACCAATCTTTTGAATTTAAGCAGAAATATTTGTTTAGCGTATAGTTCTTTCAAGAAAAGGGGTTCATTCACGCACTCTCTTGCGGATAACTGATATATTGGGTAGTTAAAAAAAGTTTTTTTCGTATTTTGTCAACAGATGGTCTTAACTCTACACCTCATATCTTTGCATTCCTACTTTTTCTGCCTAGTCATACACCTCTTATTTCTTATAATCTAATCTTAGTAGTTGGACTCCTTTCTTTCTTGATGGTATTTTCAAATCCCGACTCATCCTGAAATTCGAGTTTGAGTTAGTTTAATAAAAGGATCCAATTAGTCTAGTTATGTTCCTCAAAATTTTAGACCTTAATGATGAAAAGCTTTTCACTAGAACACTAAGATTTCGCATCGCTAAAGAGATCGTCATATTGCCCAACCTTTTCGAAATTTTAAGACCCCCTTTTTTAAAAAATAATCTACAAGTTTCTTTAAGAACATACAAATTAAACTCAAAATCAAATAAGTCGATTATATATTGATTTTAAAATGGATAAAATAGCAGTAAACTTGGTTTGGCTAAAGTGACAGTGTTTCATGGAACTCATTTTGAGTGTTCGGCAACAGCTGATGACGTTCGGACATAGCTAACGGTGCCCAGTAGAAAAAAAAAATGGACTCGTTTAAGGATAAGCGTCAATGAATATTTGGAGACAACGAACAAAGTGGGCGCTATCTGCATAGTGAGTGAGTGCCACTACACGATGAGAGAGAGCAGGTGAGCAGTGAGCGACGACGGAAAAGCCTGCAAAAGACGTGAGTTATGAAAGCTGTCGATGACATTTGGAGCGACTGAGTTTTGCAAAAGAGCTGTCAAAGTCGCTTGTACTCGCACATGTGTGTATATTTCGGGTTTTGTTTACAGATTCTGCACAGAAACAACACCCAGCTGAGTGCAGAGTTGCCGCAGAACGCGCCGCTGCAAATCGATGGTGCGAATGGCAGGCGGGGGAGCGTTAACTGCTCATTGCTGATTGCTGAGCGGTGGAGTTGACGGTCGGCAGGGCGCACAGGACGCGCGTTCGTGCAAGTTGACACTTAAAGTGGCTCTTACATGCGGATACGAAGTACATGCAAAGGAAAACTTGTGTGCGATTGTAGACTTGCGTTACCAAATACACACAATACACTGGCAAGCACACACACACATCCAACCGCTGACAAGCTGTGGGATGCTCTGTTGTTTCAACTGCTCAAGTTAAGCAAACCAACTCAACATGTTTCCTTGGTCAAAGCCTGTAATATGCTTTTGCACTCTGCAGCCACAAACTGCTGCTGCTGCTTTTGCCGCTGTTACTGTTTGTTCTTATTGGCATTCCTGGCTGCCTTTGCATTTTCCAGTGGCAGCAATTGACGGCTGCCCGCCTGCTGCCAGCTCGCCATAAGCGCCTGCCAAACTGGAAAATTTTCCGAAATTTTCAAACCTGTGCACGCGCGCGGGTGTGGTCAGCGTTGCGCCTTACAGACATAAATACTGGCGAATATATACATACATACATACACACATGCTGTATAGCAGTGTTAGCAGCTACCTAACTAGCTGCATACATATCGCGCTATAGAAGGCGCGTTGTGGCAGTTTGCAGTTTTTCGCCAGTTTCAGTTGGTTGTTGTTGCTTTTTTCTTTATATATTGTGAGTGTGTGTTTTTGGTTTTCGCTCACTCGTCGTAGCGCGCCAACTCCTCTCCCGCTGATTTGGCGTGCAAAACCGGAGTCGCGACGCTGCGCGCTGTGCGGTGAGCGCCATTGCGTGCCAAAGGTATTTGCAGACTTTGCTGTGTAGAATTTTTCTTCGCCGATTTTCCCCCGCTTATTGGCGTTTGTGTGCGCGTTGTTGCTGCTTTTCCAATAACTTAGCAGCTCCACACACAAGCACACACATACACGCGCAAAAATGTATGCATTTTTTAGTGTAAAATATTAAGGCGGCACATGTGCATAATTAAAGCACGGCAGCACCGAGGCGCCTGCAAGTGCCTGCGTTTATTCAGCAATATCAAGGATTACACCATTTTTAACTACCGTAGACGCCCGATAATGATTTATGCGACTTTTTCGTGTCGGAAAGTTTTTCACGCTCCAGCGATACACAACATTTTCCCACCCTTAAGCGCCGCCAAGTACACAAGTCACGGCGTTAGTTCCGATTGTTGACATTTTTAATTGCTTTTACTTATTTATTTCATTACCTTCACCTTTCACACGCGAAACTCACGTCTATTCGAACTTGTTTTTGAAGATTTTCACCACTTATTCGAGCGATTCTAGCACATTTGCTGCCTTAAAGCTGGCGACTTCACTTCAATTTGCTTCTACTGAAAACACACACACACATATACACTTGCGCGCACACGCACACATATACATACACGCGCATATATCGGGTTAATGATTTTAGTGGTTGTGGAGCTGTTGGTGAATAGCTGTGATGCTAGTGGTGATGGTGGTGGTGGTGTTGCTGACTGTGGCAAGCATAGAATTTTCCGACGGCCTGTGTATCTATTACAGTGTAGCGCACACGCTTTGATTAACCGAACACGTTCGCTTGACGGGCACAACAACTGAGTACTAAATTGCGGAGCGTCAGGCATTCGCACAGCAACCAGCGCTGGAAAGTCGAAAGCTAAGCGAGACAAACGAGCGCACAGCCAAGCAGCGACCTGCCGACTCGTGTGCAGCCTGCTCGGTTGCTCAGCAGCGCACTTGCAGGCAGGCGGCAGAGCGTAGGTGAGAGCCAGCGTTGTGGCAGCAACAGCAACTGCGTATTAGCGCCGCTGCTCAGAGCAAACCAGCAGCGCGACAGCATCATGTAATAAGTAGCTCTGAGAATATTGGAAATTTCTGGTCCAAACAAGTTCGCTGAGCGCGCGGCTGAGCGATGTCGTTTTCAGCATTTGCATGGCTGGAAAACTGCGCGCTCTCCAAACAACATCACTTCGTTCGCTTGCTACGCTGAGAATTCTTCGCATTACGCTAGTGGCTGCTGCGCATGCGCACCGCTACGGATCTTCATTGAGCCTCTGTTAGTGGCCAGCAGCAGAGGACAACTTCGTTATCTTGTTTGCTTTCAATAATGCCACAGTTGGACAGTTTATGCGGCTCAGGTGCAACTGCTTATTATGTTTTTCTCTCTCTCTCTCTCTCTTTCTCTCTTATTATCAGTGCATCCTTCGCTGTCTAACGCGCGCTATTTAACCTGTTATTGTTTGTGTGGCAGCAGCGTTTGTTTGATGTTTTGGTTTTGAAGCACCTCTGCTTCTCGAAACCGGCCTGAACCCTTTCAACAATTGAATCGACCGTTGGTGCCTGTTTTGCTTATAAATACTCGCACATAGCACAACAAGCATAACTGGCCACCACGCGCATAGTTGCACAAATACCTTGTTTAAAGCGTGTACACGGTGAGAAATTTGAAGAGGCTTGTGTGGAATTTCAGTTTATATAAGTGGGGCGTGCTTCTTTATAAGCATCGAAATACAAAATCGGGGTTCCGGATTATAGAAAAAAAAATTAAATTGGAAAGGGCTGGACTATTTGAGCAAAATTTAATTTAACTATCGTTATGATTTCTCCCAAACAAGCCTCTTCTCTCCTTCGGATTTTCACGCCTTCAACCTGTCGATAAGATGAAAGAGCTAGGACTTATCCTTGATAGAAGTCTATTGAGGAGAGAGTAAAGAAAGCATCGGCTTATATTGCTCTAGAGGAGCTATAGGGAAAAGATGGGGGCTCTCACGAAACCACAGTAAAGCCAATCAATCATGTTCTATGGTGTACTCGGCTAGTGGAGGGCGCTTGAAAAGCTAAAAATCTTGAACGTGTCCAAAGAGTAGCTCTCAACGGCAAACGGACTACACCAACAATAGCGCTTACTGAAAATTTAAACATAGCATCCGTGAACATTGCCCACATGTATATTACTGCGAAGTGTGTTCTAAGGCTCAGGAAAGTTGGGTATATAAAAGAGTCCGAACAAGGCCACGCCGAAATTCTTTCCCCCCTCGACGGCATTCCTAAAAACCGACGAGAGAAATGTGGATAGGAAGAAGTCACTGGGTAAGAGGCGCTGTGATCCACCCAACGATTGGTCGTAGCTAGGAGACAAAGTTGGAGGTGGATTTTTCTATAAGGAGCTCCACGTCAGTCATAGTTTTAAACTACCAGGCCACTGTAATGTTTTTCAAGCAGAAGTCTCTGTTGTCAAGGTGACGGTAGACGAACTCCCACAGAGCGCAGCGTAGCATCAAGGTACTTCATCATCAGACGGACGACAGTTCACAGCGGAAACAGACAAAACTCCAAAGTCGATGAACTAGCCATAGACACCCTTGAACATCTCACATCGCAATGTGACAGAGTTGGTTCTAGTTTGGCATTTTGCCTTCTAGTCCTGGACCAATGGACCTCGATGCGCTTAACAGGCGCAGGTAGACGATCAGTTCTTGTACGAATGCGAAGTTTTTCTGGCCTAGAGTAAAACGTAGGAGATCTACTGCACTACTTTGTTAATCTGTGAGGGTCTTATGATCGAGTATATAGGAGTTTTTTGTTACCACAACGGACCGGCGTTCTAAGTTGTACAAGTGAGATGCCTCTTAGGATCGATCATTTAACTTAACCTTCTTTTGTGATCTCTTAATGGATGATGAAAGTATTTCCGTTTAACTACTTTTAGCGTATTCGAAGGACCGGTTCTTTGAGATATATTTGAGACTTTGGGTATAGGCAACAGCTAAAATTACATAAGAGGGCTGAGTGAAGTGCTCAGTGTTGAGTGTTTGAGTGTAAGTTATTCAAACAGATCAAGATTTTTATCTGGCTGAGCACTGGTAACTCGGCAGTAAAATCACCGGAACTTGAAATGGTTGCTACCGAACAGATGTTCCTTCATCTAAATCTGGTAAACAGGTGTATTATCTCAGTGTAACCTTTTGTTTTTGTTTTCGAAAATCTGTTACTTATGTATATATAACAGTAGACATATTTATTTCAACTTTTTATTTATATAATTTACATATCTCCATATATTTACATTTATTAAAATACATTTTATCGATCTGATCTGCTGAAGCCCTTCACATGTGCTGGTCTTACTGCTTAAGCGTCTTCTTCCGCTGCATGGGCTTCAGCTGATACTTCTTGCGGTTATTGTTGTTGTTGCAACTGCTTTTACAGTGTTTCTGCAAGCCGCTGAAGTGCTTGTCTTCAGCGCGCCACATGACTTCCTGCTTTTTGTTGATATTTCGCTTTCGAGCTACTTCTGCAGGTTCGTTTGCTCTCCATTCATCTTATGTGGCGTGCTTGTGCTTGGTATGCAGGTATGTGTATGTGTGCGTGTGAAACCTATTATGTACTTTAAAGTTGGCCCTAAACTTCGCCATCAAACACAAGTTCGACATATATTTTCGTTGTTGTTGTTGCTGTAATGCTGTTCATGAAACCAGTTTTTGTTGTTGCTGCGGCTTCTCAATAGTTTGGCGCTTACGCTTGGCATTTATGCTTCAGCTTCATTCTTATGGCGTGTTTGTTGTTGGTTTGTTGTAGTTTTTTGGTTTTTGGTAGCAAGCAGCTAAGTTTTATGCTGTGCGCTGAACTTGTTCTGTCTGAGCTTGCTTTTATGTGTCAAATGTATATATGGATGTATGTATGTAGATGCCAAGGTATCGGAAAGCAGTTACAAGAGTACATAAGCGCATACATATAGAGGTAAATACATTGCGGCAGTGTCCAGTTCTCAGCACCAAATCGAAAAATGCATTTTTTATTGTTCTATGCGGCAAGCTCACACATACATGCATACACATAAGCTATGGCGCTCTGTGCTCGCTGTTGTGGAAAATCGTAAGTGTGTGCTAACTGCATTTTTACAATTCTCATTTGTGCATCATTTTTCTTCATTTTTATTGTAATTTGTTGTGAGCGACTTTTTTGCTGCTGCTCAGCGGCTCCCACACACACACACACGTACAGATGTATAGTATGTAAATATTTTGACATTTGTGCATTATAATCGGAAAAAAGCTCATAATATGCTTTATTACCAGCAAAAAAAACCAAACAACAACAACACCAACGGCACGCATAGTTGTCTCGATGCATCAACATCAGCAGCGCATCGCCTCAATTGCAATTGCAGCCTCAACACAAACATCAGCAACATGAACAACAGCAGCGCAGCGCGCTACAACTTTCGGTGGCTCACCTTTTTCCGCTGCTATGGTAATTTGTAGTTGTAATTAATTACATGAAAAATGATGTTTTTAAACTCTTTTGACAGCTCAAAGGTTTATAATCGCTTTGGCTTGCCTCCGTGTGTTTGTGTGTGTGTGTGTATTCTTCGCGTTTGTTGTTGCTCATATGCTCTTGTTGTTGTGACGGCGGTTTTCCGCAGTTTACACACATTTGAGCCCCGTCGGCGCGTTGATGCGATAAATTGAATAAAGTGTTAATAAATAAAAAGTTGTTTAAAATTCACTGCACTCTGTTGCATTCGTTGTTGTTGTTATGCTGTCAACAATAATTTAAATAAATATAGTATCCGCACTAATAAATGAATTATGCCTGATTATCGAATTTATTGTTGACTTGCTGATTTAAATGTTCAATTTAATTAAGAAAGAGCGCCTTGATTGATGATTTGGATTTTGTTCTCTTATACAACACGAGTTCATATATTTATGTGCGGAAATTAGAGCTAGCCGTTGCGCCAAAAATAAGTTCCATTGCGTTAGATTATACCAGCGGCTTATAACTGGCCTCTCAATAGGTAACTCGGTTAAGATCCTCTGGGGACCCACTCACAAGGGAAAAGAGGCATATGAAAAAACAAACGAAACGAGCTCGAGTGTGTGAGTGACAATTTTCACGTTGTGCAACTGATTGGGTTTTGTAAAGGCTTAGAAACATTTATAAATCAGGAACTCAAAATATACAAATTTCGTGCTCTTTTATCAGTAACTTCATTTGTGTTGGGTTTCTTCCACAAAAATATCTATATCATCGCCAAATTTCGTTTCTGCGAAAATATATTCTGATTTGCATTCAGGCTAAATTCATTGAGGCCAGATATGAAAAATACGGTGCTTGCGAAGCAATTCATAAAAGAGTTGCCACCTTTTGCATTGCTTTTCAATCTGGTTTTTTGCTTTTTTTATAGTTCGAAAGCTGGAGTGCGAAACTTTAATCCGCTAAACCTAACCTTCTCCCAACTCAACACTCTCCCACGGAACCACCAGATAAGATATTATTTCGGAGTAACGCATATTCTGCTGTAAATATCCTAATTTAGTCATTATGGAAGTTGCCGCTTCGCTAACAGCTTTCCACTTTCCAGAGGACTGACACATAAATGCAATTTTCCACCGTTAAACTACCATCTACTGAAGCTTCTAACTTTAGAAACCAAGGACAATGGAAAAACACGTGGACTCTATACACATCGAACAATATGGACTGGGGTCATTTTGGAATTCGTATAGATAGCCTCTGAAGCACCCATGCCAGCTTAATATTCGCGTCAATTGGTCGGGTTCCCATGTTGCCTAGTTGTCCACGTATGGATGTCAGATATAAGTCTGTGGGTCCACCGTCCTTTGGTTGAGGTTTACCACCGTTGCTGCCATATAATTATGCTCTTCTTTCTCTCCTTCCTGATTTCTGTAATTTGTGTTGATAGCTCATATTGTCAATAAGTCAATTCGTTCTCCCTATAAGTCTATGGGCGGCATACTAGCTAGTACTTCAGCTGCTTTTATGGATATTGCTCGGAAAGCACTTGTTACTCTTATTGCTATGAGTCTATGCACCGCATTTGTTTCTCTGTCATAAGCTTTTATGTCCAGTGCCAGTATCCATACTTGAGTAGGATTACTGAGCTCATTGCTTCTGCGATTAGACCATGTTTGTTTACGGATTGTCAAATTTTGTCAGAGTGTTCAGTAAAGTTTGCCATTTCATCAAGTCACATTTCACTCTAGTACAAGAATTGTAAATTGTCCAAGAAAACATATTTTCAATTGAGGCCAGCATCTGGTTTAATAGCTTCGAAAACGAACCAAACTGTTGGAATTGGGGTGAGTTAAATCCTCGAGTGGTGCAGGAAATGCAATTGGATCTCCAAATTCTTTGGAAATGAGGCAAGAAAGGCAGTTACTCATAAAAGAAAAGGTCCAACGAAAAATTCTAAAGAGCGTGTGTTATGACTTTGCATCCCAAATGCATGCTTTCTTATTTTTAATGTGTCACCGCTCGACTGGTAAAAGTTTTTGAAAGTTCAGAGCTGTGTTTCATAACCGTCAAAAAGATACGATAAGTAAGGGAAGGTATACTCGTAAGTACTTATGCTATTGAATGGATGGAGGCATGTGTAGAAGTTCACTCAAGTGAGGAAAGTTCTCTGAGCGCCATTCACTTGAAAGTGGCCCGAAATGATTATTTTACATATGGCTCAAGCCTCAAGCAGCACACGACTTCCCATCTTAGACTAAGTGTCCAACGTCGAAAAAATCTCCGTTTGAAGGCGAGCTAAAGTGAGAAGGCGAAACATCCCCTCCACTTAAAAAAAACACCCCCAATGAAAAGGAAAAATAGCCTTGCTGTTGTAAACTCGGCTACAACCGCGTAAGCGGTGTGTATGCCAATAAAGAAGAAGAAGAGACTTATGCAAAAGAGTATTATTATTATGCCTAGTGCAGAGTTTGTCCCAAGAGGCACAAATTAGGTACCGGTTTTTCGGTTGGGGATTATCTGCACATCGAGGTAATACTATTCATCGTAGTCAGAGAATGTTATCTTTCAATTCGCACAAAAACGTCATCACAAAGAATCGCTGGTTCCAAAACGATTTGCCGGTATTGAAATATTCGAGCAATTTATTGATGTCATGGCGGACCGAAAAATATCAAAAATCTCTCAGGGGCTTACTTGACTTGGTCTTTCAACGTTTTCAGGAATTGGAAAATTTGACATCTCGCCGAAATTGCTGATAAAGTAGAGCACCATTATTTGTGCACGAAATGTGGGCTTTTTGTACCTTCGAACTGCAATATAAGCAACCGACCGCACACGTGAGATTTAATGCTGCAATAAAACCTACAGTAGCCGAATAGCAGTCAAGGCATTCACATGATAATATCAAAAACTCTAGTAATAGAATAGAAGTCATACCAATCACAAGATGGAAAGTGATCTCATCGATAACTCGCAAGGAATCAAACAGCCCGACTATTACATACAAACTTTATCCATAGCTTTAGGCTAGTAATGTAAAATGCGTGAGAAAATAACAAATGCAAGAATTCGAATTTCGATATATGAGTACTTTTATTATTCAAGCCGAGCCCAAACCCAAAAGCAATAACTGGAGCTGATAAAAGTGAGTATCACTCCGCAAAGCGCATCAACATCGAGCCTTCTTAATTGACTTTCAGCTGTTGATACACTTTCCTAATATTTTTCATGCCCAATTGCTTTTACTTTTCGACGCTCCCAAACAGATTAAAGTACCGAACCGGTTTTCCAAGAAGACATTTCAAACAAACGCAAACTGCTGTTCTTTCCTGGAAACACACAAAACACGTATTAGACCAGATTACTGACTTTTCTTTACACATCGAAGTTAAACTGGGTCTTTTTTCTTTTTTACATTCCGCCTACCCGCACCGTCTCCATATGGCAGTCGTGTTATTATCTGGCGGTGATTCTTTCATTTCCATTTCCTGCTGCTCTTTGTTACAATTTCCTTTGCTCACTCTTCCTGTTGCTGGTTGCGCAACAAACGATTAATAATAATTGCAGACAAATCGATTTGTTGCCACAAGGAAATGCTGCGTGTGCGCATCCTGAGTGCAAGCGAAATGAATTTTTTATCAATCACAGGTAAATGCCACAAGGGAAAGTGCGCACAATGCCTACAAAAACAAGAATATTTTCTCACTTGAGAACATTTTTTGTGAGTTCGCGCTTAGCTAATCAATGGGTGGCACAAAGAGCGTGGAGGCAAAACCTGAGAATTGATATTTTTTGCTGCGCACACATGAATGCGACTGCGCATGCGCAGCGCCGTTGCTACACTTCCCACGGCAATGAGGCGAGCGGCTTTGAACCGTACACGCTAGACGCACAAAAACTACTTAAGTGTGTGAGAGACTCACGTAAGCAAGTAAATCTCACGTGTACGCCTAGTTTTTGCTGCTGTTGTTGTGCGCGCCTGCATCGGCGAATGCGTATGCGACGCAACGCGCTGTAAGCCGTGTGTGTTGTGGACAGGTAGACAGGCCATTAACGCTGCATCATTAAATTCCCATGATGCACAGAAGGGTCCGTAACGTCGCCGTGACGCTTGGCCTGCATGCAGTTTCCCTGAGCTCCATGTGAGCGCGCGCATCTTGGCGGATAGTCACTAATTAAGCGGCATTAAGTAAGAACTCAAACATTCAATTAGTTGGCAATTAAGAATCCGCCTTGATCAGCAACTTGTGCAATGAGTTTACGACTATTGAGTATTTACAACCGAGCACCAGCCTTGCCGCGCTCACGATGATGACAACAGCAATATCGGGTGTGAGCGGAGCGGAATTCTCAGGGCGCGCTGCAAAGCCATTGAAATTAATGAACAGGTAGAAAATTCCAGCGCTCGTCACGCTTTGCACAGCTGGAAGGTGCCTTGCTGAGCGCAACAAAAAATCGCGAACTGTTTCCAAAGGCGAGTGCGAATATCTGCAAAGGGCGCTACTCGTGTGCACGAGCGCTCGTTGCCTCCTGCTGCACAACGACTGCGCAGTAGTAGTTTCGAAAACAAACTGCGAAAACTCTCGCACATTACAACAGCTGAAGTCGTACGTGCCACACAGGACGACTGCAGGATGCTCACGGAGACCATGTGCTCTCTGTAGACCAGTTAACCGCCTTACAGGCAAGCAACTCTCTTTAACAATGAAGTGCATCTCTCGCGTTCCAACTCCTGCCTGCTCTACTTAACGAAAATAGCTGCCTCGACTGGTGCTGCGGGGTCGCCTGTCAACTGAACGAAGAGTCCACCTTTGTTGCCATTGTTTCAGTTTGCAATTTAACGCTCATTAAAAATTCAAAGCGGGTTCGTTTGCAGCGAAAAATATTCCACCAAAGCACAATTAAGTGTAAGGGTAGAAAAACATTAGCTTACGAGCAGTAAACAAAGGCATACGATATTGCAAAACAGCGCACCTCCCGCACACACACACACGCACACGCGAACACATGCATAAATACAGCCGAGTCCCGTAAAGCCATATGTACATATGTGTGTAAAATAATTGACCAGTCACCGAATACAAAGACGGGGGTTTGTGCAAATAGTAATTTAATATTCAGCAGCTCTGAGGGGGATTTGCGAGTGCATGCAGAATATAAAAATAAACAACTGCAGCAATCGATGTCGCAATTATGTAAGTCGACTCATGTAGCGCGCACATTTTTCAAGAACATTAAAGGGGTTAAAATAATAAATATTATTTTAAATTCTTAGAACTTTTAGACTTTAAAGCACACACCGGAAAAAATACGAAGCGAAGCTTGGCAAAATATGTAGCAGTTTCGTAGATTAGTTTCTAAGCGATACTTTCCATGAAGTAGTCATCCCGCCGATTTCCGAGCAGTTTGCAGCGGAGAGATCTGTAGGTGACAAGTTCAGCGCTATTCCAAAAACCGCTGTTGGAGTGGTTCTTAGGGCTCCCATTATGCACAGTGCAGCGGGTCTATGAACCCTTTCTAGTTATTAAGTAGATTTCAGAACCCCTGCCCATAATACTACTCCACCGTAACATAGAAATAAATCGGTCTTACAATATTTGTGTTGGACCAGTGCAATAGAGAGGAAGAAATTCATTAAGGTGTACCGAGTATCTGCCTACATTCTTATAATGTATTTCTAACTCTATCTGCCACATTGTGCTTTGTGCAGAACAGTTTGTTGTCCAAGACTATCCCTAGGTAACAGGCGCAGTTCTTGTTATAGGGTTGTTTCCTATTTATCGAAGGAACCATTATGGAGGGATTTTTTTATCCGTTTTCTCTGTATGCAACGCCAGATCCGCTTGCAATGCCCACTTCAAGACTATATTGGGAGTGTTGGTCATCATACTGTTAATGGAATTTAGTCACCTTCCCGTTATTAAATGGCAATATCGTCTGCATATGCAGTGCGAGTGCATCTTTAAGCTTTGCCGTCTAAGTTCCTTAACAGTTTATTCGCCACTAATGTCCGTAAGAGCGGAGTTACCTCTCTGCCCGGCGGAGTACTTCTACGGATTTGTTTTTGTCATTCTAGCGTCGTGCCATTCTGCTGTTGTCCTTCTGGACATCAAGTGGGTTCTGATCCAGCGTTGTATGGCAGTTTCAAAACCTGTTTACTCGATACTATTCAGAATAGGTTTTGCAAAAACGTTCTTGAATGTTCCAGGATTGTCCAGAAACACTTCAAGAGCCTGTGGTTTAAATTAAAGAGCACTTTCGATATTAAAAAGAAGTACGAGTATATTGTCACATAAAATGCAAAATGACGTAAGAACATTTTCGGAAATTTACAGTGGAAGTAATGAAACACGTTATAATATACAGAACATGAGTGACACAAAATTTAAATATTGGTTAAAACTGGGTTATAAGTGCTAGCAGAACCTTAAAAGGTTGGACATATGTACTTATATGTATGCAATTTGAAGTAGTGGATCGTAACCAAAGAAATACTAAATTTCGAATTTTTTGATAATACGTTATTTGGCATTTTTGGTGACGATATGTAATTCTGTCCTCTGATCTACCTTTTGTATATCCCTGTTGCGCTTCGGACAAGGTTCCGGGAAGGGCTTAGGTACTGATGTTATTGTCCAAGATTTTGTCTAACGTTTTCAGCAGGAAGGAAGTTTAGCATATGGGCATAAACTCCTTCGAGTAGGTTGGGTTGTTGCTTCCTGCTTTCTGTATGAAAACTACCCTAACTTCTCTCCAGGAAGCATGGCATTTGGACAATAGTCTCCTGAGTCTCGCCACCTCGTTGGTCTTTTCAAAGCTGCTGCAAAAGTTCTTCCAGCACTGTCCTTTGACCTACTATTTTGTAGTCCCTTAGGAGATCTTTATACTCGTTCTAGCAATTCTCGCTTTCAGTTAGCTTGGCTCAGTTGAAACATTCCCTTACTCTGCGTCGACCATATTAGAGCTCATTGTTTCACCAAGGGGGCTTCATTTTGTGCTTGAGTCGCTTACGGCAAGCGTAGTGAAGATCTATATTAAGAGCATTCGTGAATACAGCCATGTCCTTTTCAAGGTAATCATATGAATTGTATGATTACATGCCAGGCCTTACTGTCTGTACTAATAGTATATTCAAAATGTGGTTAAATATGTCTCGTAGAGTTTTCCAGTTACATATTTTTTTCTCAGATATCCGTATTTATTGCGTTTTTCTGTTGCATATAAGTCAGGAGTTAAAGCAATGTTAGACCTCGTTGTCGTATAATGACTTCTTAACAGGGTTTTCTAGGAAAATTTCATAGCATAAATTCCCATTTGTTTTTATTTTTACCCGACAACTGGAAACTATATTACATAATTATAACAATTTTATAGACCCTTCAAATACTTGCCATACTCTCCTAGAAAAATGACTAAATTGGCATTATTTAGAACATATTTTACTCTGCTTTGTTCCAGTCTATTTTGGCCCTTAAGAAACCGCAAAATCCAGAATCTCGTCCTAATCAAACGTTCATTAGCTTCGAGTATAGAAAAAATATCATTAAAAATATACATTAGCAGAGTCTGTGGAAGCCGCGAAGGTAAAAGCGATTAGGACTCCCTCTCATGTATTCCATCAAAATCTGAAGTGATCACAGCCGCGCTGGAAATACACTCGCTATATTTATAATCACTGTTGTGCAATTACACCTTCGCAGAGTTGCAAGCGTGCGGGTTGTGCATACTTATTTGCGATATATGAGCACTAATTAATGTGTCTTATATACATATATACTAACATAAATGCAGGCTCTAGCCACTTTATAGGCGTATAGGAGGTCTGGCGCACTGGTGGCGTTATTCGCATCCGCGTCGCTGGCAAGCTTTATTGTTGCTGCCACTTTTACTTGCGTACGTTGCAGTTGTTGTTGTTGCTTTTGGTTGTATGCGCGCTTGTCACATCTTTGTAATGACTTAATGAACAAGGATTAGAGCGTGTTGATGCAATAATGATGTACGAGCATTATAATTATACGCTTCACACGTTTGCCAAGCATGGCGTTAAATAGTTCCACAATGTTGCACAACACGCGCGCACAAATGTAAGCGCAATTACATAAATATTATAAATACTATATACAAGTGTGTGTGCGCTTGCCGGCGAGGATGTGCGAGGTAAGTCGGCGCCGGCACATTGCCATCCACAGCAGCGAAGCGCGTGAATTAATTCTGCATAACGGTACATGCGGGATTGTTGTTGGCGTGCTTTCAATAGGCGTCGTCGCCTATTTGTAGGCGTCGCGCTGCAGGGGGGCGGCAGTCAGTTAGAAGCGTTTGTGCTGCCATTTGAGCGCTGAATGTTGTCACTTTGCAGTTGTTGGAGTTTCTTGACAGCTCGTTGCCGCACGCTGCGCAGGTAGCGCGCGCGCTAATAAATATAAATGTGTAGGTATTTAAAACACGTGTTGTTGTCAACGCGCCACTAAATGAGTTTCATTAATTTGTATGTGTGCGCGTTGACACCTGAGAGTTGCCGGCAGTATCACCAGCGCCACTAAGCTATATCCACAAGGCGGTGGCATAAACGCGAGCCACACATACAAACGCACACCTACAAACTGAAAGTGTGTCTGCCGCCTGCCTGCACTGCGCCGACTTCAGATCTCTGGCCGATAAGCAAAAAGTAAATTAAGATTTACGATACCTCCTCCCAGCGGTGCTGCAGCTATTCCCGCTTCATTTGCCACAGCTCATATTTGTATGTCGGCTGCTGCGCGCCGCCCTGTGAGCGTGTGCGAAAAATTTTCTCCTTCATTAGTATTTCTAATTTTAGTTTTGCACATGCACACGCATCTACGCCCCTGCCGCTGCCCCCGGCTGGGCGCTTCGCGTACTTCTCTTTACTTACCGGCTAAGTGACTGTCTGACTAACGCACTCAGTTTGGCTGGAAGTTGGTGCAAGGCGCAAGCGCGCAGGTCTCTGCTATTAGGCTCGGTGAGCTCCAGGCCTGCATGGAGGCTTTCATCTATGCACACCCATACACACGTACATGGATGTTAACAGCACAAATACGTGCACTTTATAAATGTAAAAGCACTGTGTGCGTGTGTGAGTGTGCGTCGGATGGAGGTTATCCAAACTCGTGTGGGCGTGTTGTGCATACGATTGTGTGTTGCAACTCTCACATGGCTTCTGTTAACCGAGCTCCATTACGTGTGTAGGTGGCACTAATACCCGGGCAACGGCTCAGCAGTGAAAATCGCTTATTAAACAACAAACTGTAATAATTCAGGCAGCTATTGGGACTACATAGTAAGCGGATCATGGCTTATGCGCATACACACGCATTTACCAGCGGTTTGGTGAGTATAATAATGTAATGTTTTGAAAACCCCACAGCTTTCGGCGCTAAATTAATTTCAAAATAAATTTCGACAGCAGTGTGTGTATGCCAAAGTAACGGTTGAGGTATTATTAACTATAATATTAAGTTCTTTGAATCAAACAAAATAGATGTGTGGCAATATCTGAAAGCGTTCGCACTCCTTCAATATCTATATGAGCGATTGCTGAGGTGATTGTGCAAAGTGAAGGAGAAAACTGCCGACATGATGGTTCGCAGCCATTCAATAGGTAAATTGCCTTTTATATTTCGGTTCATGGCAAGACTAGTGTTGCAGTCTGAAACTCACAACATCATCGTAAGGTTTGACATTTTGATGTTATGCATGCTCGGAACATTTTGGTATACGTGTGCTATTTGTGTTACTTACAGTAACTTAAAATATTCATCTCGGCCAAAAATTAAATTAAATAGTGAGAATTTCGGCGGTGTTATTTTTTTACAACTTTCAACGTGGATTAAGGCAGCAACAGTGCATCGATGAACTTGTTTCGATTCTTACCGACGAAGCTCCATCAAAGACCAGCGTTTATCGATGATATGATGAATTTAATCACGGTGAAGGATCACTCCAAGAGAGGTTTCGTGAAGATCGTCCAAATACAGTTTTTGTTCCGGAAACTATTGATGCTGTGCGCAAACTGATATTGCAAGATCATCATGTGATATATCGTCAGATTGAGACAACTATAGACATTAGTGGGACCATCACACAATCAATATTGTATAAATAGTAGTTGACTGTAAGCAAGTTTTTTTTTATGTTGGATCCCACACAATTTGTCAACCCCTCAGGAAAGTCTCATGTAGATTGGTAAAGAAAGTAAACAGCAGTCGACAATATGGCCTTACGTATGTAAATAAAAAATAATAACAATTATGACAACATACAAATATAATTTCGAGGTCAATATGACTTTGGGTCTTTGTCTACGGCTTACATAAAGCGGCTTTTGCTTAGAATTTTTTTCTTATCAAATCCAGTTACATTACTTATTTCTTTAATGCCATTTCTTGTATGGGCATAATCCGAGTTTCTAAAGTGAATAGTAATTCTGGAAACGCAAACTTTTCATTGATATCACTGCTGATTCATGGGTGCTCATTTTTTCTTCATTGGGCAGCTTCTCTCTAGGAGGCTTAAATGATTGATTGTTGCTTCTTTAAACTTCTTCTCATCACTTTACAGCTTTTGCCAAATATTACTTAGCAGGTATACGCCATTGCTTGATTTATTCCAAAAAAATTCAAATCTAAAATTCTCGAGAAAATGAAAATCAAATTTAAGGAAAGCATTTATTTTAAATGTAAGCAAAAGGAAGAATGTGAAGTATTTTACAAGAAAGTGTTTACCCACAATTTTGTTGAAAAGTGTATCGGATGCTTTTATAAAGCCTGTAAAGGGGCGGCCGGCCAATGGAAGAGGAACTTCAATTGTCAGGTCATCCACCAAAACAGTGAATATATTTGTTTCATAACGTATTTTCATCGAAATGTCAATATTATTTGGCGTTTGTCCGGAAAATAATAGGACTAACTTTCTTACTCCGCGGCTGAGCGGCTGGTCAGTTGTCTCCGAGCCCCTAGAAAGTCAGGACAAATATTTTTGCGCCATGTGTTTCTGTGAGTGGTGCGAGCCGAAAATGCAGCGATTAAATTCTGTGTGAAATTCGGAAAATCTGCGGCAGAGAACTAAGACCAAGAAATTCGTAGTTACATCAATCTCTTTCATCTCTTTTCCTTCGCCTTGTTTGACATGGATAATGACTGAGTCATGTTGGTGGATCTTATGCAGATATTAGAGAGATTTTAGAGTTTAGACTTTCGAATAAGCTAAAATATCTGTACGCAAAGTAATTTACAGAGAACAGCTAGAAATTGCTGTTCCTCACCGTGTGGACAACGTATCTGATGATTTTTGTATCTGAAAAAAAAAATTCAACCGATTTGAAAAGAATTTCGAACGAGTGTTAAGATTATGGTCGCTTTCTCTGTCCGATTAGAGAGCTAAACTTTAAATAGTAATTCTCTGAAATCTGTAAACTAGCGCTAAGTATTACTCAATAAGAAAATGTGTATCTTAGATACGCCTATTAAACTGGTTTATATGACATTTTCCGTTTTCAATGTAAAGAATGTTGCAACGCATTAGAGATTTTAAGAATCACTGCAAACAATTGAGTAATTCTTGGGTCAGTAAGTAATCACCAGCTTGCCATGTCAATTGGAGAATAAATATTTCGAACAGTAAAGCGAAACTAAGCGGATTATCTGCGCCGTATTTCCAAAATACAACAATGTAAGTGCATACTTATACATACATATATACACTATGGGAAAGCAGAACGCTCAGTGGATACGCACATGAGACTATTTAATTAGCAGCGCAGTGCTAAAGGAAGCACCACCACCAGTGTCGATAATTAAAAGAGAACTCTCCGCTTATTGTAACGCTGTGATTTCTGTGGGAATTTCAAAAGTTCAGTTATGCCTTTCTAACACAAACACACACAGAACATACGCGTCTGGGTGTATAGCTGTATGTGCATACTTATATCTCGCCATTTGATTGCTTCGCTCCAGCTCTTCGGCGCATTATTAGACACTGTTACTATTTTGACGTTCACTTAAATGAAAATGACAACAAAATTTAATGACACACTGATAGCAGCAAACACCATAAAGACGGCAAGCAACAATATGTTCCACCCCCTGCCTATAGCGCTCACACGCACACAAACACACATAGTAAATTTATGTGGCATTTGAAGTGGCGCTGCCTGGTGGTCGGGCAGCTGGCCCGCTGGACCGCGTCACGCGTGGAAGTGTTCGAGCGATTGGGTGTTGTAGTTTTCACATGCTTGCCGGAAAACACACATAAAAATGCTCGCAGGCGCTGAGAAGCGAACAAGTGTGCGCGCACTTAAGCAAATACTTGTGTGTACTCGATGCTGTTTACATGCTCTGCTATGTGGAATTAACATTGAAGCGGCTATTTATGCGGGCGTGTGTATGTGTGTGCGTATTTATTGGCGTTCATGCGGGTACAAGCGCTGCAACAACACGATTAAGTTGTGCTTGCGCTTTCCTACGAAATTGTGCGATTTAAGTGAAACAGTGATACTTATGTGCTTTGATTGAATGTGTTTTTCAGAAATTTTATTAGCTACACTAGCAGCAAGTGCCTACAAATTTTACGCAAAATATACATACATAAGTGTGGACATCATTTTTTGTTTTATAGAGTTTTATTTAAAATTTTTAGCTTCACCGAAACTAACATGCCAATTGAAAAGACCACGACCACATAGATTAAACTATAATTATATCCATATAGTTTTTAGTAAGCCCTAACCTTGAAAAGGCGCGTGATTTAATTTGACTACTGTGGGATCATTAGTTTGGGAATTGTATCATTTGCAATGAAGCAACTTTTGTTATTGTGAAAGAATTGATAAAAATTAATTTCGCGTGTTGATAAAATATTGGTCTTTGAAAGGAAAAAATACAGCTAAAGCAAAAACGATGACGACTTTCCGGACACTGTCCTAGAAAAATCAACTATCAGGGATTGGTATGCTAAGTCTGGATGATTTTGGATAACCGTAAAGTGCATTAGTTCGAATAACTGGGACTCGAAAGATGTCAACTAAATGTGTGGATTATATTTTTCACGAATATTTGGATATGAGCAAGCTCTGTGCAAAGTAGGTGCCGCGCGCGCTCACTTTTGACCAAAAACAAGGACGAGTTGATGTTTCGAAGCAGTGTTTGGAGATGTTCAAGCGTAGGAAACCCGAGTTTTGCACCGATATGTGAGAGTGGATGAAGGGTAACTCCATTATTTCACTCCAAAGTCCAAACGACACTAATCTGAGTGGACTGCATACCATTAACCCGCTCATAGCAGGGAAAACTCGATAGTCGGTTGGCAAGGTTATTGCGTCCGTATTTTGTGATACGCATGGAATAATTTTTATAGTTTATCTTGAAGAAGGAGGGATCATCATCAACGACAGTCAGTGACTATTATATAGTGTTATTGGACCGATCGAAGGACGAAATTGCCGTTAAACAAACGCATTTGAAGAAGAAGAAAGTGCTGTTTCACCAAGTCAGTGGATCGTGGCACAAGTCAATGAAAACGATGGCAAAGATCCATGAATTGGGATTCGAATCGCATCTGCATCCACCGTAGTCTCTACATTTTGCGTCGAATGAAGAGGTGGTCGCTGAAATTGAGGCATGTATTGAAGCTTAGGACATATCATGCTACAAAAGTGGTATCGAAAAGTTGGAGAAAATGTAGCAGCGTCTTGGTGAGAAAAGGAGCTCGGTATCTCGCTGTGGCAAATTTTTAAGTCAATAGAGTTATATTTTGGCAATCGAAAAGAGCTCTCGAAATTCCTACTAAGTTAAATAGAAAATATCACGCTTGTGAATTAATGTTAATTTTCATTTATTTTTTTATACCCTCTGAAATATTGCACTTTTATGGCAATTATAAAATTAATCTCGCAGTCAAGAGAATGCGAAGAAATGCGAAATTGAGCTATAAAAATTTAGCATAAGCTTTATGCCGCAAGCTGCTAATTAAGCTGTAAATGGCAAAAAGGGTCCCATTTTAGATAAACCAATAAATTCAAATCATCGTATTCTTCAACAAATATACGAAATCTA
This sequence comes from Bactrocera tryoni, assembly GCF_016617805.1. NCBI lineage: Eukaryota > Metazoa > Arthropoda > Insecta > Diptera > Tephritidae > Bactrocera > Bactrocera tryoni. The sequence goes on from NC_052500.1 coordinate 3,880,326, forward strand.
TCTACATAGTTGGCTAGAATATGACCTTCACGTAGCATATAGCCCAATTAAACCAAAATGTATCAGTCTTTAATGTCTGCCTTTTCTGTTTGTTTATTCAAAATTTAACACTGCCAATCGCGCGTAAGTTAAAGAATATTAGATTAGGTTAGATTATACTTGCAATCTGCCACATCTGATATAGAACTACTGGTTCTTAGTCATACATAGACCTATTGGTCCCTAGTAATGCCAAATGTGGGCTCAGTTTAATTTAAGCTGAAGTATTTTTACGAACTTTAAGGGCGACTTAATATTTAATTTTGATACTTCATCTAACGCTTTGAATTGCGAAGAACCTACATATTCCGTACTCTTGTTCTACTTGTTGCAAACTCATTAGCTATTTCGATTCACGGTATTACTTTATGGTTGAAATGAATCCTGTATATGCCTCCCTGCTTCTAAGGATATTTTCTGACATAATGCGATCTAAGATTATTGCCCGAATTGCTGGTTTGTTATCGACGTACATATTGATCTCTTTCACCCTTTTAGTGACGGGACCCGATATATCAATATATCGGCTCGCGATCTGTAGCGGTTTACTACTGTTTCAATGTGCAAGAGATCTCAAACTCATTTCATTTACAAACTTTTATACCTTTCTTCTTTCCATAATTTTCAAATGAGTTCGAAAAAATTAGTGTCATTGTTTAGTTCTGTATTTCATTTAAAATACGCCGCTTTTTGAGTCATGTAAATATTGTTTCTCGTTTGGTTTTTACAAGCATTTTTCCTCCGAACCCTTGAAAAGCTGTGAAATTTGGCCGGTTTTTTTTCGCATGGGCGCCTCTATTTCGCCCGGCACTAGGGTTAATGTGGTTTCCTGCATTGCTAGCTGTCTCAGCCTCTTTTCTAACTGCGAATACTTCTGCCTGGAAGATGCTACAATATTGGCGATCGCCTGGGATCCAGCACCGAGCATTAGATTCCGGCTTTGATTCTATTATTTTAGAAATTCATGTTAAAGATCCCGATGTTGGCGACGAACACAGATAAAACCTCTGAAAACTTTCAAAGAATAATCTCAAATAGTCAAACCAGCAAGTTTAGACATATAAAGACATCAAAGTACACGATGAAACGCTATCAAAACTACAATTGACAAAAGGTTAAAGCATGAAGAGATCATAAATAATTTTTTCATGTTTTTCCATATTTCGCAAAAAAAAATTCAGTTTTAATTTGTGATAAATGGCAACTCTATTTTCAAAATTAAATTTTAATTTCATTACTGCCCGCGTCGCTCAAAGTTTGTCGGGCTGCAAATTCATTTAAATTGACAGTTTAATAGCAAAAAATGAATTCCAGTTGCCTAAAACACAACAACGCCAAAGTTTATGTAAATTATATTATATAATTATAAAATGCAAATGAAAATAATTGTATAATGTGACTTTGTACAACAATATCGATTACAAACTGCTCCGCAAAATGCACCATAGATTAGTAAATTAATAAAGACACATCGCATTATCTCACATTGTAATAGAATGCTTTCAAAGAACCATTAAAAGCCCGCAATTAACGTGGCTGACTTTCTTTGGGCATAATTAGGGCAGCGAATGCAATAAAAGTCACAGCACACAAAAATTAAAAATGAGCGACTTAATGGGCGCTAAAATAAACGAGATCAAGCAAGCGCCAAAAGAGTACAAAACAAGTTAAAAATAACAGTAAATACGAGACGAGGCAATAACGGCAGTGGCAACACAAAAATTTTAACTACCCAAAAATAATGAGGCACCGTTGACAGGAACTGAAATGAGACACCGAGCCAAAGGGCAAGCGCGAAAAAGAGCGCACCATCGCCATGATGCAGCGGCTGCTAAACGACGCCCTCCAGCCCACAACCACCGCCCCTCCGCGGCATTAGACTCGTACACGCGATGCCGTCGCCGGTTGTCGAAGCATGCTGCTAAACCTTTTCGGTAATTATTTATGTTCTCTTAAGCTAAAATAAACACAGCGCGGCGCTGCGCACATACACATACACAGGAGGATGCTGAAGGAAGCTCCAACCGCTCGTTCATTCGTTTGTTTGCTTGTTTATTCGTTGGCACAGAGAGATCATACAACACAAGCGAACGGATGCAAAGCTGAAAATGTTATCCTTTTTTACGCGCATTTTCACCATCATAATCCTTGGTGTAATTTTTGGCTTAATGATGCAACGCTGGCTACACAATATCGGCAACAGCCACAACAAACACAACAGCAACAATAACAGTGGTAACATCAATGAAAACAATGTTATAATGGCGGCGCATAAGCTGGAAGGAGCGGTAAACAACTCATGCGGACGCAGCAACAACAAGCCGATTGTGGACACTCACACACACACGCATACATGTACATATGCGCAGCAAAATAATTATAATCCGGGCAGCTCGCGAGCAACCAATGCTGACCTTCAACCCAATCGACAAGGTACTCACACCGCGTGTCGCACTTCATCACCTCGCCGCTCCTGCAGCACCGTTCCCACGCTCCGGCACAACCACCGCTCCCCTGCCACGCCAACTTTTCGTACATCCTGTGCGCGCATCCTTGCGACTTCCGCCGATTTTCTGCGCCGCTAACATAACTGTGTATCCACGAGCTTCGTGTTTGCTCCTGCGGCGCGTGTTCTCGCGCCCAGCCAGCGCATTAAAATGAGTTAAATATTTTATTGTTTTTATGGTTGCCAGAGCTGTAAAATTATTTATTATTGTACGGGTATAAGTAGCTGTAGCCTCCGCCAACTGACGCGCTTGCTTGTCAGTTGCTGCGAAGGCTCGTATTCCGCAGCACGGTAAATTTTGTGCCAGCGATAAATTTAGTTGAGCTTAACTTAAAAGTTCCGGTTGGCGTTTTTCTCAAGCTTTCGGAAACTCATAATTCTTGGCTGCGCAGGGGTCGACACTAAAATACTTGTGTTTACTGGCAGTATGTCGCACAAATTACCTAGTTAGTTTCTGCTTTGGCAAAGTTCTCTCATACTTCATTTGATATTTATGACTTTGCTTTGCGCCACACATTTGTTAGAATCGGATTAGTTAAATGTATGTGAATGAGAAATATATTATACCTCTATGGATTGTTGTCTTTATGGTTCGGTGATGGTGTTTTAGTGCTAATGGAGATCGAATCTTTATGTGTTAGGTTTTAGTATCCATAATTTCTTATTAAATTATAGCGTTATTGTGTATATTCTAAATGGGTTTCTCTTGTAATACAGTCCGAGTAAGAAGAAAAGGCTAGACTCAACACTCACTTTGTGCGAATATTTACATAATATGTTGATATTAGTGGGACGATGGAGCCATGTAAAGAAGTTCACGCAAATGAGGAAAACTCTCTGAGCGCCATTGACATGGAAGTGGCCAGAAGCGACTATTTTACATATGGCTAAAGCAGCTCATTACTGTCGGTCTCAGACCAAGTATCCTCTGGGTAGCCAAAAACATCCGTTTGAAGGCGAGCTAAAGTGAGTAGGCGAGTCATCCCGTTCCCAGGGTTGTGCGCGGGTTTGGGACCCGTTAAGTAAAAGAACCCTACCAATGAAAAGAAGAAAACAGCCTCGAATGAGAGAAAACGCCTATAACCGCGTAAGCGTTGTCAACACCAATAAAGAAGTAAAGTTGATGGTGAGCCATTTGGAACTATTTAAGTGACATTTTATCAATATCTGGCAACCATCCGCCAGTTAAGTTTTGTTTGACTTAACGTTACTAACCAGGCATTAGAAAAACGGCTAAAGACTCTTCACACTTTTTATACTAGGGCTCAACACATTTGGCTTCCTCCTCTTGCTAAGAAAGTAGTCGCTTCCGCCATTCTAATAAAATACTTGTATTTTAAAAAGTTATGCAAAAGGTCAAAACATAAAATTATCTGCTCAGCAACCTTAAACTAGTATCAAGACCTAAAGAGTACTAGTTCTTAGTACTGGCAGATGGAGCCTCAGCTTAAATGAGGACGTCAATGCTTGATAACTCATTTAGTCCTTGAATTGCAAAGTTCCTCTTGTATGTAAGACGAGTACTCGATAAAATTGGACAGAAGCATAGAAATTGTTCCAGCATCTCTCTCTTGTCTACTTCTTTGCACTTTCTGCACGTATTGTCGCTACTAATGTCCCAGTAAACTTTTAAGTTCTTTTCGGTGAGTAAAAAGCCATCTTGCGTTTATTCGAAGCTCTTGCACTTGATCTTGCTGAACCTGGATGTCCTTAAGTCTTTCCATCTAACGGGAATCTTTATTTTATTTTAGTAATTACTCTAAATCTGAAAAAAAAATTAATAAAAAAAATAAAAAACAATCAGTCTCACCATTTTGGCTACGACTGTCATTAAATTTGACATAGTGGAAGCTACTCCTTACACTTGCAGCCTGAAGGTACCACTACCCTCAAACACATGCTGCATCTACGTTTAAAGTATGTAATTATTAAGACACAGAAAAATTTAAGTTTTTAGAAAAGTTCTGCAGCATAAAGCGCATGTGTTTCTGGAAGCCTTTTGGCGCATGCGTGTATGCATAAACTCTAATTCTGCGAATTGCCTGCCTATCTGGCTGCTAAACTCGCTGCTGGTAGCCGCTACAGCTCCCCTGCGCTTGAATGCAGCTCTGTGTGTTTGCCTCTACACAAGTTACCATCTGTTTGCCCTGAATCCAATTGGAAATTAGTTATTGTTTGCCTTCGTCATGGTGCGACAACGTTTTGTTTACTCTGTCATTGCCAGCGCCCGCAGCTCAATGCATGCAAACACCGGCTGTCTTTATTAGCTGTCGCATCAACACACATATTTACATTTAAGCCGGTGAGTATAGAAGCTGGCGCTCCTTTAGCCACTGCGCGGTGTGCCTGCCACTCGTGAGCTAAGGGGACCTTGGTAGACTTGACGTTGCTTGCTATTATTGCTGTTGTTATTGTTGCTGCACGCATGCACTTATCATTTCGCAACCTATGCATTTCATTCCATTCTTGACACCAATCATTCACATGACATCGGATATCATTTGCCGTCTTTATTAGCCTTCATTTGCAGCAACTAATGGCACATATGGCTTTATTGATTATAGGCCTTTGCAGAAGCCGCATTTTGCGAGCGAAATGTAATATTTATATGTAAACGGCTTAAGTAATAAAGCTTCAAAATAATTTGACATTAATGCATGAAAGACATTTATTTTAAGGGATGTTTGACGCTCCTATTCCTTCATTTAAACCCTTCTCAAGACAAATTTTCAAATGTGCGCCGATATAATAATTTTAAAATTTATTTTGAAAAAAATTATTGTATTATATTTTTAAACAGGTGGCAACCCCTTTCAGAATTAGTTTTAACTGCAGGCTTTCTAGTATCTTCTATACAGTTCATTAACATTTTTTGGATAGTATAAATTTTACATTTGAAAATTTTAAAAAGGTGGCAACTCTTTAAGATATATTTTACACTAAAGCTTTCACGAATCTTCAAAATATTTCCTTAATTTTTTTAATTACATAACTTCTAGATTTGAAAATTTGAAACAGGCTGACAACCCTTCTCAAAACAGATTTTCAAAAATAGACAGACGTAATCACCTTCAGATTTATAACGTGTTTTCAATAGGCATGATTTGATTGCGTTCAAGAGTGTTGCTGAAGACCGCAATTTGGCGTTTCCATGACGTTCTCAAGAATTGGGGCTGTCTCAAACCACAATCTGGCAGATTTTGAGAAAGGATTTGTGCTTGTATCCGTAAGCAATTTTTCTCACTCTAAAACTGAACCCATAGGACTACCTTAAATGTCTTGAATTTACTGATTTTTCCTTAGAACAACTTGAGCACGATATAAATTTCTTTACGAAAATCATCTTCCCCAAAGAAGCTCACTTTCTTCAGGGTGGTGCGGTAAATAAACAGAACGGTCGACTCTGGTGCCAAGAAAATTCATAAATAATTCATGAACAACTATTGCATTCACCCAAATTGACAGTTTGGTGTGGTTTTTGATCTAATGGATTCGTAGGTCTGTTCTGCTTTCAAAATGAAGCTGACAACACTGGTACTGCCAAAGGAAAGTGACATAGATCGCTGATAACTAACTATATATAGCCGTAATTAGAAGAAGTTGATCTTGACAACATCTGGTTTCAACAAGACGAGGCAACGTACCACACAGCATGTGCAACAACCGAGTTATTGCAAGAAAAGTTTGGAGATTTGATTATTTCAAGAAATTATGATTTAACAATATTAGAATAATTCTTGTGAAGTTATTTGAAGACATTGGTCTTAAGCAATAAACCGGACTCTCTTCAAGCTCTATAAGCCAATATTGAACGAGCTATTCGTTACATACCACATTATTCAGTGGAAAAAGTATTCGAAAATTGGGTTCTTCAAATTCGTTCCTGCAAAAGAAGTCGTGCATTTGAATGGAAACTTGGATTTTTTTTAAGCCATTCGAGCACCATATCAAACAATAGTCAAATTGGTTAAGACGACATTTTGTGCGAGACACTACTTAAAGAGGTTTTACCTCAAACCCTGTTATGACAATGGACCATGACTCAAAACGAACACAAGACCTGAATGGCGCGCTCTAACCGCTACAATCAATATGCTGCAAGATACCGTGTTGATTGGCAATAAAAGTTTCGAAATGTCATCAAATAATAATAATCCGTCATTACAGCCATTGTTTTTTTTTTTTTGAACCAATGTATTTTTATGATTTACGGCGTAAACTTGCAGTCAGAAGTGACATTGGAGTATTTATACAAACACACGCACCCAACGAATTCCATTGCACGTCAAGAGCAAGCGTGTAAAACAAATGTTACAGCACTTAAAACCACTTCTTCTCCCTACTTCGCTTTTCGCCCTGCACCTGCCTTATAGGTCTCTTTGGGCACTAAGTGGATTGAGCCGTTAAAGAACTTGGTCAGCTCGTAAAGTTATTTTCATATCCCACACCAACAAGGTAGCCTACAACCAATGGCTTTGCTTAAAATACGATGACACACCCAGTGGTAACGGCGGAGGGTGTACAGCGAAAGTTATTAAGTTGAAAATAGTCCAGGGGTCTGTGCAGTGGTGGCGATGACAAACGCTGAAAATAACTAACGATCCACCATGGCTGCCATGCCATCTATTATAAACAACAACAACAATAACAGAACTAGCAACAAGGCAATCCAGTGTGGCTATAATGGCCCAGTTATGTTGTACGGTAAGCCGTGACAAGTGTGTCCAAAGTGAACGTCACACATAAACAACATTCGCCACGTAAGCACGGTCCGTTGGCGAGAAAAACAGCGAAGAGTGGAGTAAGCAGAGACAACAGGGAGATGCTGTATAGTGACAGTGCAGCTGCTGATCGCAGCGAAGAATTGTGAAATAAAGAGAAACTGCAACGAAACATAAGTGCTCATAAATAAGTGCTTACAATTGCCTTTCTTTGTACTTAGCAATTTCTTACGGCGCTGAATGGAATGTGCACTGCCTGGGCGGAGCTGGGGAAATCAGGCGTCAATGGACAAGCGGTACCACGCGAAGCAGAAGCCACAGTTTTGGTGTTCACGTGTAGTGCAACAAGAATAGTTACGGAGCGATATTGGCGAGCTGTTATCAGCAATCTCTATTACTGTTCTTCTTCGTTTCTTTCGTCAAGCGGCTGCGGCTTCCTTCCTTACTGGCATGCAATATTTGCTGAAGTATGGGCTCCCAACTGCACTGCCCACTCAAAAGTGATGACATGAAGAAGCCTGTCGTTAATGGCAGCGTTAATGACCGCGCCGTTCCTATGGCTGCCACAAAACGCGCCTACATTCTATATTCCAAAAATATTTCACTTCTTAAGAAAGACATTAAAAGTGAATGGAGAAGACCGGGCGACAACTTCTATTAATTGTATTTATGTATACATATTTATGCTTGTGTTTGCGCCAAAAAGGAGACTGAAAAGTGCAAAAGAGTAAAATCAAAGTTTTTCTGAAAAAAAAAAACAATTAAATTTAAAGGCGGGACTGTGCACCAAGAAAAGTGAAACAAATTGACAAACTGATGTAATAATTTTGTAAATTGTAGGAATGAAATTGTGTTTGTAGACCCACGACGAAAGTCTTATATTCTTTGTGCACATGGTATCTATCTTTAAAATGTTGAATAGACTTAAATAATTCAAAAATTTTTCTTATTTTGCAAGAGTGGCCTGGTTAGCTTGTTCTCTATGTTCAAAATATCGTTTGTTATACAAGCTCTAATTCGGTTACAGAAATAGCAAGCAAACCTCTGCAATAAGTGTTCTAAACTACAAGCTTCCTTAAAATTTTACAGTTTTATAAACGTATCTAGTTTTTTATCTTATTTTTTTTTTTAGATATTTACAACAGTTGCTAACTCTCCTGAAACCTGAGAACAACTAGCAGAAGTCTCTCTGAAAGTTTTGATAACCACTTTAAAATATATATAATTTTTTTTGCTAATCTTATTGACCAGGCCTAGAGCAGAACGCAAGGGATCTACTGAAATTTTTTCCCTAAGCGAATTTCATCTTACAGTAATTGTAGGAGTTCGTACTGTACCCTGTCCAATAGGCACTCATGCGGCAAAACTAAAAATCTGTTCAGACGCTAGTTGTCAAAGTTGTATGGAGGAGAGTGAGGTGGAAATATTCAGGCACTTTCTTTTTGTACAGCCTTTGCAAGGCTGAGGCTATACATCTCGCTAATCTTACCTTTGGCGTGCAGAAGATATAGCTTAAATTGATATTAGCCCTCTTAACAAATTCTAAACAGGCTCAAATCGCTTTGCTGATCTGTTAGGGTCTTATGATCCAGTATATAGGACATTATAGGTACCCCAAACCCGGCGTGCCAAGTTGTCTAAGTGAGATTCTTCTTAGCATCGACCTTTTAACCTAACCTAACCTGGACTTATTGAAAAACAAATTCCGAAAAGTTGGTTACTCTCTTCAAAAATATAACCCAAAATAAGCAGTTTAAGGGGCGACGATATATTTTCAATATTTTTTTTTCATTAAAAAATTAAGTATTTTATTAAAGCTTATTACAAAGATTTTGTGTGATTTCAAAGCAACCCCCACCAGATGTAGTACCAATTTTTCCAGTCCTCGAAACACTTTTCATGAGCATTTTTTGGGATGGCCTTCAGCTTCTTCAGCGAATTTTGTTTAAACTCTTCGATTGTTTGAAAACGGGTTCAAATCCGATAATTGAACATAACATCTCATAACACATAGACCCATGTCTCATCGCCAGTTATAATGCGCTCCATAAAAGTTGTAATGAAATTCGCACGATTAAACATGTCCAAAGAAACCTGTTTACGGTACACTTTTTGAAAAACATTAAGCTTTATCGGGACGAGTCGAGCAAGAACGCGTTTCATACGCAAAATATCCACCAAAATCATTCGAACGGACTCGTGAGAGATGTCGCGCTCTCTTGCGATCTTTCTAACACTTGCCTGACATTTTTCCAGCCATATATTTCTCTTTTATATTACTTTCTTCAGTTGAAGAGATCGAAGGTCGTCCAGAACGAGGCATATCTTTAGCGATCTCTCGACCGTCTTTGAAGGCTTTGTACCACTCGTTGGCTTGTGTTTTTGATAAAACAGAATCACCGCCAGCGTTTTCCCAATTTTTTCTTTTTCCGATTATTCCCATTTTATGCACCAAACCACTTTATAAAGCCAGATTTTTCAAAAATCTCGGTAATGCATGAGTCTGGGAGCTTACTATACATTTTAATAAAACTATGACTGCAGGTAAAGACGTTGAAGTATTGGCACACTTCTAGTATGTGAAATGCTGTCTACAGTACATTGATTTAACTTCTCCGTATGCAATTTTTTCTGTTATTGTTGTAGCGGTAGAAAATATGCCCACATCTTGCAAAAATTTATGCAAAGCTGACAGACCTTGGTCGTTTAAAAATTCAGATATTTTCCGTGGACTTACATGACGAAGGAATATTCTCTATGTTTCTGCAGTGTTTTTTAGCTGTTCATGTTTATACCATACAATATTCTTAACAATTGTTACTAATATTTCAAGTTTCCAATATCTTCATTTTCAGCTTTGAATTAACCTACTAACTTTAGCAATTCCTCTTTCACACCATATGACGAGGGCTGCAGCAAACCGCAACATCAAATGAGTTTCCAATATTCATGCATATCAAAAGCTTATTTAGTATTTAGCGTCATATTTAAATCAATATTCCACCTTCAGTAAATATTTCGCATTGCAAGCTTGTTACAAAAACCACGCTTCAAAGTTTTCAAAACCGAAACGACTTTGTGCATAACTAACTGCCGAAGGCGTTGAAAATCTCAGCTTTAGACAGTTAGGCCAATGCAAAAGCCGTGAGTCAACAAGCGAGCCAAATAACCAATCAAACAATTCCGAGCAGCACCTTTCGTCAAAACTCCTCAGCCGGAATGTGGATTTATGGCGTGAGATCAAAGTCAATTTTCATTTCACTGCCAACTATTCAAATAATCTCACCGCTTCGCACAGGAAACGGACGCAAAAAGGATGGAAGACGAGGAAAAATAGCTTACCTGTAAACATAAAAGACCACTTACAATCGATGACTAATTTAGCAGTTGCGCCCACCACATTTTTGACCCTACGGCTAAATCATCGCTATGATTATGCAAATATAGGGTGCTGTCTTACGTCATACAATAAAGGATAGACACCTTTAGCTGGTTATTTCCGAAACATCAGGGAGTTGAACTTTAGCTGTTTGTTGCTGTTTTGGTGTTGGTTACCCTGAGCCGGTTTGAAGGCAAGTAAGTCACGTATTGTTATCGACGTTGTCTAGTGGAAGGTCCAAAAAAACTTTCAAGTTATGTATCTTTGATCGGATCATTGAGCACCAGACCAATCTGCTACCTTAAGGGCATTGTCTAGATCTAGTTGACAATATTTTATATCAATACCAACAGTTCAGTGGCACCACCCTGTATCTGAGGACGATTGGTTTGCGTAAACCTGTGTAGCGTGAAGATTTGTGTGCGAGCTAGCAAGCGAGGCTAAAGCAAAGCGAAGCCAGCCGAATTATCCGCAAAACCCAACAAACATAAACAAATTTGCCCACAGAAGCCCCACAGGAGCGGAGCGATAAAGCGGCAGCCTGTGAAAGGTAGCATTAAATCAATTTCGTGCGGATGCTGACAAGTCAGCGCGCATTTTTAATGAACGAATATCCGTTTCGTATTTACTAATATCTGTACACAAGACCACGCACAAAAGCGTTGCGAAGAAAATGCAAAGAAATGGGGTAAATTTGCTCAAAATCCCTACGGCTGGTGGCACCGAATGCTTTTTGGATTGACGCTGACAGCGCTTAGAGTTGCGCACGCCATATTGTTTTAGATATGCGTCTTCTTCACAATTAAATGCGAGGGATTGGTAAGGCAGCGGCGCGGTGTTGCTTTTGCCAAGCTTTGCCTTCGCATTCGTATTAACTTCCGTTTCCATTCATTTGTACGGTTTCCGTTTCCGGTGCGCATATGCACACTCATATCTACCACGCTCGCAGCAGAAATGAAAAACAACAACACTTATATACATACATATATACTTGTATATATATTTATGCTTGTGCAAATAAACAGTGCTGCGCCAGCACTTGACTGAGCGCGTTGGGGTTTGTTTCATGACAGCAATTTCATTACCCCCATTTCGATTTGAGCTTCAATTTCCCCAATGTAATTTCGATATCGATGAATGGCTGCCTGACTGGCGGGCTGACTGCTGCAGCAACGTTTGTGTGGTTGCGCCGCTCCATCAGCATTGTGGATCCACGCTGCTCACAGTGCTGCCGGGTGGAAATGTAAATATAATTTCCAGTTTGTATTATGCAAGTTGTTGCTCTTGTTGTGTATTGCTCGAGTCACTGATAACATGACATTTCGTTGGCATGGACAATGTTCTATTGTCTGTCTCTATCGCCAGACACTTAAACGCGACCGGAAAGTGCAACAGTTACTCTGCTGTTGCTGCTTAAATATTCATGAAGCAGCTTGTTGTTGCATTAATGAGATATTTGCTCATGTTCGAATGGAAAATAATATCCTTTCTCTTTACTTTTCCATTGCGATCAGTGGAACTTCTGGCACTTAGAACTTAAATGAGCTGACTTTTTAACAATAACTCTATATTAAAGAGAAAAATAACTGTGAAATAATTATGAAATAACCCTGAAATATAATGTTTATTATTGTGTTTGAAAGATTTAAGTTTTTTTTTATTTAAACACATTACTCTTATTTCATCTTTTACCTGCTTTATTATCTATTTTTACAGCGCAAGTCCTTTACTTACAAGCGCCTTCTTTGAGCTCACTTTGTTCTCATATTCATTGGCGCTCGATTCCTTACGCAATCAAGCCAACTTTCTTGTTCACTCACAAATTATTTATTTAAACATATAAAGTTTTGGCATCGCTTTCGTTGCTGGCGTATTCATTGAGCTTCACTTGTTTGCACACTGTGTTTAATCAGCTCCTTCTCTGTTATGTTTGCGGCCAATGGATTATTATGCAAATATTGAAATCAATAACTGTTTTATATAGGAAATATGATTTGTAAATATTTCACCGAATATCTGACTAATTTCAATCTATTTCAGCATTTCATTGCCCTCGACGCCTTTGTGGCCTGGCACCCAGTACGAGTATAAGTTAGGCCTGCTTCCCAGGACACTTCTGGCCAATATGCGATATGAGGTTACTGCCTTGATTGCTGCTTGGCCATATGCGTAGATGTTGACTCTGGAACTGCCTGCAGGTGCATTGGCGGTCAGCTCCGCTGCTTTCGCAATAGCAAAGACCTCAGCTTGAAATATACTGCTGTGGTCCAGTAACTTAAAAGGTAGCCTTAAGCCTAACTCTGGACGGTATATATCCGCACTAACTCCATCGTCTAACTATAGTTGTGTAGCACCAGTGCATGAGAGAGGGAGAGAGCCCCCAGGTTTTACCGAGCATCTGCCTGCACGCATATAAAGGATTGCTGACTTTCCTCACTCTTTCTTCCACGTTGTACTTCAAAAACAGTTCGCTTGGTACTTGGTGCGGTTTTTGAGAGAGAGCTGAGACCTATTTATAGACGACAATCTCCGTAGAGGAATATTGTGCTTTCTTGTGAACACTATCAGATCCATTTTCTCCGTATTCAACCGCAGACCCGCTTGCGATGCCCAGTTCTGGACTATATTGAGAGTGATATGTTGAGTTTTCAACGATGTTTGTAACACCCAGGAGGAAAATTCGGAGATCTTAAGAAACATGTATATGTATATGTATATATAAAAGACCATATCCGTCTGTCTATCTGTCTGAAAATATGCGAGCTAGTCCCTCAATCTTTAAGATATCGACCGCAAACTTTTCATACGTTCTTTTCTCCTCAAGAAACTACTCATCCTTCGGAATCGCCGATATTGGACCACTATAGCTGCCATACATTCTGAATCGGTCGGTATCAAATGCTTGTATGCAAAGCTTTTTCAGATAAATCTTTTGGAAAGATATCTGCACGAAATTTGGTACATATTATTCTCTAAGACAAAGGTACAATCTCCGAAGAAATTGCTCAGATGCGAACCCTATAGCATATCTGCCATATCAGTTCACCGATCGAAATCATGATGAACGACCTTTTCACATCCTTTATGCTATAAACAATGTTTGATGGGGACGAGGTCAACGTTTTTTCTTATTTGTTGATACTTTTGGTCAAATCCGCGTCCCTGTTAGGCTTTAAGTTAATAATAGGTCTGTATTTTCACGAATACAGATAAACTTCGAAGATAAGTAGAGTAATATGTCGAATTAGATGTCAGATAATAACTATTTATGCCTTCGATTCAAATGAATTCCTTGAAATCGGCTCTTTTTTTTAGAAATATATTTGAATATGCTTCAGTCAGAATATTATTTCCAGAATAAGACAGCATTTTCATCTCCATTAATACCATCCAAATCGCCAGCTGCGTTCCTTTATTTGTACAATCTGTGCCAAAATCTCATAAACCTGAACTTGTGAAACAACAAATGAATCAACCTGAAATTGGACAGCAAAAAGAAATCGAAACTCATCGCCCACTTCAGAATCTATGAGCGCCTACTTCGAATGCAAAAAAAGAGTTTTCTTTAACAAAACTATTTGCGGCTCGTTCAAAGCATGAAAAGTGACTCCAACTAATCTATGAAAGCACATCGAATTCATTAAGAACACAAAAAGCATAACTAAACATTCCAACTAAGAAGAAAAACTTTCTAAATCAATTTTCAGTTCATAAATGAAATCATTTGGACACACAATGGACGCCACTCAGTAGCGAATTTATTGAGGCTTTAAGCTGCATTTAGAGCACAGTGGTTTCGAGGCTGTCTAGCTTCGTGATGAATACGAGAATAAATACCACACACAGGAATATACTTTGATGTCTTCACATTTACCCAACACACTTGCAGCACATTACCAGCGTTTGTGTGTGTATGTGTGTGGCTTTGAAAATAATTTTCCAAACTGTGAGTGCCTGTATTTCTTTGGCTTTGAGCATTATTTCGGATACTTTGTCCGGCTGAATTGAATTGAATTGAATTCATGGTGTGTTGGTGCAAGTGTGATCGTGCGTAAGTGCGTGCGCTTTGTTGCCACAATTTGATACAAATAATTTCATTATGTATCACCAAACGATGGAAGCCACTACACAAGTATGTACTATATGTGTGCACTTGTGTGAGTGTGTGCGAATAAAGTGAATAAAAGTAGTGGCAAATCAAAGAAAAATTGTCCGCATGTGAGAAAAAAGCAAAAGAAATCGAGAAAACGCAAAAAAAAAACTAGAAGACTTGCGAACTTGTAGAGCTTAAGCAATGATAGCACGCAGCAGATACTACACAGCTGGACTATAAGCTCGCATGTGTCTACGAGAAGCAGCTGTTATACTCATGTGTGCATACGTACGCACATATATACTATATGTTTGGTGTGGTAAATCACGAGAATAAATTGGTGAAGAAAACCTACCGAAATAAAAATGAAATTCAACAGAAAATAATAGCAGTGAGAACAAGAGTCGGGTGAGAAGGAAAAATGTGGCTGCTGAATAGAGCTGAAATTGTAGCTCATTGTATGCGGTGAGTGGTCACTGTGAGATGGTCCAGTTTCCACCTCAGTGACAGCTGTGTGTTAGTAAAGAGGCGCTCCTTGGTTGTTGCCACAGCGAAGAGTATCAGTTTTACCAAAGTTTTCTGGTGGGTGGTTTTATGTGTTGGATTAAAGGTGTATTTTTATTTTTCTATTCTTGGTATAGACAATCTCGCGCCCAGCAGGAAAAAGTAAACTCTTTCGAAAATAAACTAGTCATATTACCGCTTTAAGTAGATACCAATAGCTTTAGCCTTTGTATATCTCGTATGCTTGTTAATCATTTAGAATTTTGAGATATTAAAGCATAACTTCTTACGAAGTGAAGTTAGCTGCGATTTCGCCTGTAGAGTAAATATTTTTTTACCTTGTACAGGTCGTCGCAGACCTTTTAAAATATAGCTATAAATGATCAGCATGCGGAGCTAAGCCATGTCCGTCTGTCAGCCGGTTATCCGTTTGTTCATATATACGCCAACTCGAATTCAAGGGCTTGTAAGGAAAACTTTTTCATTTGCATTCAACTACCTGTTAAACTATCGGTTATTATAACCAAATATTAAGGAGGATGATCGAAGAAAGTATTAGAGGTAGATTGTGGGATAGTAGAATGTTCAGCTTGTAAAAGTAGATCTGTTAATGAACACTTTATGAGTTAGCTCGTTAATAGGAGAACGATAGAGCCCTTAGTATCCCATGCAAGCAAACTTAGTTATATTTGTAACCTAAACAAAGTATATTAAGTTTGAAACGTAGTTTGCAGCACCCAGGAGGAAATTTCGGAGACCCTAAGAAACGACCATGTTCGTCCATAGCTCTGTATATACGCTAGCTAAACCCTCAGTCTTTGAGTTATCGACCTCAAACTTTTCAAAAGTTCTTTTCTACACAAGTAGCGGTTCATTCGTCACAATCGCATATATTGGACCACTATACCACACTGAATGTTCGGAACAATGTTTTGTATGAAAAACTTTTTCATTTATTGTCAAAGGAAACCATACAATCTCCGAAGAAATTGTTCACACCGGACCAACATACAGGGTTTGTCCGAAAAGTAATAGGACTGATTTTCTTACGCTGCGACTGTACTTCGGAGCGTGCGCGAACCGACTGGATTCGGTAGAGGGCGTTCCTAACTATCAAACGAGCGGCTTGTCAGCACCTGGAGAGTCAGGACAAACATTTTCGCGCTACATGCCTCTGTGAGTAGTGCGAAGCGAAAATACAGCGTTCGTTACGAGCAGAGGTGGAAGTATGCAAAGAAAATTTGAACATGTGTGAACGAGATTCCCAATTTGTAAATAACGTAATCACAAATGACGAGTCATGGATTCTTGAGTATGATCCCGAGACAAAGAGGCAATCTTCCGAGTGGCACACACCGTCGTCTCCTTGCCTAAAAAAGGGAAAAATGAGCAAGTCCATTGGAAAAACGATGCTTATAGTCTTTTTAGACATCAGAGGCATCGCCCACCATTAATTGGTACCTTCTGGACAAATCGTCAACGCCAGGTTTTATGCGGAAGTCCTCGAGAAACTTCAACGAAGGGTCAATCGGGTCCGACAAGGCGTCGCAGCCGATTGGAAGTTGCACCACGCCACGCCCTACAGCCCCGCCGGACTTTTTTTTGTTTCCTTGCCTGAAAAAGCCGATGAAAGGCAAGAATTTTTAGACGACTGAGCCGAAATTATTTTTTTTACTTAAAGCAATAGTTACTCGTAACATCTCAGCATAGTTCTTCTTTCATTAATTTCAAGATTTGTTTTCAAAATGAAGGTGAAATATTCTATGCTAGTCGTATATATGAAATGTGTTATCACTTCTTACCTTTTTTCTTCGAGAATTTCTTCGCCGAAGCATAACAATTTCCGAGCTTACGTTTCTTCCAAAATGTACAGCTATCAAAAATTTATGTTTCTACAGATGTTTGACTGAAGCCCCAACATATCGCACACTCATACTTTCGCTTTGCGGCGAAAGCGAATGCAACTTGTTTGCCTGCATTTCCTTGCCGTACAACTTTCTTAAGCAGTTTAGCAAAGTTCTAACCACTTTCCTTGCGCTTGCACCCCCGCCACTTGCATTAAAATGCAATTGCTGTACAAGCGAAGTTTTCACCAAGTTTGGCTACATTTTAAAAACCTCTTTTTCGACAAGTTGCTATTTTCTCACAACTTGTTTCGCTCAATAGTTCCATTGTTTGCTCTGTGATTTTTCACATGCAACTCCAGTCATGCCTAGTCAAAAAGTTCGGCAGCGCCACACACACATACGAGCGCACACAAAAACCCTACCGATGCATACGTACAAGGTATATTGCTACAACAACAAGCACAGCTGGCGATACTCTGTGCACTCGCAACAAATTTTAAAAGCATAAAGCAGTAAAATAAGAACTTGCTCGAGAAAATTTATTAAGGAAACGATGGAAAAGTAAAAACTCAGCACATTTCGGCCCAGCAGCGCAAGGAGGAGGCAGAAATTGTGTGCAAGTCGGTGTTAAGTCACTGCGCACACACATAAATTTACCGATTGATGCAACTGTCAGCGGCACAATGGCCTAACTACAGAAGTCCAAGGTTGGTTGCTCGACGCTTTGCCGCTCCACGACTGCACTGCCCACCCTGCTGAGCCACGAACCCATCATTCTTCTTACTCTTCCCTTTTCTACTGCATTTGTTCGCTTTTCCATGCTGCTTTGCTGCGAAATTTGGCAAGCGTAACTGAATTGTTGTGCTGCTTTTTAATAAACTTAAAAGCCACTGCAGGCGAAATATGCTTCTGCCCAGACACAATGCAAACCTTAGATACAAACACACACACTTATATATATATATATATATATGTGTGTGTGTGTGTGTATGTTTCGACTTACTAACGTATTCTGTTGTAGGCACTTAATGCAGCCCGGTTATCTATGGTCTCGCTTTTGGCCAAGCAGCTAGCCAGTTCCACTAATATTTCATGCCAAATAAGTGTGTATGTGTGTGTGTAACTGTTGCCAAACTAACCTCAATACCGAAAAACTGAAAGTTTAAACACAAAGCGAATAGAGTTATCTAAAAGATAAAGTATGAAGCAGTTTCTTTTTTTTTCTTTTTTTCCTTTGTTTCATTTCAAATTACGCAGAGCAATTTGCGGCTGCTTCGAACCACGAGCAAAGTGAATTTCAGATCATAAATGGAAAATTTCTAACCTTAAAAGCCTTAAATGAGGTCACTGTTTAACTTGGGATTTTGTGATGAGAATTAACTGCAAGGAGGGATATAGTTGAAAACAAAATCAGGCGCTTTATTGTATTGAAAATGAAGAGTCTTTCAATTTTTCAACGGTCGCCGACTGCTTGACGTTGTTTTCAACGCCGTCCAGATCTATGGAAACCTTACTCAGTTTTTGAGATATCAGGCGGGAATAAGGCACCAATTTGGCAAGAAGTTGCTCATTTATCGCAATGGTTGATATCAGACTACTGGACTACTATATGGAAAGTTTCTCCATTTGACGAAAACTCGTCAACTTCAAGAAATTTGTTGTCTAAGGGGACGATGCAATCCTTGAAGATATCGTTCTGATCGAGTCTCTATAGTATGTAGCTGCCATACAATCTGACCGAGCAAAACCAAGTTGTCGTATGGAAAGCATTTTTATTTCAACAGAGATCTTCACGAACTCTTACATGGATTGTTGCCCAAAGATATTTACGGCTAAACCGCTCTGAACCCATCACAAAATTGCTTAGTTGTTTGCTTTCTGTTTCCGCTATTTCACCTGGACCTCTAAAAGTATGAGATCCAAGTGTTTTTGTCTTTACCTTGCGAAAGCGAGATGTTCAGGAAGGAAGTTTTGAGATGATGCTACATCATATTTATCCCAACAGCTGATGCATCTGGCAAGATATACAATCTTAACGTAGGAATGCCGAGCACTATCAGTTAAAGCGCTTACAATCTTGAAAGGTCGATATTACTAAGAGTTCCTGAGCCTCTCACAATTTACCCTGAGTAAAAAGGATCTTATGACTACATAGCTGCTGGTAATCAACCAACGCTTACTGATTTGACCTAAAATCGAGCAGTCCATTAGTGAACCACAAGATGTTGACGGAACTCCAACCCGTTCCCAGTCTGCAGTTATTGAGACTAAAGAACCTGTCCTAGTAAGCTCATCAGCCTTACAGTTTCTTGCAATACCGCTGCTGTCATGGGTATCTGACCAGTCCAATCCTAAAATACCTCAATGCTAGAGATAAATTCTAGACATCCTTTCAGTAGTCTTAAACGCACTGTCAGCGAAGTCAAGGCTGACATCGCTGCCCTACTCTCAGATTTGATGGTCAGCACACTAGATCTATGCTACCTTTATGACAACCATCTCCTGCAGTAGTCAGAAAGCCTATTCATGGAGCTGATGTAAAGTTCCCAACAGTGTACACCAAGCCTTTCTACAAGCATCGGTCCATCCGCAAAAAAGCTCACCGCCCCTCCAGCAAGTTCTTCCTTTGCATGCCTCCCTCGAAGAGAAGAGGCAGCTAGGGCTAGTAATCCAAGTATTTTGGAATGAAATCAAAGTGTGCGAGGATTCCATAGTGTCCAGCCTCGCAGTCCTCTAAGTTCCTAGATTATTTGAGCGTGAGGACAGCTTTTGCGACCATGTATATAGAACGGCGCTGGAACCAGCCTCTCATCAAACAAAAATTCCGTACAACATTATAGGCTTTATAGGCTTAACTATGGTTTCACAGAGTCGTACAAATTGATCCATTAAAATGAAGATAAAATTTTATTTATTCCATTTATGAAATATGAAGTCGCGGCTGTGAAAGGCATTATAGCTTAGACGCAGGCGAAGTTTACATTCTTTCTTGTTCTTCTTGATTTCAAATGATTCTTATAAGTTCGTTGAGAAAAATGCAAAAAACAAAAATATGCCTTTCACAGCCAAGTAACCGGACGACAGCCTTGGCGAGTCTGCAATTGAGTTGAAATTGACAAAGTTATCTACAGTTATTATTTCAATGGCAAGCGGTAAACAGAATTTATGTGGGCAAGTAAATTAAGCGATTTTTTTGTGCCAAAAGTAGATAAATTCTAATTTCTTGAACATGAAAATTTTTATAAACTGAAGGTGGTCACTGGCGAAAGAAGAAATTCTTGAGCAAAACTATAAGCCGACAAACCGAACACATGTGTTTAAATTCTTGGCAACCGGCGTTGGATATAATGGCATTTTCAACAGTTTTTTCGCAGAAGGCTTTTGTGTTTGTCCATATTATTGCTCATATGTGTTTTCAGGGTTCTTGGCAAAGCTCAATGTTGCATTTTAAACGACATACGGTGTACAAAGAAAGAATACGAGCGCACAACTACTTCAACAAATCGCACACACACTTCGAGTATGCTCTGGCAAATATAGCAAAAATATTTCAGCAACGGAAAATGAAAGAAAAAGAAGCAAAAACAAAACACTCTGGTGCGAATTGAATGAATTTCAAATGCCAGAGTGGATAGTGAGTGGTCAGCGCGTAGCTGCAGCCACTGCTGCACTGAAGTCGCCTTTTTGTTTTGGCTTTTTGGAAGTGGCATAAAAGGCCGGAAGTAGTATGCATTTCCTGCCAGAGAAATGTAAGCACTTTAGCGCTCACTACTTTGCAATGCAAACGACACTCGGCACAGAGTCAAAAAGATGCGCCTCTTCACATACATACATATGTAACGTTGTAGTTGCTTGGGTGTGTGTGCAGAATATAACGTGGCAGTGGCGTAAGCGGTCAGTTGGATGTAATCCTTGGCGAGTAGGCCAATTGCCTGCCATCAGTGTTAGAGCGTCATCTTATGACTTTTTACTCGCTTGTGTTGTGGAAAAACAGCATTGGCGCCATTATGGTTTAATGGTTGAATGGCTGAAAGATGAAAATATTGTATCTATGAGTACTTATTTTTGTCGGCAGCCACAGTTCGGCTCAGCTGTTAGCTCTTCTAAAAAACAAACTAGGTTGATAATAGTTATCCTGAACGGAATATCCTTAGGCGACAAAAATAAATAATAATTAAGGCTTCCGCTTTAACTTCCTATGGGTTGTTTATTATATGGAGGCTCATCTTGAAGGTGATTATAACACCAGTTACAGCACAAATAATAAATTCAAAACACTTACATCTACACATTCTACGTACCACTTTTACTCCCACGCTGCCATTGCTTACTATATTTAAATTTTACTTAAGGCGTTAGATGAATTTACGAGTTCCAAAAAATCGGTTTTTTGCCTAATTAAATACTACAATATTTTTAGAATATTGTCCTAAATTTTCAAGTTGATCCGAGTAATCGTTTCGAAGATACGGCCTTGAGAACTTGTGAGCTCGAGGCTATCTAGGCTAAGTGCGCCGTCTTTAAACGCGTTTTTCTCGACACTATGTTTTTGAAATCGTTTGGCAAGACTTCTCGAGAACTACCCAAACGATCTTCATAATATTTTACATACCTTTTAGAAACAAAAATCTTAAAGACTTAGTGGAGGGATTTTCTTTCGATTACAACTATTTGAAAAAAAAATATGCCAAAATTTTCACAATAATTTTTATTTTTTTGTAAAAATGTCTGCCAAAAATCCAATTTTCATTTTTTTCCTTCATCCAAGTTCTGAGGTTTTAACTAAAACAAGTATTTTTTTCATTTTAGATGATACTGTAAGGAGTTATCCTGCCAACGCACGTGTATCTTTTTTCCGTGGGTCACCAGAAATGTCATCGCAATGGCCGAGTTTAAAATATTTTTTCCAAAAATTTGAGAATCATAGTGTATGTTTCAAACAATAAAAAATTCAAATAAAATATTTATTTTTTATATGGGAAAAAAATAATTGGAAAAAGGCTTTTCTTTACCCGATTACCCGAGGAGTCCCATGTAAGTCCTTAAGGACTCATATAAATAGTAGGTCTCTACAAACCACATTGATTAAGTCGATATTGTGTCTAAATTGTTATAACAAAGTACATATATAAATGTATTGAAATGAAATTTCTTCACTTGTCATTATTTGTTCACAATACTTGAGGTTCACCGGGCGTATGAGCAACAAATCAGCAGAATATTCATACGTATAAACTACACAGGGCGTATGAGTAATATATGCAGAGAAAAATAGCACAACACTGACTATTTATACATATTATATAGTATACGGACGTGTATTAAGCATGTGAGAAATAAGGCTGCCAGCAGAGCAAAGCGTCGAGTAAAACAACAACACTGCATATTTTATCTTTTATTCATAAATTGATCTTGATAGTCATATGAATGCGAAACGTCATCGCCAATCAGCTGCAATACACAGAAACATACATATGTAAGTAGGTAACTCACACACAGATTTCCACAGAGCAGCAGCAGTTCAACGCAAGGCGCCACAGATAAAGGCAGATATCGAAAAGAATCGCGCTGGTTTTGGCATTGATGGGCTTTGATGAAATGGAATTCACCCGCTGAGAGAGCTGAAAGCACACACACCGCTATAAACAACAGCGCAATTCAAAGAAAAGAACACAAACAGATTGAAGTAATAAATGAAAATGGAAAGTAGCGCTGCATTTTCAAGTGTTTGTATGTACGTGTATGCTTGTGAGTGTGTGCGGCATTCTCACCTCTGCTGAGCGCATGCTGACAAAGACAGATGAGCTTTGCGCTGAGCTTTACATATGACCTCAGCGAAAACATGCCGTGACTACTGCAATTTTCGGCGCACACATACACCCACCAATGTCTGCGTGCATGCACTGAGCGTTTGTAGAGAATTTCTATGCACTTAAGTGCTTTTCAGAGATCGTCATTCTTTGCGTGCATTTGTCCATTTGGCGTCGTCAATGCATTGCGATTGATTTATTGAGCGATTAGTGCCGCCGCATTTATATCAGCCAACGCACCTCCGCCGCCGCCAGTTGCAAGTGCTCGACCGCCATCAACGCGGCAATCAATATCAGCAACACACTTTCGTTTGCCCTCCTGCTGTGTCGGCGCTATAATTTATGCCTTGTCGCCGGGGGTCGTGAAGTGTGGCCAACAAGAGCGATTTCGTTGCGTTTGAAATGCAAACAGAAAAGCTGAAGCCACACCGCTTTGAGCCAGTGCATAAGAAAGGCAGTCTGATTGTGCTAACATGGAGATTAGTCGTGTCTTTGCGCTTTTGTTTCAAGCATTTCGAAGAGTTAGATACATATATCACCTGCTCTGTGGACAAGAAACTTAACTTGTGCTTTTCTTCGGAAGACTTGCGCTCTTAATACATATTTGAGGTATTTTTTCATCAATTGTATATGTCGTTTATTCATTATTTCTCTCATATGCCTCCGAAATAAATTTTGTAAAATTTACCAGTTTTGCAATGCATCACACGGTAGCAGAAGAACATAGTTTGATAGAGTTTAAACCTGCCTTAATTAAATAAAAATGTATAAAATATAGACTATATTTTTAAAAAATTAAAAAATTAAAAGATAATTCAATGTAAGCCTGAAGAAATACTAAGTAAGATTGTCGTATTTTTGAAGACCCAGAAGGTAGTTTCGGTGAAGCAAGTGAAGTTGAACAAATTCCGCAATCTTGTCTTAAAATGTTTGATATTGGCATCAAAAATCAGTGAACAGGTGTTTTGTGATGTTGCCACTTCATGAAATTTAGAAGTATAATAATATTGAAAGGTGAATTTTGTCCATTTCATCTCCTTCATCAATAGTCTAGTAATACACTTATGCCAACGAATTTTCTGATCATCATAGCACTTGGAAAAATCCTCCGTCTTGATGGCCAAAAGAGCCTTCTTCGATTCAGCTTTTATATTCTCACAGGCAACCATTTGCTTGGAACTTTTGTTTGAATCGGCTCAACTGGAAACACCCAAGCATTCGATTCGCATAAATCCTCGAAGCACCGCTATCGCATTTTTCTGACATTTCTGCTACGAAAATTTGTTTACAGTCAAATGTAGAACCACAACTTATTATGGACGGCCTTTACGAAATTCGTCTTGGGGTGATCTCCGTCAAAGTTGTAATGTTCGCAATGTAATTAAATATTTTGGCGGAGATGAATATTTTTCGTTACTGTGAACAACCCAAAAACGAATATGCGTAGAAAACTATGAATTATGGTCTACATCGCAGTTCTTCAACGTTTCCAATGCATAGTCGATAACTTGTTGTCTTTTGATTTTTGCTTCTGCCACAATGGCACTGCCAAGTTCACATTTGAGCTTCAAACGTCGCACGATGTTGTCAATATCCAAAAGGCCTTTGAATCTATCTAACAAGTAGTCAACAAGGTTTTTCATTTCTTTGCTTTTCAAAGCACATACATAATTTTTCTGAAAGCAGCAAACTCTGTTGAAATCCACCCAATACTTCTCTAGAAAAGTGCGTCTTCAAATCTTCGCCGATTGTATCTAACAGAGTAATATTCACTGAGACATTGTAGTATTCTTTGCAAATTCCCACGCAGAAATATTCGCGTTTTATTTGTCGGCCGTAGATACTTGATTTTTCTTCGTTAACTTTCAGTTCTGTCGCCATTTTTTTTGGGTCTGAATAAATGGATCGAAAATGTTCCTCAGTTTTTTCTTCGATTTCGGAACGTTACAAGCAGCGTATCTATCATATTTGATGCCTTTACAACATCGATCGATTCTTTCTGAGAAATAACGCTGAGTGAATGAGTTAGAGACAAAAATCCCCAGTAATAATTTCAAGTTTTTACACTGCTGCGTTGAGATCATTGCTTTTCCTGCTGTTTTCTTATTTTTCCATTACTAGTTTCTGTCAGAAAATGGAAAATTTCTGGATTATATTTCTGTTACTTTATCTTTTTTCATAGTAGTAAAATTATTAATAAATCATTTCCCCCATTTCAATCCGTCAATGGTTGAATACTCTAATGTGGTAGCAACGAAATTATATGCTTGATATCAGAAAACAGTTGCTGTAATATTGATATTTCCCATAGTGTTTAAAATACTGCGTCAAAAAATGTTTTGGTTGCAATTTTTTTTAAACCGGAAGTGGAGTTACATTGGAAACAACGCTGTCATATGCTAAAAATATTATTTTATTGAACTTTTGTATGGCAACTGGTACAAATCTTCTACAACTGAGCCACAATTTACTCATCCACACTAAAAGCCGTTAGTGAGGCTTCATTGGGATATTCATAATGTCGAAATATCGCCTAACTCGCAACATAACTTTTGAAACTGGATATGAACTCTACACGATTCTCTCTGAGGTACCAGACACTGCATATTACATATATACATATATTCTTTATTGACACAAATATATTGACATGTCATGCGGGAAATTTATTGCCTTTCATTTAATACTTAAAATGATTGCTTCCATTGTATACACACACATGCTTACCTATATACCCTACTGTGCACTTAAAGCATTGAGTATCAAATCAGATATAGATGACTGCAACTTAGGCCCGATCAGCTGATATATATTTGCCCTTACAACCTCATTTGTGGTAGTACATATTGACATTAAAACACATATACATTTTTATTGCTTTATTGCCACTATGCGCATGCACACATGCACACATACACACATTGACCTTTTTGACCTTCGAACTCAACTTGCGAGCGTTGGTCGCTGCTTACTTAGTGAATATTTTATAATATTATTGCGTATACGTCACGTTTGACATAAAACCCGTTATTAAGTGCTCACTTCTCGAGGCTGAATGCGTATAAACTGCTTTGCATGCCAACACACATGCACACACACATTTATATGCGGAACACTTTAAAATTGGGACCGTATACTTACTACTAAACTGCGCCATAAATTTTGAGCACACAGCCATTTAATAAATACACGCTGCACACACATACACACACACACTTATGTACTTTGTGTCCGGGGTGATTGTGTAAATGTATGGGCAATATTTACCGGTGTAATTTCGAACCTTTTTCCGTAGCCAATAAATTCTTATGAAATTTCTTAATAAATCGAGCGCTTTTAGGCGCAAAGCAAATAAAACTCTACAGCAACAAAAACAAAGACATGCACAGATGACTAAGAGCAGCGACACAACGGCTGCAGACAAAATAAAGTCGACACTACTCACATTTCTCACTCGCCACTCCTTCTCACCCTCGCCTCGCCTCGCCTCCCATTCTCTTATTCGCTTTCACCCGCTCCGTGCCTCTGCCTTTCGAAATGTGCTGGCAAGCGACTTAAGGCATAAAAAGTCAATCGCCAATCGTTAAGCGGGAAAAAAGTGTGGCGATATGCAGACATGAGTACATACAAAGAAATACAAAGGTGGGTGTCCCTGAAGAAATTTTGAAAGCTACTCGTGGGAGCGTAAGGGCGCCTGAGTGTTGCACTATGAGTGTTCCGTTATGTTGATGGATTCATGACTGCACGCACAGAAGTGTACATAATTGCAGCGACATTTGCCAGCACCGCGCAATAACGGTGCGCTGCAGGAGCGGAAAGCAATAACGCTGCCGGCGTAAAGCTGCACTTAACGGCGCACAGAGCCATGCTGCAGTGAAAGTGCGTTTGCAGCACCAAAAGCAACAAAGACGCTGGCAGCGCTGTTGATAACGCCGACTTTATATGACTTCAATTTATTTGATTCGGCTTAACTTTTTTGTTCCCGTACGCGAGCTCTTTCGAATGAAATGCCAGCGCCGGGGTTTGGTGCCGCGCGTACACTGTGCCAACGTGTTACCCTTTCGTGCAGAAACAACAAATGTTCGTAGCTTCGGTGTCAGCCAACTTTGTGATCCCTCTCGAGCTCGAGCGAAGTTTTATGACAAATGGAATATTTGATTTATAAGAGCGCTGGCTGCACCAGGGGAGTGAGAGTAAGTGCAGCTGACTTGAAGAAGGAGCGAAGCAAACAGCACGCTTTAAAGCCGTAATAAAAATGACGAAAAATCAATCAATTGAAACGAGCATTTGCGTTGAAGCTTAGCAGGAAGCTTCAATATGTGAGTGCATACTTCGCTTTTGCTTAGAAGACAAGAGGAGAGAGATTGAGTGATGAGGGAAGCAGTGAATGGTATCTTGAAATGAATTACAGGAATTTTTGCTGACATTGCTTACGTAAAAGTTGAAATATATTCAATTATTTCGATTGTCTTTAAAAAGTGAGAGATGGAGAGGACTCTCTTTTAGGTGGATTCTCCACAAGGATCTTCAGGCACTTCTCAATAACCACAGGTAGGTGGATGAAACACCCTTACGCTTTTTAGAGAAAAAATGTTTGAAGCCACTTTAAAAGAGGGTAGATGACGCAGGAGCGATTCACCTGCGGAACCTATAACATTTATACAGACAGATACAAAATGGCTAATGGAGTAGGGGCCGGGATCTACTGCTGTGAGCTCGATCTCAGGCAACCCTTCAAGCTTTCTTTAATATTGCCGTATCTTCTTGGCATAAGTATTTGTTGTCAGGAAAGCGGCTGAGATAGCCAGCATGCGTTCAGAAGATCAATATATATGTCGATAGCCTTACCGCGTGGCAAAGAAATCTCAGACCGCATTACAACAGAAAATGTCCATAGAAGCGGAGATGCAGTGGCTGTAACAGGAAATACGAAAGTCACCATAAACGATATACAATGCAGTTTCCGAAAGGACTGACAGGCGAATCAGGGCCATCGCCAAAATCATGATACATGCTTGAGAGAGACGCTGGAACACCTCCTATGCTTTTAACCAGCATTAACCATAACTCGCCTCGGATTTCAAGAAGCCTTGTAGTCCAAGGGATTAGATGAAGTATCAAAATTTGATATCAAATCGCTCTTAAAGTTCGCAAAAATCGTTGACGTCTTGTACAGCGAACACTTCAACTCAACTTAAACTGTACCGCTGTCGGGCATTACTAAGCCCCTACAGGTCTATCTATGGCGTGGTAGCCGGCCGGTATGACATAACCTATCCTAGCATAGGTACTTAGTAAATAGCAAATCATTTCCCTCAAATCAATAGACTTGAAACGAGTCAGCAATCCATTGTCCTTAAGCGATTTAATCCCTGAGATTTGGAGAGCTCGTTATTCGTTGGTCAAAGACCGGCGAATGCTGACGAGTTGAAATTCCTGGACTCGACTATATTACGGGTCCACATAGGTTCTGTAAACCCGAAAGTCTGGCGGAGAACTGAATTGTACAACAGCTGAGGTTGTGTAGGTAAACCCACACACACACATATGTATTTTATTATAGATTCCCGATATTATTTCTTATCGGTTGATCGGTTAAACTAGCATTGCGAGCGCTCAAGGTAATCCAATTTGCCTTCATCCGCCACAAAGTATTTTATGACAGCAGCGATAAATACCAAACAAAGTTGCGCACGCACACACAGACGTACGTAAAAATTAGCGCTACATTGAGAGCAACACACGATATTGTTAAAGTTCCGTTACAATGCGCACTCCTTCTTCATTGTGCGGTGGCAGAGCGACGCCATCTTTATTTGCGCGCTTTTATAGCTGCAGACGCCACTGCAGGCCGCGCCGCGCAACGCAGAGCGAGCAACTCTGAATGTTTGCGTTTTTTGGTTGTAAACTTTGGCAAGTTTGTAACCAGTTTCGGCGTTGTTGCAACTTAAAACATCTTCCGCAGCAAATATATTGAGCGGGGCGGGAGAGCAGTGCGGGCGGTGGCGGGTTGTTGTCTTGTGCCCGGAGCTGTGTGTTGCGGTAATTCTTCATGCACCAATTGCCGACAGATCTGTAGCAGCCTGGTTGCACAACTGAAAGTGTTTAGCACTTGCTTGCGCGCCGCCAGCTAGTTGCTCGGGCGAGTATTGTTGGCAGCGCTTCCTGCCGCTATCTCCGGTTTCGGGTGGCCTCAGCCACAGCCACAGCTCGACTGCTGCACTTTATCTCGCGTGAAGTGCTCAATATACGAAAAGTTTTTAATTTCTCGCTGCCGTTTTCGGTGTTTTGCGTTTTATATTTTCAGCTGTTTTCCGCGCCGCCATCGCGCCAGCTCATCGCTCGCGCAAAGTGCTGCAAATGCTTAAGTTGTTACCATGAAGTTGCAATATAAAGTGTTGCTTGCCGCCAGCGCACTTGTTTATGGCTGCATCTGCGCTCCGCTACATAACTGCATAGTAAAGTGCTTAAATTTGCTTCGTTTCCCCACCGCCTACCGCCAGCGCACAAGCGCAATCAAGGACTTCCATATTGGCGCGTTTGCTAAATATGCGCGCCTGTGCCTAACTTCATTAGTGTAACATCAATCCAGCGCCGGCACCTTAGTACCGTTACACAAAGGATGCAACTTCTACCACAAGCGCCGCCACTGGCGCGCTTACCGCACGAAATTTTCTCCGCTGCCGCAGGCACTTCAGCTGCGCGTTACTTTGGTGGCAAGCGGCCAAATGGGCATGTGGGCGTGGTCGCTGGCATTTCGCGTAATGAAATTTACTGCCGCAAGCCACTGCATTTTGTCTTGCTTTGGCAATCGAAGCTCATTTGCGGCGTCACACGCTTTACCACTCGTGTGTGCGCTTGTCTGTGTGTGCGCTTGTCTTCGTGCCACTCGTGCTTTTAGCAGGCAGCGAGCGCACTTACATTTTCCATTCGATCGGGCTGCTGGCAGTGCTGCCGCTATAGCGGAGAGCTTGCCATTGCTGCTGATAGGTAATTCGGTGATTCATTAGCGCTGCGCTCGCTGCCACTGCGGAACTTTAATTAATTTTCGTACTGCAGTTTTTAAGTGGTTTGCTGTAAGTACCGCTTTTCGGTGTTCTCCGCTGACAATGTTGAGTGTCGGACTAAGCACTTTACTTCGAATGAAAAGTACAGTAAAATGAGGAATTGTAGCGCGTTAGATATTTTTATATAATTTTATTTTTATATATTTCAAGGCACTATCAAAGTTAAAGCTCCACAGTTTTTTGGATTTTCCGATAAGCTACAACCAATCTCTATAATGTAAGCTACACAATCGCATCTTCAAATATCAGGAATTTTGACTATGTTGTTCACAGGTCAAGTAGAATTGTTAACTGGTGCCCTTTCACCGATTATTATAGTCTGTTCTAGAATAACGTTCATTTAATGATTATATATTGGTTAGTCGAAAAAGTTTTTTCGTGTTATGAATGATAAATTCATAATGAACTTTAGTGAACCAAATATGTACCATTTTGGTCGACCACTTTTTGCCATTTTTCCGCCAAAGACATTATTCCATCAGTGTAAAACTTTTCTGGTTTTTCGCCGAAAAACTGCGACAAGTAATTTTCACAGGCTTCTCTTCAAGCCAACTTTACTCCATTAGGGGACATTGACCGAAACAAATGATAGTCCGATGGTGCAAGGTCAGGGCTATAAGGTGGATGCATCAAAACTTCCCAGCCGCGGTCTCCCAGTTTTTGCAGAGTCATCAAAGATATGTTTGATCTAGCGTTGTCCTGATGGAAGACGAGGCCCTTTCTGTTGATCAGTTCTGGCCATTTTTTTTTGATTGCTTGCTTGTTGTCGACAGTAAAGTGTACAATCAATCGTTCGACCAGGCTGGAGCAACTCATAGTGAATGATTCTTTTCCAATCCCACCAAACACTCAGCATAACCTTTCGCGGCGTCAATCCTGGCTTTGTGACCATTTGTTGTGCTTCACCGCGCTTGGACCATGATCTTTTCCGCACATTAATGTCGTATTTGATCCAACTTTCGTCTCCAGTTACCATTCGCTTCAGAAATGATTCGATTTCATTTCGTTTTTGCAAAGAATCGCAGATGTTAATTCGGTTCATTAAATTTTCACAGACAATTCATGTGGTACCCAAACAACGCACTTCTTTTTGTAGCTAGCCTTTTTTAAATGGTTCACAACCGTTTGATGATGAATGTTAAGTTCTTTAGCGATGTCACGGCTGCTTCTGTGACGGTCCTTGTCCAACTTTTCCATAATTTCATCGACTTTTTCAACGATAGGTCGACCAGAGCGAGGTGCATCTTTCATATCGAAATTGCCAGAACGGAAGCGAGCGAACCACTGTTGTGCTACACGAACCGATACAGCATCGTCTTCATAAACTTCTCAGGACAATAATATGTTGAAATCCTTCATATTTCTTGAACCCTTGAAACACTTCTCTGTGCCGGCATTTATTACTGAGGACAAATTAACATTTTAATTGAAAATTTCTTCCGCTTTCAATCCTTGTACTTCTGACCTTTGAGTTTCCGTTACATTAACAACGCCGCAAAGTATTACGCTATAAGCCTTCGTTATTATTGTTCATACATTCATACATTTGCGAGGAATAAAGAGCGCGACTTCGCTCCTCCTCGTAATACAGTAATTTACGGCTTTTAATGGCAGCAGCACATTCTCACGCGCTTCAAGGCTTCAACGCCGAGACAAGTGCAAAATTAATGAATCGAACTAACGGTAATGTTGAGTAAAATTCCGTTTACCGTTAACTGCATACACAAATGTATGTGCAGGTGTGTTGCACTTTCAACATTACGCTGTCACTTAAAGCTCGCGCTAGTCATCACATCCCAACTTTTTGCTGGCGCTGAGTCGGTGCACCCGCTGACGGATGCGCCTCAATTAGTCATATTAAACTAAACATGCAATTCATTTTAATTTAAAACCGACTCATTTAACCACAAATGCCACACTACACAATGCTGCAATGCAACAGCCAACAAAACTGACAGCGTCCAAATGGAAATAATTACAGGAGAGTACAATGCACTTAAAGCTCGCTTTGTGTCTCTAGTATGTGTGTGTGTGTGAATGTGGTTTGGTGGATATGCAAGTGGCTGCCGTCGATTGAGTTAGAGCGCAACACCAGCGACGACAACAGAAGCGTTGCACAGCCGCTTTAAGCGTTACAAATTTGCTTCCCCCCGCGACACTCCGCCTAAGCACGAATACTACGCCACCGCAGTTGCACCGCACAACTTAGCTGGGTTGCATTTGAAAAGCCGCCAATTGCGCCACGTCAAGTGGACACTTCACTTTCGACATTGCCACCAAACGTAGTTCAACACCGCAAAATTCGCCAGCAACAATACGAAACCCTAATTAAATTCCCGTTAAACTTACCAAAGTACACCGCCCTCGAGTTAAAATCAAAGCGGAGACGTGGCGTGGAAGAGCGCGAGTGGGAATTTAATTGAAAATGCATAAATTAATGCAAATTGACATTTTTCTTTCGTTTTATAAAAATATTCAAATATTTCCGTTTGACTATAGCGGAGAAGCAAAACTATTTCATTAACAGCTGGCTGATTAGATAATGAGTTATTCGGTTGTTGTCGTTTCTTCAGTGTAATCGGTCATTACAAATGAGTGATAACAATTATTAGCCTTGAAATCGAGAATACTAACTACAAATAAGTGAGGCATCAAGGTGAGCTAGTGCTCAAAATAGAGCTGAGAAAGCTGAGGATTCAGTTCAGTTCTCAGTATTTCTATCATAACAGAGACAGGGAAGAGGCAGCAAGTACAATAATAATAATGCTAAAGATCTTTATTTGTATTCTGAACAGAGTATCAGATATTAAGTTTGAAACATCCACAAGGAAACATCCGTCACTCTATAAAATATGGTATATATACATATAGTATGTATATAAATTATTAGCCGAGCCGAGTCGATTTAGCCATATCCATCTCTGTTCTTCTCTCTGTCCGTAGAAAAGCGAGCTAATCCATCCGTTTTTGAGATATCGATATGAAATTTTACACATCTTTTATCTCCAAGATGCCGCTCACCACTGATTTAGGACCACTAAGCATATAGCTGTCTAACAAACTGAACGAATAGCTTAAAGTGCTTGTTTGGAAAGCTTTGTCATTTGAATAGATATCTTCTTGAAATCTAATATGAGTTATTACCAAAGGCAAAAAATTGTTCAGATTGGATCATTGTAAAATACTTGTATATATGTATGCCATACAAACTGCACGATCTATAAAAACTTCTTACATGGGATACTTTTTTTTACGAGATATTTTTTAATAAAAATTTTCAAGAATTATAAGCAAAGGCAATAGTGGAGTCTTCCGAGGCTGTTGTTATATTTTCATTCGGGGCGTTTTCCACGTGGCTGGTTTCAATCCCAGCGGACAGCCCTGCGGATGTTTCTTGGCTACCCAGAGGATACTTGGTCTAAAACAGGAAGTCGTGAGCTGCTTGAGCCATATGTAAAAGAATCGTTTCTGGGCTCTCCCAAGAGAATTTCAATCAGAGAACTTTCCTCACTTGCGTCAACTTCAAAACAAGTTCTAACAAATGGGTCTGGTAGTGAACGAGGGCAAGATGAAATATCTGCTGTCATCAAACAAACAGTCATCGACTTGGCTCCCATGTCACTGTTGACAGTCATAACTTCGAAGTAGACAATTTCGTCTATCTTTAAAACAGTATTAACAATAACAACAGTGTCAGCCTCAAAATCCAACGCAGAATAACTTTAACCAACAGGAGCTACTTCGGATTAAGTAGACAATTGAGAAGTACAGTCCTCTCTTGACGAACAAAACTCTATAAGTCACTCATTACTCTCGTCCAGCTATACGGTGCAGAGGCATGAACGATGACAACCTCGGATGAGTTTTCGAGCAAGAGAAAGGTACTGCGAATGATTTATGGTCCTTTCGCAGTCGATGGAACGATGAGCTGATGAGATATACATACGACCACATTGACATAGTTCATTGAATGAACAGACAGTGGCTGCTCTGGCTAGGTCATGTCGTACGTATGGACGAAAACACTCCAGCTCTGAAAGTAGTCGACGCAATACCCGCCTGGGGAAGCAGAGGAAGAAGAAGACCCCCACACCGTTAGAAAAGCTAGGTGGAGAGGACCTGACATTGCTTGGAATTTAAAATTGGCGCCAAGTTAGGAAAAAAAGAAACGACTGGCGCGCTGTTGTTAACTCGGCTAAAACCGCGTAAACGGTGTCTACGACAGTAAAGAAGAAGAAGATCCTCATACTTAACTTACATCCAAATACTTACTGAAATTTAGAAAGGCTTAGTTAAGATTTTTTGGGTATTTTATGTAACAGACAATCACGCATTTGTATATATATGCACATTCGAATATTAATGGGTTAATCAAGACTTTACTTGAGAATAAAATTATGTCACAACACATCCATTATTGAGAGCTTACCGAGACCACGCATTATGCAGGGAAAAAGAGAAAGAGGCGTCACTAATTATAGCGAATTTATGCTTCAAGTATATACAGTTGTTTTTCAAGCAACAAATCTCCACATTCATGTCAGCACATTTCTCAGAAAATATACAGTTAATACATTTGAGCACATTCATGACTAAATGAGCAAAAAATTGCCAACAGAATCGTAATTGAATATTGGCATATGAATGAGGCGAGCAAATATATTGGGTCCACAGTAATAAAATAAGCAAATTTGCTAACCAGAATAAGCCGTCAAATTAAGTTGGCAAACTGAAAACCGCAACCCACACGCCGCCAATGCCCGGGCGCTTTCTAAACTCAGCAGACACACCCACATATGATTACACACACACACAGACGTGGAAGAAAATATTGAGATTTTGTAAATATTTTTAGTGGCAGAGCGAAAGCGGTCACGTTGACCACAAAACAAAGATGTGGCATGTGTGGGTATGTGTGTGTTTGTGTGTGTGGGCACAATTCCGAGAATATCCCGCTTATCAAAAAGCAGCCAGACTTTTTCCTCAACACATGCATAGAAATATTAAAGCTTATGCGCATATGTGAGTGTGTGTGTGTGTGTGCTTGTGTATATTGACCGGATGCTTTACGGGTTTTTGCCTCTGCGAAGCCGATGAAATTGAAATGAATTTCTTGGTTGATAAACAGTGAGAAAAGGAAAGCAAACGAACCGCAAAAGTGCCCATAAGTGGATTACATTCACCACTCATTAAAGACCGCCGAAGGCAGCTACTACTTTTGGTATATTAAAATATCGGCAGATATGTGCACGAATATACATTTATTTGCGCTGTATGTATGCGTGAGAGAGTGTGTGTAATTCAAAGCAAAATAAAGCACATTCATTGCTCCGCACAAATTGGCAGCGGCAGGCAGGAGTAGCATGCCACACAATTTAGGGACTAAGAAAATATCCCAAAATAACACAAATTGGCAGGCTGTCGCCGAGGCTCACAAAACCAGAAAAAACAGCAACAAAGAGCGAATAAATAAATGAAAAGGAAAACCCACATTGCCAACAAGGACCAACAAGCAGGACAATTTTATTTCGGCATTTTGCAAAATCAGAAAAAAAAAATCGAATTTGCACAGACAAACACAACGACTGATTGACGACCGGTGCGACAGACAAGCCCAGACTCATTGAATTTCGTTGTGGTTTCGTCAAATCAATACGCTGCCAAAGGAAAAGTGCTCGCCTTCAGCATTTCAATTGGGCAGGCGAAGCCTGAACTCGAGCCCCTCTCTGTATGCGTTGACTTTCGCAGTTGCTTAGCAATGTGCTGCGTGTGTATGTGTGGCTGGATATTTATTTGCATATGTAGTTGTGAGCGCAAATAATGTGGATTTGAATGAAGGTCGAAAAAATTTCAGTTTTATGAGAACCTTAATACAAATGCGAAACCGAGTCCTCAAACGCTCGATTGACGTCGGATGTCCTTGACACAAAGCCCACACAGCACAAAGTTGAATGCCAACACACATTCATATGCACAGCTATGTAAATGAGTATACAATCATACAAGCGTAGGCAAAAAGCTTTTCATGGCATAGGTATCGGTATTCAATCAGTTGAATTGATTTGAAATGAATTGAAGTGAGTTTCCTTGAACACAAAGTCAAGTGCTCATTGCGATATCATATGCGTGTGTGCGTGCATTTAATTCAAGTTTACCTCATACAAATATATATAACGCAAATATATTGCGTAAGTGTGTGCGTGCAGCTGAGGTATTTCTCTTTTTAATCTACCTTTTAGTCGCTATCGGACTGGCTTTAGAAAATCGCATGCATAAACACAACAGAAACGTTTGATCAATCACTGATTTTCAGGTTAGTTTCCTTGCGGTTGCTGTGGAGACACAAATTAATGAATGTTTGAAAAATGCTCTAATTTTTAGGCTGTGAGTTACTCGTTTGATGAAAAAATAAATAAGGAAAATAAAGGTAAATAAATCGGATTTATTTTCTGCATTATGGTTCCAATCCAATATACACAGGTTCACTAAACACAGGTCTACATATACGCCTACGAATCAAAGGGTGAAGCAGGAACAGGAGCGGACTTCTTTTGTATTAATTCATGCACAGAAGGTAGCTTCAAGCTAATTGACTACAACTTAGTTCTTCAGTCCGAAATTAACTAACTAGCTAATCCACAAACTTTCTGAATGATGAATGAAGGCTATCCGTAGCGCCAACACTAAGTCTCACTGTGTTAGGTTATGCAAGCAGGCAATAACTAGACTCTCCGTAGGTAGCTCGATTAAAATCAGCTGGGTTCCCGGTCTAGAACAGAATAGAAAACAAGGAAATGAAAGTAAAACATTTCTCCTAAGCTGCCCCTGGACATTTACCTCTCAAGGCATACCACAAAGTTCCTTTGTGGTAGTGGTGATGGTTGACAAACTAAAACGATTCTAGTTGGAAGCAAAAGGAAGTCTAGTAACATTGTAGTGGTCATATAGC
This sequence comes from Bactrocera tryoni, assembly GCF_016617805.1. Classification (NCBI taxonomy): domain Eukaryota; kingdom Metazoa; phylum Arthropoda; class Insecta; order Diptera; family Tephritidae; genus Bactrocera; species Bactrocera tryoni. Next base: position 3,917,241 of record NC_052500.1, read on the forward strand.
GGTAACTATCACTAAGATCCCACCTCTAGACAACGTACATATGTAGTAAGTGAAATCAGCGAAATTTAGAAGGTGCGCGGATGACGATGAGACGCTGGAACATTATCTATATGCTAAGTCTAATAGTATGAGACGAATAACATTCCACGGCTTCCAGTGCTTAGAGACATTGAGCAGTTGGGTTGGAAAGGAAACAGGTTTCTTATTAAATGCTCTAAGTAGCGGGATAAGATTTAAGTTGGGAGTTTAAAGGGCTTAATTATGGCCTAAGTGCAGTCCACATATTCTTTACAGCAATTCTTGTACCATTATATAGCTTCAATCGGCTGAATTTACATTGGTATAGCCGTCTTTTGTCAGAACCCGTAGTACAACAAAAATTTCACAACTTTTCTTGGTTCACTACTCATATTCAAAAATATCAAAAAAATCGCTTTGTTATTAGAAACATTTTTAGATTTAACCAAGCTATTAAGCACTGTTCAAAAGCAGAAAAAATTAAACATTTCGGTCAAAGAAATTTTACACAGAAGGAAATCGTCAATTGTCAGCGCCACCAGCGAATTTTTGTCTCTTCATTTTACCTGCAATAATAACTTTGCCACAAAACAAGAAATGTCAAAACATCATAACTGAGAGCAGACAACACAAAAGGAAAAATCCGCAAACTGTAACAAGTTTACAGCAGCGCTGCTCGCGCAACAAACAAATGGCGCACAAGTGCGGACAAAGGAGTAGGAAGGGCGCACAGAGAAAAGCTGCTTTAGAGCAGCGAAATGCACAAAAGTTGTCAAAGCCAACGGATGTAAAAAATAAAATGTCAGCCGCACACCAATAAGCACACGAACAACTTCCATCAAGTCCGCCAATCACTGGCGGCCGCTGTCAGTCACACAAGGTAAGCGCGTAAGGCGACCGCCTCCATTCCAGCGGTTCGTCCAAGAACGGAAGTGTACCATAAAAGTCCGATAAGAGCGGCAGCTAAGGACATTTGGTGGCGTCTTCTTGGAACATTGGCCATTTCCTTGGACAGCGCGATCAACTGAAAGCCAATTGCTTGCCACATTTTTTCTTCGTTGCAACTACAGATTGGCGGCATTAAAGTTGAAACTTTGCGGTGGCATCTATGAAATGGCCATCAACCGCACGAGCGACAGGCAGAAATGGCAAAAAGAAAGCTGGCAAAAGCAGAAGAGAAGCGCGACAATCGTCAAAAGCCAATGCGCTGTAATGCAAAGCAATTCAAAGTTTGTCCCTAAGTAAACGAACGCAGCGCCCCAGTTGCTGATAAAGGGCGCTTTGTGAAGTATTTGCATGCGGTTTTCTTATTTTGTTAGAAGTATTACAGCAAAAGTGCGAAAAGCATTTCACAATAGTTGGAAGAACTGCAAAACTAAGTTGTGTGGTCTAAGCCAAATGCGAAGCGCAAAACTTAAAAGTATCTATTTACTCGAGAAAGAAATTGAAGGTAGTCGAGGGTTACTTTTTTATATGCGTCCTTTTGCAAACCTGGTTTATTTTAAGAATTATTTCATCATATTGGGTTACCTCAAATATGCAAATCATCGATGTGGAAGAGGGTTACATATATCAAAAAGCACAAAATGATGAGTTTGATTTTCAGCGATTTTTTATTTCATCCGGCCATTGCTTGCCAGAAATTTTCTTTCGAGTAAGAAGTGCGATAGCGTAATGCCACCTATTCCTGGCAGTCTGCAGAGGCTGGTGTTGTAACGATATGAAATCGAACTTATGTTCACAAACCTTTCATATTGGAAAATGCATAAAAATAACTAAAGGGTAATTCATTTCGAGGATTCCTGCTTTTGTAAGAAATAACACATATACTTCAAATTTAATGGGGAATATTTGTTATCATAACAAAGAACATTCTTTCTCACTTATTTTAAAATTATCTCTATCAAATGTTGGCCGCGGCTACGAGTCAGGTGGTTCATCCGTTGAGTTCAATTTTAGATGACTAGTTCGAGCATTTCGACTGGTAACTGGCGAATGATATGCGTGATGTTTTGCTCCAAGGCTTGAAGCGAAGGGGGATTGAAGGGACAAACCACTCCAAACCCTTGTTTTTTCTGGATAAAATGACAGCTGTTGAATCTCATCAGGTTGCTCTTCTTGTACTCACTGAGTCAGAAATGTGCTGAACACAATTTGGCTCGAAAACGTCGGATATTCTTGGAATTTGAATATGATGATGTGGTTGCGAATAGTGCACTCAGTAGGCCGATTATGTTGACCATAAGTTCAGCAAAGCGCACGAAACACATTCTTTAAAGAACGTAAATTTTCGTAATAAAGTTGAGCGATTGGTAAATGTTGTTCATGCGTAAGTCTTCCCATGAAGAAATGTCAAACCATAGTGAACAAAAATAATATGACAGCTTGACAGGACTCACGCGTGATCTGTGAAAAGAAGCCTATTGAAAAAAATACCTCTACTTGGATCATACGTTAGTTAAATCTAAAATTTAGGAAGCTTCAAGATTGGTGAGCTCATTTTTCGTAGTTACAAAAACAATATTTAGACGTTCGTTGTTTTTGAAAATCTTTTGAAAAACACGTGGCACGAAATTTTATTGGCTTAGCCTACTTTTAGGCAAAACCTCATTTTAATGTATTTCGTTGCCTACACTTGGGCATTAAGTTAAGAGCATCGTCCAGTCAGCCTATGTTTACACCATATTTTCCAACTTAACTAGCGTCATCTTGCTAACATCAGTGCTGACTTAGTGACTTAACATATCCACCAAAAAATAGTACAGACGTATTTCTCGAAATTTGTTACCTCTAATGTACTATATATGTACTCATAATTTCCCTACAGGAACAATAGCCAAAATATGCGTTTAAAGAGTGAAAGCTTTTTGCTGAAATAAGAAAAGGGGTCTCCAACAATAACCATAACCAGCGTACGTTCCACAGCTCCACATTAGGGAGTGAGAAAGCCGTGCAAGGGGCAACGCGTAGCTGACAGATTGCGCAGCATTGTTGACGCATTGTTTGCTTCCACACTGTTGTGGCACTGCGACACTGCAGCACGTCGTTGCGGCATGGTGTTGTGGCGCAATTGCGGCTGTCAACTAAAAAATGAAGAGTGTGGAAATTTATGAGCCGCAGAGAGTTGGTGCTGTATACGAGTGCCACATGCAACTTCAGATTGAAACGAAAGCCCGTTAATGAAATGAGCTAGGTGTCTTTTGTGTTTGTGGCGTGTTCCCTGCTTTTGGTGCGAATAATCGCACACACATCCGCACAATGGAGGTGCGAAAAATCTGAAAAGCCTTTGATTTATACTTGTAAGCCGTTTAGCGTTGCTAAAGCTACTACAGCAACACGCTATCACCAATTCCACACCCTTTTCATTTTCGCTTTCTGTTGCATATAAAATATGTATGTGTGTCTGCTTACACTTGTAGATATGTCAAGAAAAAATGTTCGTACTACTTTTCTTACGAGTGCCAAAGATTTATGCAAATGCGAAGGAAGCATTCCGCCATCGTATAGCTGTATGCCACATATATATATTTGTATGCCACAATTGTGGCAACTAGAAATGTGCAAATATGGAAATTATTTATGCCGAAAACTTTTTACATTAAGTTATTAGTGCGCGCACTTAAACGCCACTAACTGTACTTTCGCATAGCTGCGCAGCAAGAATGGCAGATTTGCGACAAATTCACGCACACACACACACACACGCGCGCATAAGCGCTTGCATTCCGCGCATACCAAGCATTCGTCCACTTCGCCCGCTTCAGCTCCCAACCGTGCGCCCGCCATTGTCCACTCGCCATAATGATGACCGCCAGCAATTACATTGAGCGTGCATGTATGTAAGCCGAGTGGCATCGGGTGCTTAGCGGCAATCAGCGGCACACGCACACTAAGGCAGGCGCGCCATTTTGGACCAGCGCTGGTATGGCTATAATCATGCTAATGGGCGGCAGGACGCGCGGCGTTTGGCCGCCATAACTCGCGCTCACGACAAATGCTTCGCTTTCTTTTATAACAACGCCGGATTAAGTCTCGCGTTTTTTAGAATTATGTATTTCAGTCATTTTCCTAATTTTTTGTTTTTATTTTTTTCTTATTTTTTTTTTTTATTATTTTTTTAAGTTTTAGTTTTTTTTGCTTTCTTCGCAGCCTGCACTTGAGTACTGGCATTTATGTGTGCTTCTTTCAGTTCTGCTGTCGCATTATTCATTTCAACATTTTCTTTATTCTGCTCGCTTTTCTTTCTTTTTTTGGGGGGACTGACTGTGGTAGTATTTCCCTAATTGTCCCTGCATTTACGCTAATCCTTAGACTACTTTGTAAATTATAAGGTTAGTATTATGCTTTGCGCTCTGCTTTCCGGCTATTGTCGCTGCTATTCTTCTCTGACTTCTCGCTTTAATTTCTTTCCAGCTTTACGCAGAAACGCAAGTAGAAATATAAATTAAAACTTTTTAAATCTTCCTTTGCGATAACTTAAGTGCCACATGCAAATGTTTTACTCGAGCGTCGAGCTCGCGCAATGACAAGTATTAACGAGCGAATGCAGGCAGCAAAAAGTTCAACAACAGAAGTTTGACAGCGAAATTTGTGTGCTTAATTATTGAAAAATCTCAGCTATTCAATGCTGAGCATTTTATGCTCTGCAAGCACTTGCTTGTGGCTACTAAATATGAATTATTTCCAAAAGGCGTAGAGCACAGTATATTTGGTTGAACCTCTGCACATCAAAATGTTCCAAGTCACAAGAAGTGAATATGGCTTCGCCTATTACATTGGTCAAAATTTTTTTTAGTTTCTTTTTTCGTTCTCAAATTCTGATTCTGGATATTGAAAAATACTGGAATTTTTTATGTTTAGCTTTTAAAGTTTGCTTTTGCTTGAGACGAGTGGGCATACGAACATAGAAGAAAAAAAACATATTTTAATCCAAAAAATATTTCTTCCCTTATTTTTGGTGTAGGAGAAACCTAAATTTAACATGCAGAAGTCATACTCAAGAATCGAATCATGCGGTGTTATTAAATTTTAAAAATTCACGCTATAGACTAAATTCGAGACCACGCATCAATACTAAGTCTTTCGAAAATCGCAGTAAAAATGCCAATTTCCCATACAATGGTGTTTTTCTAAACCCAAAAAGAAATTTCTTTCCTATATCGATTACTTTTGGAAAATTCATATGTGGTGTTGCCATATTTTATAGTTTCTAAGCTCTAGTTTTCAACTGACCCTCGTGATGAAAACAAACATCGTAGAGAGAATAAGGAAGGCATCGGTCGCCTTATAATGTTGTAAAGGAGCAATTGGGATGAGGTGGGGTCTTCCACCGTAAGCGATATTCTTACTCTATGAAGCCGTAATTAAGCTAAGAATATTTTATGGAGTCGTTGTTTTCTGGAGAGTGCTCGGGAACAAAACAGTTTCAAAGAGCGACTTTCATCGTTATCTGAGGTGCACTAAGAACCATTCCAACATGGCAATCAATGCCATTCGACACGTTGCTTGGCGTCGAAGACTGCTATTACACTTACGGATGCTGGATATATGAGACGCATCGAGGAGGAACACACTTAAATATTCCATTGCTTCGATTGCATTCCTTATAGTCAGATCACTGCATCGCTGAATCTTATCCTGGTGGATCATTCTCAGCTCGCACACCTATGAGAGACTTGTGAGTGGAGAGAAACCGTTGGAGAAGGGATACAGTGGGCTTTTTCACGGATTAATCGAAGTTAAGAGAGAAAGTAGGGGGTGGAGTCTTCTGTCGGGAGCTGTCCATCAAATCTAGAGTCCGACTACCAGACAATTGTATCGTCTTTCAGCTCTGTATATACTGCTTCGAAGTTCCTTTTTTCAGATACTTGTGCTTTCACTCCGATAACCTAGAATAAATACTGCTCAATGTCAGCTGACTGTGCACTCACAATTAGTTAAGGGGTTCATGACCTCATGAACAACAACTTCAAACTTCTGTCATATTAGATTTGTATGGGAATCCAGTCACAGCGGCATCGCCGTAAACTGCAAAGCTGATTATCTAGCAGGAAAGGGCACATTTCATCTGATTGGAATCGATGTGGTTTTCCGATGTCTTCTTGCGTACTGGGCTTAAACCTTTGGACCTCCAATTAGCTCAGGAAGCATTGATTAACTACCTAAACTTATACGACTGCGAGATTATTCTGTCCCAGAATGAACCGTATGAGGTCTTCCGAACCACTTGCTCGTAGTAAAGTCCATCTTACCGCAATTGTAGAAGTTTTGACTGGACACTGTCCAATAGGTTTACAGGCGGTGCGGCCAAAACTGCATCGAGGTAGGCGGGTGGAATCATTTCGACACTTCCTCCTCTAAAGCGCGGCTTGGCCTATACTGAGATTAACCTAACTCAGTAGATAAACCTTTGGCGAACCTAAAAAAAGGGATTGAAATGGGTCCACTAAATAAATTTGTGGTGAGCTCAACACGCTTGGTCGATCTATGAGGATGTAGTGATCATCTTTGTAGAGTTTACGGGTAACACATGAGCCGCATAACTCTCCTAGTGAAATCGATCACTCTTGGATCAACCCTACGACCTAAACTAACCTGAAATGTGGTTTAAACGTATTTAATTTTTAATAAATTTTTACTTTAAAAATTGACTTCATCGCACTTATTTCACCGCATGTGGTGCTTTAATTTTCGTTAGCGTGAGTTCACCAAAACGCTTGTCTTAAAGCCCAAAAGTATGCTTTAAATCAGCGCTAACACGCGTTTACCTTCCATCGTGTGTTTGCCTCAGCGCGCGAATTGTGAGGATTTTTCTTGGCAAACGCCAACATTGTAAAGCCTCTTTGGTATTCCGGCTAACGCCCAGCGATTCGGGTGTTTGTGTGCATATGTGTGGAACACACATGAGAAAAAAGGACGCAAAATCAGCCAAACAACAAAACAAACACAGCTGCGTGCAATTGCACAAAAAAGGGAACCGGCAACAATAAGCGTCGGTAAACACATACGAACAAGCGAAATTATAAGGGAACACAACAACACACAAGACTAAAGCCAAAGCCAGATGCATAGATGAGGAGCTCAATAGACATAACTGGTCCCCAAACTGGTATATAAGTAATGATGTTTGTAACGGTGTCAGTTTTGTCATCACTGCTGACAAGGTAAGCTGTTTTAAGTGCTTTTTTTAACCAACAAAATAACAAAACTCAAAGAATTTGTTGGAGTTAGGCTCAGTGCTGTCTTTGCAAGCTTTTTCCTGCGAAAAAGTGGTCAAAGCGTCACTTACCACTGGGTTAAGGCGCTTATGCAATGATGTAGCACAGCTAGGGAAGCAAAATTGTAATGTTTGCGGCACGTGTTCGAGGCTTAAACCGAAATTCCACACATAACAAGCACACATTCGTTTACGGTCCACGAAAGTTACGCCATTTTCCGAGTCTAAAAGTGTTGCGGCAACAGTTTTATCCAGCTTTTTCGCTTGCTAGATTTTTAATAGCTGCCTATGCTGGGGCATGCAGCCATAAAGGTGGGTCAGTTTCCAGGAAAACAAACTTTTATATGAATGAGTTGGACAAACTAAAGTTTCTCTCGCTGCAAGTGAGATTTAAGTGAATCCTGATTTCCACAGAATTTTGGAAATTTTGATAATTTCACTTAGTTGGATTACAACGACACCCAATCTATAAGCGTTCCACCTTAATACACTTAAGCTTTGTATGTTTTCATTCACTGCTTTCTCCATAGTTTCGGTTTGCATTCAGTGTCGAAAGCAAAGTCGCATGTTCTAAGCTTATGGTCAGTTAGAAACCAAAAAAGCGCTTTCTGTTTGCTGCAGATCTGAAAGTAAACATCGTTTAGTGATTAAGAATTTGGACAGTAGTTAGATCGACTGTGAAATTCGGAAGTGAGAGCATAAAACACCGCTTGTTTGTTTCTTTCTCGCTTCCAACTCAACATTTCTTGAATTTCATCACTAAAGCACCAAAAACCAAGAAGTGTTTAAATCAGTCACATTAAAGTATGAAAAGAATTCAGAAGCCCAAAAAAAACTGTACGTCATAAATACGCATTTTCTAAATGCTCCCAAGCGACAATTACACATTGCTTTGCTGCCATTTACTGCGCGCTGCCAAGTCTATTTGCTTCGGGGTGGAAGAAACGCAAAGCGCGCATCGGTGTGAATGCTTATCTATGCTTCTGCCTAAAACAAAAAATCGCTTAGAAATAAATTAAAAATGCGCCCAATTCAATCCCCTAAGTGGCGGCGTGTGGGTTCTATGAATAAATAATTATCCTCCGGAGGCATAATTTCTACACGTGTCAGCGAGAATTACCGTCGCCGTCGCCGGCGCAGACTTGCAAATGAATGATTTCCCATGTATTTGAAATCAGCAAAAGTTTTCCATCTTACTTTGCGACAGTTTAAAATGGGTTTGCATACCAAAAAGCGGAGCTGGAGGCGCGACTGCATGATTACTCATACGCCATGGCGTACATTAAGGAGTGAACATTTGAAAGCAATACAAGAGCCAATTTTACTTCAAATATAAATTTTCCTTGATTTTAATGTTTAAAATACACTTCACATAAATCTCAGTACGCTAAGTGTGTAAGTGTATGTGCCGAAACATTTGTATTGCCTTGGGGTATGTGTGTGTGTTGAAAATAAGTGAAAATTATAAGCTTCAAATTAAACATTCCATTCAATTAAATTTTATTGGAAAAAATGCAACATTTTTCAGAAATATTTTGTATAAATTTAGAAGAATATTTATGCTCATACACACACATCAACATTAACTTCTGTATTTGAAATTATTCTGTAAATCCGAGGAGAGAAAAGTATAATTGCATTTTGCAACTAAATTGTGAGATGGGTTTTAGTTACTTAACACAGGAATTTTAGATTTAGTTATGAATTCAGTAGTCTGAAAACATATTTGACTAAATGGTGTAGTGCAAACATTAGCTTTGGTTATTGCTTATTTTTTCTATAGTCTTTTTCACCCTCACCTTTCTGGAAGCATTTATGTATTCAGGTAAGATTAACTGACCTCCCAATTTGGAATATCGGCAGCATACTTTCGCACAAAAGTTGTGTTTTGAAAGGTCAAGAAACATGTAGAGGAACACTATATGTTCAATATATCAGTTGGAAAATCTATACCTTTTTTACTTTAACGTTGAAGTTCGTCGTTGAAAAGAAAGGAAAGTTATTCTAAGAAAAATTTCAAATAAAAGTATTTCAAAATTTATTATGGAATATCCGAATAGGAACAAAATAGTTAAATATTATTCTCAACATTTTATAAGAATCCTGAAATTTTTTTTGGACACCATATAAAATATATAATAGGTTGTCAAAAAAGTCTTGCGGTATTTTCGCTACTACGATATAGGCAAAAATGCATCTTAAGCCGCCAATAAAATTTGTGCAGTTTATGGACCCGATACAGTTTCCATTTCCACCTCACAACGATGGTTTCAACGTTTTCGTTGTGGTGTAGAGGTGGTCGAAAATGCGCCACGCTCCGGAAGGCCTGTCGTCGAAAATTGCGATAAAATCGCTGAATTGGTCGAAAGAGACCGGCATAGTAGCAGCCGTAGCATCTGTCAAGAGCTGGGCATGAGTCATCAAAAATTCATTTCAATTTCAACAAAAAAAAAAAAATTCAATAAAAATACCGCAAGACTTTTTTGACAAAATATATATAAATGAACAGCATGACGAACTGGTTCAATTTATCCTGTTTAGAGCCAATATAAGTATAGATTCTCATTGATTCCGAAGTTAACATTTTTTTAACTTTTTCTCATGCATAACCAAAGTAGAGAAAGATAATGTTTAAAAGTTTAAAAGAAAAAATTCTATTTCTCTAAGATTCTGCGAAATTTTACGTTTAAAGGCTGATCTTAGTCTCAAAGGTAACTTATGGGGTTACATGGGTTTACGGGTTTCAAAAACTCGATTTTTTATTATAATATTATGCTCGATGCTAGCTAGGCTATTAACGCTGTCTTTAAACGAGTTTTTTTGGAAACTGTGTTTTTGAAGTCGGTTGCCAAGATTTATCGGGAACTACCCATTCGATCTTCATGAAATTTTACACAGACCTTTTAGAAACAATTCTTAGAGGCTTGAATTTTTTTCTCGATTACAACTGTTTGAAAAAAAAATCGGGAATTTTCACTGAAATTTTAATTTTTTTCTGAAAATTCGAATAAAATATTTAAGTTTTTATATGACAAATTTTTTTTTAAAAAAGGCTGTTTTATACGCGAAGGAATTCATATAACCTCATAGGATCCCACTTGGACAGCTGTGAACGCTGTTAAAGTTTTACATTAATGTATTCGAAAATATATTGACATTTGAAAATGCCTTTTAGAAAAATATTTTTGAAAATATGTGTAAATTATCGAAACATTAAAACTAAATTTCGATTTTTTCAAATTTCCAGACTAAAATACCCCCTTAAGCCTACGACAAGTTTGTTTAGGCGGCTAACATGAATCCCAGCCACTTTGACTGGTGTCTACGAGATATTTTAACTTCAGTCTGGCAAAAGCTAGACAGTTGAAAAGAAAATATTTGGTAAACTCATTTTTCTCTATACAGATTGGCAATTTGCATTACGAAAGATCAGTAGCTTCACTGATTTTGAACTCACTGTACAGACCTCAGTAAGAAAGCTCATCAGAGCGTTGAGATAAACTTTGCTGAGAGCCGTAGGCAACACTAAATAATATCTAAAAACAAGTAAACTCGTAAATTTGTATTTTTCTCGAGTCTCAAAAATTTAGAGTACAATATTTCAATTTTTCGAGTATTAATTAACTAAAGTAAGCATTGACATGGACAAATTGAATTTTGAGACTTAGCATAATGTTTAAGGAGTCGAAAATTGCTGGCAGATGATGTTCAAATATTCCTTATTATTAACACTTAACCTCATTTTCGTGCAAATCTACAGCCTTTTCTACAATAAAGTACATTTATTTGCTGCACTGGAGGCAAACAGTGGCCATAAATTTCGTTGCTGAACAAAGCGAGCATGCATATGCACAATTCGCCAGCGGGGTCTAACGGGGTCAACTATGAACTCGTCTTTTAACGGCTTAGCTGCTGCTCAGTGTTATGCCGACAAAAGGCATGTACAGTTAGCGACGGTTGTCGCAATATTTATGAGCGCTGCTGCATAGATAATATTTTTGGCAAATCTCAATTTAAATGCCAGCTAAGTCATATAAATTTTAACTTATGCCCTGGCGAAAATGCAGCGACGCATATTTTATGCACATTATGCAGTATATGCAAGTATACTAAACTACACGTGTGTATGTGTGTGTGTGTGTGTGTGTGGCATCATAAATTTCTGCCACATTATTAAAATCACATTACTTGCAGGCGCGCAAACGAGCACACGACACTCAACTGCTCGCCAGCTGATTCGTGATGGCCTGCCAACGCCGGTGACTAGTTGGCCAAATGGCCAAGACCGAAGATACTCGAGGCAAGCGCAAATATATTTAAATGCAAATATTATGTAACTGCAACTGTGAGTGGAACGGTGGCAGCTGAAAGCGGTGGCGAAGCCAAAACTAAAGTTCAACGCGAGTAAAAATGCACAAGCTTCCTGCCGCACACACACATACATGCATATACGGGTATATACTTGTATATGTGCATGAATAAGTAAAAGGAATGAAATTTTGTATTTTATCGCCATTTCAGCTGCCACTGATGACTGGACGCTGTCAGTCCCTTTCCGTTGGCGTATTTATGCATGGGCGGATAATCAGCGGAAGTTGCATAAAGTTGCACCGCTGCAATGTTAGCTCCACAAATGCATAATGCAAGCGCATGACAACAACTACAACAACAACTACAACAACTCTAATAATAACAACAGCAACCGCAATGGCAACACAAAAACAAAAATAAGCGGCAGAGGAAGTGAACAAGTGATAAAATGCCAGCTAGCAATGGCCGCTCGGGCCGCGCTGCCTGCAACTGCTGCAGCTGTGTGGCAGCCCGCAGCAGTGGCAGTTGTCGTTTCCGCTCTGCCATTAGGTAATCCTAATGCTTCATAATAACTTTTCATTTCCCCACAACATAGCTAACTGGCCAGCTAGCTTGCCAGTGTTTGCATTTGTTATTGGCGTTGTTGGCGCTGTTGTTGTTGTTGTGGCGGTCGTTCGACTTTCCAGCTAACGCTGCTGAAATACTACATCGTAATCATAAATATCTGCAAAATTGCTGATAAAGGGAGGAATTTTTATTGAAAATTGCACTGTGTTCTGGCTGGAATTTTAATCAAAATTTTACGAGTACCAATAACGGTAAAAGCAAACCTAAAATAAATATAAAAATATTTTCCAAGTAAATATTTAATTATTTTATAGTAGCTTATTTTAAGCATGAGCTCTGATAATGCAGCGTTTACTAGTGTAGGTTCGAAAATTAGTCTAGCGAGAGGTAAGCTCTTTAGTGCAGAAATGTGCCCAAGCATGGTTAATAGAGACTAAACATGATAAATTTTCGTCACTTCCTTTATAAATTTTGACAAATTCAAAGATCCAGAAATTGTCACGATTTCTTTTTCATACTAAAAACTACACTGGCTGTCTTCGATTCGCCAAAGACCGTCGAGGATCTTTGAAGGTATGCCTCGTTCTGGCCGACCTTCGACTTCTTCAACAGCATGACAATAATATTAAAAAAGTGAAGGATGTGGTGCTTGAAAATCGTCACGCATGTGTTAGAGAGCTGGACATCTCTCTAAAGTCCGTTCGAATGATTTTGGTAGATTTTTTGGAGATGAAAGATGATGTGCTGCTCCACTCGTCCCGTTAAAACTAATTTCTTTTTTCAAAAAGAGGACCGTAAACAGGTCTCTTTAGACAAGCTTGATCGTGCGAACTTCGAACCCACATTTATGAAGAGCATTCTAATTGCCGATGAGACATGGGTTTATAAGTTTGCACGCCAAAGTCAACAATCATCGGAATGGAGGCGAAAAAACGAGCCGAAACTAAAGCAACCACACCAAAGTCGCTCAAAAATCGAGGTGATGCTCAATCTTTTTCTCGATATTCGTAGTTTGCTGCATCATGAATTTATTCCGGACTGACAGACGGTCACTACACAGTTCTATTTGGCCGCATTGAGGTGTTTGCGTGAGAACATCGGTCGAAAACGGCCGGGATTGTGGAAGAACAAGGATTTTACAGAATGATAATGCACCAGCTCTTCGGACCGCGATTGTGACCGAATTAAAAGCCAAAAAGCAATGACTAATATCTATCAACCATAGAATTCACCAGATTTGGCTACGTGTGATTTTTTCTTTTTCCCCAAACTGAAATTGCCGATCCGTGAAAACCGTTTTCAGTCGGTCGAAGAGAATAAAATGAAGTAGCTAATAGCCACCACAAAAAGTGCTTAGGGAAAATGTTCCGAGGACTGGAAAAATCGTTGCCTTAAGTGTATTACATCTGGTGGGGGTTACTTTGAGGGCGACAAAGTATATATTGACCAATCATATATGCCAACACTCTTTGTACTCTGTGTTGTAACAACAACTATATAGAACAAATCAGTAACCGACATTAGACACCTCTTACATTTGAAAATTTTAAAAAATGTTTTATCAATTTATTTTAACCGATTGAGACCACTCTCGGCACTAGTTTATACAATGCAAAAGTGAATATGTAAACTCATTTTCCAGAAGATATCTCACTTGGAATATCTATTTTCAAATCAAAGGCTTTTATAAATCAATATAATTAATGTATTGACACTCAGAGAGATTTGTGTCCGATTATATGGGGTTGCGATGCATAGAGACAGATGTATACCAATTACACACATTATTGAGGGAAAGTTGTCAAACTTCAAAGGAAACAAGTATATTGATCCTACTTGTCGGAAAAAATATAAAGAAATATTTTCGAACAAAACGACTTGTGTGGCCGCAGTGACAACAAATCCATCGCTTCAAACAATACGCGTGCTCCATTTGATCTAAAAAAAAAAAAACAGTTCAAAACCAAAAATAGTTAATTGCGGCTCATCAGTTGAATTGAATTGGTTGCCGAAAACTCCGTTGGCATACTGAAAGTTGTTGGCATGCCGGCGGCATCTCACAGCCTGCAACACAAGCTACAAATGAGGCTTGCTTAAGTAATTTAATAATAATGATGAGCACGCAGCATTCATCCACACTTATTAACTACCCCAGATGCATGAAGAGCTCTGCTCAAGTAATTTCATTTTCAGCTTTTTTTTGTGCTTAAGTCTACGAAAGTGGCAGAAAGACAAGTGGATAAATTTGTTCGCTCCACAACCTACATATCTCACTCACTTGTTGTTGTTGTCGAATTGTTTTTGCTGTTGCCTTCGCAGAGCTTAAAATTGTGCAGCTCAAGTGCATGTCAAACACTGCAATAAACTCGAAGTGCAACTAGCAACACCAACAACAGCAAACAATATGCCATAATCAACAGTAGCGCCAGGCGTTGTCTAGCAGCGGACAGGCGGGCAGCCACGAAAAATATATGCTTTGAAAAAAATTTCAAAAATAAATATATGGAGAGGATTGCGAAAAGCGAAAAAGGACAAACAAAAGGCAAAACGACAACGCCAACTGACAAGTGCCGGCACTGCGAGTGTTTTGAAGAAGCATCGAAAAAAAGGCGAGGAGTTGCGCTGTTGAGTTCCTGTCTGCTCCAGCTACACACATACAATATGTGCCTCAACAGGGAGGGGGATATGTGCGTCGTTGTTCGTTGTGTTCATGTACATAGAAAAATATTAAAGTAGAGCTGTGTGAATAGTTATGAGTGCAGCTGTCATGCTTGAGAACTTTTGGACAGTGTGCTCAATGCAGGAAGAAAAACTTTAATCCTTAAATGCCTCCAGAAAATAGTTTTTAATAAATGCTAATTTAAAATTTTTTTAAAAGCACTTTAATTTTGCAATTTGGGACCTCAACTAACAACATTTTCACCAACCTCCATTTACGCACACATGATAAAATCAAAATTTGTGAAATGTTTGCCAAGCGAAACTAAACGCATTGCGATTCCTACCGGCCCTCACGCGTTCGCCTTGCCATAAATCTTAGAGCGGTGCTTGAACTACTATTTCGGGCGTAATATATAATATAAGAACATTCATTACATTATGTAGTCTCATAATATTTACTTGCATACATAATTTTTCGCCGACCTCACTACTTTCAGCTGCTATAGCTGTATATGTGAGTACTCGCATGTGTATGTGTGTATGTATGCGCATGTATAAAGTGGCCACAAATATTTTTCAACCTAATTAACTCATAATTTAGCAGATAAAATATATAATAATAGGGGAAACAACTGTTGTCCACTCAACAACGGAGAAGAGGAGAAGGAAAGCCGCAACCGCAACAATAATGACACTCGTAAGAGTGTCTTTGGCATACTTGTATTGTGGGGCAGGGAAATTATATACAATTGACATACAAATTAAGTTCGGACACTAAAGAAGAGTTGTGTCCTAAGGTTGCGGATTTAAAGTGATGAGTGATGAACAAAAATGGGATGGGTACAAGTGTGGGGAGTTACAGTTCTGCATGGATTTGGTCAAATGGTTGCTATAGCAATTGTGGTGAATACAAGTATGGTGAGTATAAGTGTGGTGAGTTCAAGTCAAATGTGAAAATATGTTCAATGCGGCTAATTTGAAATTCGGTGAGAACAAGTGGAATGGGTACATGTGTGGTGAATTCTGGTAGTGAAAATGGAGTGCAAGTGTGCTGATTTCAGAAAGAAAAAAGAAAAGATATTATATGATAACACCAACAGTCCTTCTTACTGGAAGTTGTGCTTTAATTTTATTTTTGTTCCTATTTTTAACTGTGTTGTTCTGTTGTGGCGACACACGCCCACCAAATGTGGCTGACAGAGTGACAGAGCGAGAAGACTGCAGGAAATGTCTAGAGCAGGGCACCAGTGAAACATTGGAGCACTCTTGTGAACTTTTTCCTCATTAGCAAGACTATGCTGTAGGCATATGGGGTTCCCACGGTATGATACACTGGAGGAGTATCGATAATGAGATCGCAGACTCTGTTAAAATTCATGGCTACTTACTTAGGACTTAGCAACTGAACTCAATCTGCGTGGCTTATTGGCCTACCAAATTAACCTAACCTAACTGAACATAACACTTTTGCTGGTTCGCTGGATTCTTCTGACCTTGAATAGGATGTCCTGTAAGTTTGTTGCTTTTAGTCTGCTTCTCTATTAGATTTATGGGGTCCCAATAGTCATTGAGTGGACATGATTTCTTAACCACGTTATACACAATTTACAATTTTCAGTCGCAGCATTTTAATTTTCACTCTTTTGGGCAAATTGTAGAATTATCTGACATCGAAAATGATCGCCTTTGACATATATAAAAATATATTTCGTTTATAGAAATTATCAAAAAATTTTGTGTTGTAACAGGACTTGTTCTACTTTCCTACCATCATCACGTATGTCTTCTTGTATAATTATGAGAGAAATTTTTCATATTTTTAGTTTTTAATTCGCCACATATTCTTAGTAACATATAACGCACATACCATTGTAATCTCGCTACTCAACTTTTGCAGAAATTGGCTCATTTATTCAGGGTCAAGCTTTTGCGGAGGCCATCAAGTTTTTAAGTGGCTCATTATGGCGTTAACATAAAGCTCAACTGGGAAAAAGCTACAGCCCCAACGCATACACTTACCGCAGATGAAGTCGTCAGTTGACTGAAAGATGAAAGAAGCGCAGAGAATGATAGCAATGAATCTGCTTTTGCTAAGAATAATCACTTGTCGCAGCGCGCGACACAGCGACCGAGCAACAGAAAGGCGTACAATACGCTGGCCGACTGCCTTTATGCTAGAAGCGAGTATGAGTGATTAAGCGGAGAGTCGCAAGTAGCCCGATAAGCGGATGAGTACTACACACTCTCTTATGCTGTTGCGCCAATAAAAAAGGATATCACATTTAAGCGAATTTTACAACGAGATAATAAAAGTTGGAAGGATAACACAAATTAGCATAGCTTACATAGGTCCGGTAAGTCTGAGCAAACAATACGGAAGAATACTTTAGAAAGTAAGCTACACGAAGTTTAGCAGGGCTAAGACGCAGGCGTAATTAGCGTTAATATTCATGAACTAATTTAGAAACGCACAGGTGGCAGTTGACACAGGGGAATGTGTTGGGTTAAAGTGCGCCGCACAGCTGCATGGGCACTCTTGTAAGGCGATTTAAGGTCGTAAAAACAGCGAAAAAATTTGTTGGTGGTAGGGTGAAGATATATTTTGTTATTATTATTTTTTTCTTGTTTTGAAGGAATACGCCAGTAAGCGCTATTGAGTACTTTTAGTAAATTAGAATAGTTTAAAAATATTTTATTAAGAAATGTGGAAGATCTAGTAAAGAAAGCCTATATTTATGAGACTTTTTAATCCAAATAAAATAACCATTAAAACTTTAAAGGCTCTTGCAATTTACATATCCCATGTCTAAATGTTCCTTCGTAATAATAGAGCATAGACTTGAAAAAGAAGAAAGCCATATAAGTGACTTTATCACAAAAATTCTTACAACATTGGACTTCAGAACGACAATCCTCAATCCATATCTATCGCTCAAAAATAACTCAACATACTTTACAGTTGATTCACCACATAGTTGAACTTACCACACTTGAAATCAATTCCCTTGAACAGATTTCAACATTCAGATTGAATTCACCAAAATTGTACACACCACACATTTGAACTCACCATGTTTTTACTTACCATACTTGTAATCACCACACTTAGAATCACAACCATTGGAACATTGTCACACCAACCTGGGATTCTCCCCATATGTTCTCACCGTAGCCACTTTGAACATATTTCCACATTTAATTCACCTTACTTGTACTAACCATAATTGTACACACCCCACTTGAAATAACAACCATTAGACCAACGAACTGCAATTCACCACACATGTACCCATTCCACGTGTTCTGACCCCATTTCAAATTAGCTACATTGGACATTCTTACAAAGGTATTTTGCACATTTAACTTGAATTCACCACACTTATACTCACCACACTTAAAATAACAACCATTAGACCATTTCCGCAACAAACTGGAATTCACCACACACATATTTATACTCACCGCACTTTAAATCCGCAGCCTAAGACTCAACCCCACTCATTTTACCGAACGCATACTCGTCATTACGGTGCTTGCGCCCACTTCTAGTGCCTCATTGGCAGCTACAATTCTCTTAAGCTCATTTATTCGGTACAAAAACAATTCTGAAATTTGTTTCGCGTTGAATAAGTGCATATGCGCCAAGGCATTTTTGACGATTTCGGGTTGAAGCCATACTTTTCACACAACTGAAATCGGCAACTGGAAACCATTCCGCGTTTACTTCATGCTTCCAGTATAGATACGGCACCGCAATGCTTCTTTTCAATTATTTTCATTTCATAACAACTATTATTTCACCTTCTTTTCCCTTGACATCGAGCATTTTTATACATTCACTC
This sequence comes from Bactrocera tryoni, assembly GCF_016617805.1. Lineage (NCBI taxonomy): Eukaryota > Metazoa > Arthropoda > Insecta > Diptera > Tephritidae > Bactrocera > Bactrocera tryoni. The sequence continues at coordinate 3,935,856 of NC_052500.1, forward strand.
AAATGAGCACTCATGCAAAGGCACACACACAAAGGCACGATATTTTTCTGGCGGCCATTCGCATACGAATATTCACGATAATATGTGTGTACTCGTATATACATACATACATACAGACCTGAATGCGCGCAATGCTTTAAAGTGCAAATTTTATTATCTGCAATGCACAATTCTCCACACTTGCTGCCACGCAATTGAATGCAGGTAATTATGACGCACACACACACACACTTATATATATTGAACATAAGCGGAAATTCTTTTTCCACCACTCGCGCTTATCATAAATACATATTTATATTTTTTACGTATTTGCTCGTGTTGGCAATGGACTTTTATTTCACAGCCGCCATTGTCTTTAATGAGGTTTTTCCTGTGGTTGGCGGCAATAAAGCGGTAACGCGTTGTTGTTGGCACCTTTTTTATCAATATTTCTTATTATTGTATTTGTGGTGCTTCGGGGTTCACAGCCCAGGAAGTGGTCTTTTTATGAATGTGTGTGATCTCTATGGTTTTACTTTTACATTCCAAGAGTAAAACGTGAAAGGGTAACTGTGTGTGATGTTGGGTAGAAATTCATATTTTTTGTTCTCTTCTCTCTTTTTGCGTAATATTTTAATGTTAAAGTAAGTAAAATTCAGTGTTAATAATGAAACTTTATTTCTATACCCTGAACGGGGTAAATTAAGTTTGTCACGATGTTTGTAACACCCAGAAAGAAGCGTCGGAGACCCTATAAAGTATATATGAATGATCAGTATGTTGAGCTGAGTCGATTTACCCATGTCCGTCCGTCTGTCTGTCTGTATATATACGAACTAGTCCCTCAGTTTTTAAGATATCCTTTTGAAATTTTGCAAACTTCATTTTCTCTTCAAGAAGCTGCTCATTTGTCGGAACTGCCGATATCGGACCACTATAACATATAGCTGCCATATAAACTGAATGATCGGAATCAAGTTCTTGTACGGAAAACTTTCACATTTGACAATGTATCTTTACCAAATTTGGTATGAATTATTTTCTAAGGCAACAATGTAATCTCCGAAAAAATTGTTGAGATCGGATTGCTATAGCATATAGCTTCCATACAAACTGAACACATAGTTACTAAAAGAAATGCACCTGTGAAGGGTATATTAGCTTCGGTGCAGCCGAAGTTAACGTGTTTTCTTTTTTCGTATTTAAACTAAAATAAATTTCTAGTTAAAAAAACACACATACCAGCCCAAAGCCGGCTTTGCTGTTTTTGAGTGCCAGCCACTGGGGCGTATGAGTAATTTTAAAACGATATTGCCTTAACATAAGTACCACAAAAGTACATGAAATTAACTTAAAGCCTCAATTCCAATGCTATATTCATTCCGGGTGTACCCACACACTCTCACACATAAATACATCGCAAATTGTAATTGCATGGCAGAAGCACTCTCAAGCATAGGAGGCTGCCGAACTGCTTCGAGCACACGTTCATACACACTCACCTCACTACGCCAGTTCGCTTGCAACATTTGTTGACCTACTCCACTGACTCTTTATTGCATTCCACTCATTGTTTGCGCATTTTCGTCGCGCTTTTTTCTTATAGATATTTCTACACACCAACACATGCATAGTTTTTGCATTTTTCATGCCGTCGCCAAACTCCTCAAACTCACAAAATCTGCCATGGCACCACAATGACGCAGCGTCAGCTCAAACGATGTCAACTGCTGCATGCTGAATCTATCTAGGATGCTTGAAGCGGGCACTTGTTGAGCACACGGCGGCGCATCTGTGTGTGTGTGCGTGTGTGTATGAATGTCAACGAGAGCCCCGGTTCGCGCATTGCAAGCCGAGCTCAAGTGTCAAGTTATATGCGAACGCTTCAGCGGAATAAATAGAAAACAATTCATTGCTCGGAGGGGTGAGCAAATTAAGCTCTCAGCTTTTCAGCTTTTCGTGCCAGTATGCACAAATATGCATATTTATATAAGCAAATATAGGTTTCTATGCAGATTTTCCTATTCTTTGCTTTGTGTTTTGCATTTTTAATATCGCTGCGATATTCTTTTTTCTTACACTTCATTATTAACAGTAGCGCAGCTCTGACACAATTCATTATTACGCGAGCGCCGGCAAAGCAAAGTTGCGCGGAGTACGCTGATAGGGAGTAGAGATATCGCTGCATAGAAGCATATATATGAGAGTTGTTGTGCTGATTGCATTGCAGAAGGGGTTAGCGCAACGCCAACAATAGGCGGCAATAACAATTGTTTGCATTTGAAGTCGCCCCCGTTTCGAGTCAGAAAGTGTAGGACAAAAGTCACACTATCGCGCTTTTATTAAAAGTGAAACTCGCTGCCCGGAGACAATAGACAAGTGAAAGTCAGAGCAACACACAATCAGAGAATCATAAAGCGCTTTCAAATGAGAGAACAGCGTGCGCTTTGTCGATATCAGGAAACCTGACATAATTCGCATTTTAAATAACGCGACACATATACGAATTTGGGATAATGCAGCGTCATAGAAATGTGCATATTTAATTAAAAACTGAAAGTTCGTTTAACTACTTTTGTGAAAAGGTTCTCTGTCTCACACAATTCGACGTTGTTGTGTTTGCGAAACCGACTAGCCCGAGCTGTGCCGTCCTGCTTTTAAGTGGAGTGAAGTTTGTTAGAATGCAGTTCCTTTGTCTGCGTAAATTAGTTCCTCACATATTCAATAGAAACCGACATTTTCTTGACGCTGCCAGGACTCTTTCGCAATGAGATTTATATTCAATTCAATTTTATGCTTTCTTCTTGCAATATTGGTTCATATCTTCTTTAGCCTTCAGAGCGCTTATTCACTAAAAGAACTCGATACCAGGCATTTGCTTTTAAATATTTAGAGTCTGAAAGTGATGGTATTGGATGTTAGTCACGTTTCGCCAATCTGGCTTTGCTCAACTGACAACGATCTTCATCGGTTGACGTGGTTGAATCGCTGTAAAAAAGTCTCTTCCTCTTTGGACGCACCGCAATACAGGAAATTCTTGATCAACCCAAACTCATGCTTGCCAAGCCACATATACATTTGTACATACATATATATCTTCTGTTGAAGTAGATGACTTTCATGGCCGTCGTTTCAACGAAGCTCACCTCAGGTCGAACAGAGAGTGCCAGACCGTCACATATCATCAGCAAAGACCGAACCTTCGAGCTGTGTTGCGAGTTTCCATAGGATGCCTATAATATGGAGTTTGAAGAGCGTGATCTTGACATTCTCTAAAACACCGTAGAAGAGATGTTGGTTAGAGGAAAGCTTCGCCGTCTTATTAATTAATGCCAGCCAAATTGGTGTTCGTTTGCCCACGAAAATATTTTCTGCCTGGATAGAAGTTCAATGTACTATGTTGACTCCTGGATTAGTACACGTAATATTGGTAGTAAAAAAAGGATTTTCATATTTCTAATCAAACTTCCACTTATTTTTTATATGTATAATAATAAATAAATAAACAAATATGTACCAATTTGGTCGACCATTTTTTGCCATTTTTCCGCTAGAGACATTATTCCATCCAATTTCCAGAACGGAAGCGAGCGAACCATTGTTGTGCTGCATGATCTTCGTAAACTTCACAAATTTCATTGGTGGCATACGTGGCCTCCTTCCTTTTTTATACAAAAATTTAAAAACCTAGCTAATTTCTTCATTATTTTCACTCATTTTTGAACAGCTGTAACTTTTTTCAACTTCCCAGAATTTAATTTGTTTTGGTTAAATCTCACGTTTTAAACACTATATGGTATAACACAATTTGATTGGTAGCACTGGAGATATACGTCTGCAACAACATCTATCGACAAAATACGAAAATACTTTTTCGACTACCAAATATTTGTTGAAGCTTGACATGTCTACTTTCATTATACTTATTCATATATATGAATAGTTTGTAGGGTCTCCTTCTCTTCTCCATCCCTAAAAGTATAAAAACCAACTTTTTTGTATTTTTTTCACATTTTTTTTATCTTCCAAATTATTTATTTAAAGCACTAAATGGCACATCAAACTTTCCACAGAATATCGCCTCAAAATACAGCAAAGTAGCAACTCTTAGCAATATAACTGCAACACAATACGTTGCAAAGTCAAATGTACGGCTTTTTAAGCATTTGTAACTTTGTAATGAATATCAAGCGAACTAACTAACCGAGTATTAAATAATTTAAACAAACTGTAAAACGAAATTGCCAAACTCGGCAATTGCAATTGCAGTGAGCAGAGCTCCACAGGGAATTTATGGAGAAGTGGACTTTGCATTTACCTGGACATTTGTTCAGTCAGCATGTGGAAAACATTTATATGAGGGCGTGTTAATGTATGTATGTACATATATAGATGTATGTATGTAAAGTCATTCTTGACAGCACTTTAGTTAAGAATTGTGTGCGAATAGCAGCAATTTGTAGTATATTTCGTGCGAACACAGCTCAACTGGGCATCTCCATTCAAAAATTGAATAATGTTGGAAAAGCTAAAGCAACAACAGCAACTATGTATAAGCAGCATAAATATAGCAATGCAATAGAAACGCAAAATGTTGAAAAGTTCTGATAGAAGTGCAAATAAAGAAATGCAAATGCAGCCACAAAAATTAGTTTTGCTTTCACTTACGCTCAGTAAACTGCGGTGAGGCATTTTTGTGTGTGAGGCTTTAGATCTAGACTTACATATGTGCTCACTAGGACGTAATTCATTTGAAACGTGATGATATGCAACCGAAATAACTGTTTATTTGGCTGGATGTGAATTTTGGCCAATGCACCTAAATTTCTCAACACAACTCAATTTTTCCACTGATTTATATTTTGATTTTTCGACTATGGCAGCAATCGATGTACTTAGGTTGCGCTCTAATTGTAATTTTTATACAAATTTTAAAACCATTTCCAAGTTTCTATTGTGGTGAGTAGTAATTTTCCAGTTTGTTAGAAAGAAAGGAACAGAAAACAGCAGTCATAAGTGTATATGTATATTGTTCTTCATAAACTATTCTAGGGTTGGTTTTACATTTCAGGATTGCTGAACAAAAACAAATATTAATCATAGAAAATCGTTTTATTAATTTTCAAAATATTCTTCATTAAGATACACGGTCAACCATACCATCGAGAAGCACTGATCCTTAATAGAGCTTCATTCATCAATGCACTGTTGCTGAGTTAATCTACGTCGAAAGTTGTAAAAAATTATCGCGCACAAATTTTCCCGACTTAACACCAATTTTTGTCCGAGTTGAATATTTAAAGTTACTGTAAGCAATACAAAAAGCGCTGGTATAACAGAACGTTCCGAGTATATACAACATCAGATATGTCAAACTTTACAATGGAAATGTAAGTTGGCAAATTGCAACACTAGAGATGCCAAATCTCAAAATATAAAAGTCAACCCACGTAATTTGAATTTTGATTATCGCCACTAACTGTATTTTCGAAGCATCTCCGTTCGCTTATCTGCTTTATTTTTAGCTTCGAGGAGAGTTAGCAGAAATTAGTTTGAAAATGTTCTAATGTTTTGTTCAGGAATGTGCAAAAATTTTCTATTTAAATGGATATAAGTACATATTTACATATAACTAGGTACCTATATACATTTGCATCATTTCAATTGGCCCAGTTCTGTTTAATAAAAACACAAATTCGGGTTGTGAGGAGTTTTCTGCCTCTACCACACATTTTTAATTTCACCCAACAAACAAGCATTCACCAAGGAATTCATTTTGATTGGATTTTTATTTAGCAAAAATGATATTGATTGGAAACATATTTTTTATGATTTTATTGTTGGAAGTTGTACTTTTGCCAAAGTTCAATAATAATTGTTAAAAATAGTGAGGGTGAGAGTTGAGAGAGAAAATAGTTTTAAAATATTACCTATAATTAGTCTAAGTTCTAGTGAAGAATTCTCATAATATGGAAGCCTACAATTCGAAATCAAAATTTCAAACCTCAAACACATTCATATTTAGAGAGAAGATGAAGTAATTTTTCCTCGAAAATTCTTTGGGAGGTCTGCAACTAACGGGAAGTGTTTGTAACAAATGAGAATTAAGTTTGTACAGCATTGATAGAATTCTTATAATCTTCTACTGGCTTCTGAATTACTAAATATATCGCCAAACCAGGATACAAATTGTAATTAATCTCCTTAAAATTTAGAAAAGTTACATCTGTAACTTTGCAAATTTCTTGATACTGCAGAGAACACCTGAATGCCTTCTTGTCGGTTTTGAACAGTTTTCATAATAATTGTCTAAAAGCTTTAACAGGCTATATTAAGTTTATCAAGACGTTTGCAAAACCTATAAGTAAGCAACTGAGACCCAATACCAAATATATATAAATGAGCAGCTTGACGAACTGAGTCGATTCATAACCTTTTCGACCAGGAGCTAATTGATCAAGTAGCCGGCCTTTGATCGATTTAAACGCTAATTTAGATCGATTTACCATTCAAAATAAAGATATTGTTTTACTACATTAATTCTAAGTCGAATTGAAACTGGAATGCAGCTTAGCGGGTTGTTGTCCACGCTGTAAATTTGTCTTTGCTGAACTCTGCCGGTTGTTGTCCCTACTGGAACTGGCCGATTAATGATCAGCTGTTATACTTGCATGTGTTCTTCAGTTTGTATTGTGTTGTTTTTCGTATTGCTATTTTATCAATGCACGCAACCAAATTACTTAGACATATCAGTCTGCCTCTATATACGCATATTAGTCCCCCAATTTGCATACGTCCTTTTCTCCCGAAGGACTTGCTCTTTCCTCGGAATGGCCCATATTGGATACGGCATATAGCTACCATACTAGCTGAACGTTTGGAATCAAATCCTTATGTGGAAGGCTCTTATATTTGTAGAGAAATATTCACGAAATTTGGCCCAAATTACAGTCAAAGACACTGCTATAATGTCCAAGGAAATTGTTTAAATCGGACCATATTAGCATATAGCTACCATACAAACTGAACGATCAAAATCCAGCCTTTGTATGGAAAACTTTTTTATTTCACTAGCAATCTTCTTCCAAAATTGGCACAGGTTATTTTCAAAAATAACGGTACAATCACTGAAGAAATTCTTCAAATCGGACCACTATAGCGTACAGCTGCCGTACAAATTCATCGAAGCAAATCAAGTTTTTGTAAGAAATATTTTGTACTACTGAAAAATACAGCCGAATTTAACGTTTTTTCTTGTTTTGTACTGAACTCGTACTAAAATTTTAATTTTTGACAGAGAGAATATAGACTAAATTCAAACGCAGTTTCGTATGAACAAGAGTCCTCGTTAAGGTACTTGTGTTGAGAATTGTGGCTTAACCTCGTTAAGGTACTTGGTAAAGTAATATATAGAAAATTCTATGTAAGTCGATAAAGGCTATAAAGGTGAATTCGCTGAAGTACTAATGTCTGGATGGCCGATTGAGGCATTAAAATGTAAGATAATAAGAAAATATGGTAATACAAATTCACTTTAGTTAACACAAAAATAAAACAACTCAATGAACATACTGAACGCAAATTTATGAGACAATGAATTAAAATGTATAGCGAATATTTGATGGGAGCATTTCAAGGAAAACATTACTTCAACGACTCGTAAACCAAAAATTTCAACCATTAGAAACACACATGTACGCAGAAGTACCTGCAATTAAAATTATCTTGCTCACACTCAAGCCTCCAACCGATTTTCAAATATATTTCAACTAAGTGCACGTTAGCTTGGCTTCCAAGGCCCATATGTTTTGCGAGTATTTGAGTGCCAGAAACACTTACCAAATGCGTTTTTGCATGCTACTCGTACGAAACTAATTATGTTACATCAAAATGAGCGAAGAGTGGAAAGCCTAAATATGCCTAACAGCCGAAATTACTGCACTCACGAAAATTATTTGCATGCATAGACACTTGGCTGCCGCCGCCGCCACCACTGCCACTGCCGTACGGGCCTAAACGTGCCGCTGCATGCGCCTACGCCACGCGGGGCTGTCGCGTCACGGCTGTCAGTCAGCTGTGGCAGGCGTCAAACGTCGGCACGTTATTTGGACCGTTATTAACCTTGGCGGCGCAAAGTACGCGAAATGTGTAGTTTGGTGCGGCACTTAAAACTGGCAAACCAAGTTAAATTGCCAACGGTAACTATAAATTGTGAATTGTGAAAGCGCCTAAAAACGGCGAAAAGCGGCGCACAAAACTTTTCGGAAACAAGTGCACAAAAAACAAAACAAAAACAACAGCAACAGCGCAATTCGACAGTTTTGAATGGACAAAATACCGCGAAATCAGCAAGTTGTCGGAGCGACCGGTGAAGGACGAAGGCCGCTGCAGAGGGAGGCACGCATATGCGCCAGCACGAAACTGCATAAGCAAATGTCACGTATACGCCGTGGGGCGCGACTTCAGTACGGCGCTTATTGTGGACGGCATGTGTAGCAGATGCCGGTGGAGAGTGTATGCATGTGTAAGTAGCTATGCAGGTGCATGTGAGTGTGCGTGTAAATATATTTCTCAACGAAACTGGTTATTTAGTTAAAAAATTATGGTTGTAAGAAATAATTTATGCAGCAGTAGCTGCGGCACTGGGGACCATGGATAAACAAGGTTGCTACTCGGCGGCCGGTAATGCGCTGGCAAGACGTATGATGTTGTTTAAGTTTAAAATACTCGAATATGTTTAAGTGCATGCATTTGGTGCTAGTTTATAGCGCTGCGTGTAAGGACGTTCGACTTCAAGCAACGAAAAAAGAGAAAAGAAATTAACGAAAATGTATTTAATAAAGGAATAAAAGAAAAAACGTTAACTTACGCTGCACCTAAGATGTAAAACCCTTCGCAGGTGCACTTCATATAGCACAAAAGGATATAAAAAGATCTGTGTCTTGATTTTGATCAGTCAGTTTGTATGGCAGCTATATGCTATAGCCATCCGATCTGAACAACTTATTCGAAGATTATAGCGTCTGTTTGAAAAATAATTTTTACCAAATTTTGTGAAGATATCTCGTCAACTAAAAAAATTTTTCGTACAAGGACTTTGTTATTTTTGGTCAGTTTGTAATAGTGGATCGATATCGGCAGTTGCCACAAATGAGCACCATTGTGAGGAGAAAAGAACGTTTGCAGTTTTTCAGAGCGATATCTCGAAAACTGAGATCCCAAGTTGCTTACATACATTTATACAGGCAAACATACTTGGCTAAATCGACTCAGCTCGTCAACCTGATCATTTACTATCATGATTGTACTTCATAGAATATATGTTTATATAAGGAACATTTCCAAGGCTGGTTTGTGGCCCCACGGGCGTATATTAATAACTACCCTCTCCTGTGAGCCGTATTTACCAGCCCCTCTGCCCCATACTTCCTCATCGGTGCATGCCTTTGAGCTGCCACCACACATTTACGTAACTCGCGTGAAGTTATTACTGCCACACCTGCCGTGCTATCAAAGTGTGCAAATGTTGTTATTTTGTAAATATATATTTACAAGTATAAGCACACGCACTTGCAACACCGCTGTGTCAGTGAAAATGCGCTTTGCCACTCTTTCATCGCCGCGTAAACTGCGTTTAAATTTATATAGTTGCCATATACACATAAATATTTTGTTGATTGTTGCTCTTGCGCTGCCCTAATTCCAACGTAAATAAATATGTGTGAGCACACCTACACACATACATATACACATGTAGGTACGAACACATGCAACGGTGTATGCCGCAGCGGTGGCATGTTTTGCAGCGCCATTTGGCTTCGTTTCAATGTTTTTTCCAAATGGTTACTTCACAAAAGGATGATCTGGCAGCCGTTGCACATTTGCGTCACTGTGAACTTTGCGCTGTTTATGCCGTTGGCATTGCCTCGACCTGGCTCTGGGTGTGGCACGTATGCAAATACACAACGGTATTTCCACACAGCATATAACATACAATGTGCATTACGCTCAATTTAACAGGCAGCCACTGTCTGTCTGACTTCCTGCGCAGGTATGAGTGTGTGTGTGTGTGGGTATGCACGTGTGTGTGCATGTGGGCTTGTGTATGGGTATCGGCTTGCGAATAGCGCGTTATCAATTGGGTTTTTGCTGTGGCTCCGCTGTTTTATGACAGCCGCATAAAGGTGGGCCATTAAATTTCAGTGGAAAAGCGGGGCCACAAGCAGTTTTATTGAGGTCAAAGTTCAGTTTTCACCAGCAATGTGGATATCTTGATAAATGTTTATTTATTTTTCTCGTTCTAATATATGTGGATGGATTTTTACCTTTAAACTATAATTTTCATACTAAAAAGTCAATTATGAATTTAGATTTTGCGATGTGTTTTCAGTTTGAATTACTTTATTTCCAAGCCAAAGTAGACAATATTGTATACTTCTTGCAACGTTTTTAAAATAATAATTTTCACATCTAAAATACCAATTATTGTTCAAAAAAAAAAAAAACAATAAAAATGTTCACAATAACGAAGTTTCCATATAAGAACTTGATTTTGATCGTTCAGTTTATATGACAGCTATGTACTCGTATATGCTGTGGCGGTCCGATCTAAAACATTTTTTTACATGTTATAGGGTTTTCTTAGTAAATGCTCTACACTATATCTCGTAAAGATATCTCACCAAATATAAAAGATTTCCAATCAAGGACTTGAATACGATCATTTATTCCATATAGGAAGTATATGCTATAGTAGTCGGATTTGGAAAATTTCTTCAAGTATTATAAGGTTGACTTTAAAAGTAATTTGTGCTTAATTTACTAAAGATATATTATCTAACACAAAAGATGTCCATACAAGACTTGTTTTAGATCATTGCCTTTGTATGGCAGCTATACGCTATAGTGGTCCGATATCAGCAGTTCCGACAAATGAGCAGCATCTTGGAGAGAACGGTTCGTAGCCGAAATTTCAGTAAATAATGAAGTGAAAACCCCCAGAACATGTAGGTGTCAGAGTCTCCCAATCAATCACCCATCTCAAAGCTGTGAAGACTTCTACAGGGTTTCTGCATACATTCCACACATTGACACAGTCATGCAAGATTTAAAAACGCGGTTTTCCGATGAAGTTCTTGAAAGTACCAATTTGAGTCAGCTCTTACCAAAAATTTAGCCTAAACTTGGAAGAAAAAGATACAACTGTACTCACTGAGTGCCTAGTTAGACGTTTTGGGGAAATCTTGCCAGGAACCAAGAACTGCAAAAATCGAAGCTCAAAGCAGCAGTAGCGCTATGGCAACAACTATGGAAGATGAAAATGACTACGGTAACGCTTTCTGCCTTAGAAACCCTCAGCACTTGCGGTAAGGATAGCATTATATACGGCGATTCATACTCTTCTTCACGTACTTTGCGCTTTGCCAGCCACAAATGCTAGCGCTCAACTTTGCGCCGAATCAAGACTTGGCTCAAAACAATGATGCTCCAGAAAAGATTGAACTGCTTAGCATTTTTCAACATAAACGATGACATTGGTGTGGTACTAGAAGAAGTAATAGTAACACATTTCCCAAATCAAAATATAGTTTTCCCCCCAGTACTCTACTCTCGAGCCGCCCCTGTTCGCAGCTAATCTCATTATGATTTATATAATTATGGGTGGTAAACCTGTTACACAAAATTAAGTATTAGAGATTTTATAAAACATATTTATTTTATCTGGCAACCCCAAAAGAATTTTTTTTTTTTGAAGTTCGATAAAGTATAAATATTTTAATATATTTTTATATTAATCACTTTTTTATCGAATATATGTGGCAATATTTTTTCTTAAAGGATGGCTACTTCTCATGGACTTCGTAACGGAACTCCGACTAGTATCTGAGAAGATCAAAATGGTCTATGCATGCCTCTTTAGAATACCAGACTAACCTAACCTAAAAATGGAATTTTGTCAAAATTTTAATTTTTTTATTCATGATAAAGAAAATTAAGTTTGCTTCTGAATTTATTATTGTGTTAAAATACCAAAGCAAAGTCTGTACTGTTTAAATGCACGTGTGCAAGTTTCTACGAGTCACAGTAATCTGCTTTCAGAGCAGAAAAATCGAAAACGCTTATGTACTTGCTTAGTGTAGGCGAACAATGGCGTCACTCGCTACTCGTTACAATGTAACAACTCGTACTCGATCAACATTTTCCATTTGCTGCACACTTACTGATGAAATTGCGATAATTTTCTTGTGCTTCAACACTTTCTTTACTCCGCCCAAAACCCTTTCGGGCGCATTTTTAATCCTGCTGCGCTGCGTTGCATGCCACACACGTTTCCACCATGAGCGCGACTAAGTTATGAGCAGTATTGTGTTCGTAACGGACGAAATAACGCGATGTGGCAAGTATGTGGCAGCCGTTGCACAAAGGCGCTGCAGTCAAACCAAAGCAACACATTATGCAAGTTTTTATCGCTTCCCGTTTCCTCCTTGCTTCTTTGGGCTTCTTGCTGCGTTCTGATACCAAAAAATTAAGTGGCATAAATGCAACATTTTATTGCATTGCATTGCATTGCTGCTTATTTCGTGACACGCGGAGAAATTGCACGACCACTACTACACTGGCATTTCAGCTGTTTACTTACCTTCAACGCAGAAAAGTATAAAACCGAATCACGGTTACTATCAGCCATAAGAGTGAAGGGGGACTGCAAGATACACGCTACTTGCTACTTGCAACAATTTATCACGGCACCTTAATTTTGTATGCTCGCAACATCGGTCGCACCGGACTCCCTGGTGGCATGGGCCGAAACTTGAAATTCGGTTGATATCGCCGAGTACGCCGCTGCGACTGTCGCGTCACGCTGTTGTGGCAACATCATCAAGCCTGCTAGCATTATCAGTCAAGTAGTTAACATTACTTATCTGCGCCTGAAGATGCGGGCACACCATTTATAGCCTCGGCTGGCACTCTTTCCCAGCGCTCCTGCCTGTCACTCTGCGGCGCCTTCAATGGCGACATTTATGATGTGCTCGCTTTTCGCTTGCTCTTCGCCCAATCAGCGACGGCAGCTGTTGTTGCCTTGCCGCTGTCATTGCTTTGTTGGTGGCTGTCACCATTATGGTTATTGTAGTTGTTGTTTTAGTTCACTGTTAGCAAGCAGTCCATCATGCCGCATGACATCTGCATTGAGTGCACAACCCGCAGCTGGTAGCGCTTTGATTTATAGAGTATATTTGCTAATGACATTTGCGGCGGTGAATGTGGGGCACGAACGCTAATAAATCGCGCACTAGTCAAAGCGCGCGTGTGCTCGTCAAATGCGCTATATCAAACTAAATTGTCAGCCGCAAAAAGCCGTATATGAAATATATGGAGGTAACCCATTGTTGTTGTTTTTGCAATGAATACAAAAAATGTTGAAAACACTTCCAGCCACAAATGTTTATGAAATCCCTGCATTCAAATGGCTAACCATTTAGTGATAAAGAACAAAGCATTAATTTTTAAATGGGCTGACTCCGAACAACAACAATCCTAAATAACTGTATTACGCAGAAACTCAAATAATAAGACAACGCAGCCACCGTTCAAACAGAAAGGTTCTAGTTCGGTAGAGAAGCTCACAACAGAGAACTATTTGCGCTTTCATACCTTCGAGGGTTGGCTTTAACAATTTTAGATATTGGGTAGTCGAAAAAGTATTTTCGTACTTCTAATCAAACTTCAACTTATTTTGTTTTAGATTTATAATGAAATTGAATGAACCAAATATGTACCATTTTGGTCGACTTCTCTCATTTTTTGCCATTCATCCGCTAGACACATGATTCCATCAGTGTAAAACTTTTTTGGTTTCTAGGCGAAAAACTGCGACAAGTACTTTTCACAGGCTTATCTTGGAGCCCATTTAACTCCATTAAGGGAGTTCTGCATTGACCGAAGCAATGGGTTGTCCGATGATGCAAGGTCAGGGCTATATGGTGGATGCATCGAAACTTCCCAGCTAAGCTCTCCCAGTATTTTCCGAGTCATCAAAGGTGTGTGTGGTCTAGCGTTGTCTTAATGGAAGATCCTTTCTGTTGATCAGTTCTGGCCGTTTTTTTTCGATTGCTTGCTTCAATCTTATCAGTTGTTGACTGAAAAATGTAGAATCAATCGTTCAACCAGGCTGGAGCAGCTCATAGTGGATGATTCCTTTCCAGTCCCACCAAACACTCGGCATAACCTTTCGAGGCGTTAATCCTGGCTTTGTGACCATTTGCTGAGCTTCACCACGCTTGGACCATGATCTCTTTCGCACATTATTATCGTAATTGATCCACTTTTCGTCTTCTGTTACCATTTACTTCAGAAATGGTTCGATTTCATTTCGTTTCAGCAAAAAATTGCAAATGTTAATTCGGTCCATTAAATTTTTCAAAGACAATTCCTGTGATACCCAAACATCGAGTTCTTTCTGTAGCCAGCCTTTTTTAAATGGTTCAAAACCATTTGATGATGAATGTTAAGTTCCTTAGCGATGTCATGGCTGCTTATGTGACGGTCCTGGTCCATCTTTCCATAATTTCATCGACTTTTTCAACGATAGGTCGACCAGAGCGAGTATCTTTCACATTGAAATTTCCAGAACGGAAGGGAGCGAACCATTGTTGTGCCATACGAACTGATACAGCATCGTCTCCGTAAATTTCATTGGTGGCTTGCGTGGCATTCTTCTCTTTTTTATACAAAAATTTCAAAATATAGCTAATTTCTTCATTATTTTCACTCATTTTTGAACAGTTGTAACTTTTTTTTCAACTTCCTCGAATTTATTTGTTTTTTTGGTTTAATGAAGCTTAAGATCTCACCTTTCCAATACTATATGGTATGATTGGCAGCACTGAAGATATTCAAATGCAACGACATCTATTGACAACATACGAAAAGACTTTTTCGGTTACCCAATATTTTCTTTAATATTTTTGCAAATTAATTTGTTTTCTTTTGACGTCTCATTCGCACTTTCCATTTACTTTAAGTTAAGCTTTTTCTTTGAACATCTTTTTGTTTTTCTCTGAAGTTAGAACATAACAATAGCTATGCTACCGATTTCGCCAAAAAATGTGTACTTTTCGGCGTGAGCCACGCTATCCAACAAAAACACTACAATTTAAATAGTATCATTTAGTACCTGTAAAGTAAAAAAATCTTCATACTTGCAACACAGTATCAACTCTGCGGCATATCTGCAGAAAGTGGCAACGCGCTTCACACTTTGTTGGCAGCTGCGGCCCCGCTGGTTGCTGTCAACACATTTCCGGCAGGATTGTAAAAATCAAGGCTGCAGCTGTCATTAAATGCCACTGCGCTGTCGCAATCAGGCGAAATACAACCAAAGCGCTTAAGCGTCTTTCCACAGATTTCTTTTTTTTTTTTGTTTATTCCTTCATATTTTATTCTACTTCAAATGCGCTAAGAGGCAAAAATAAAAAGACCGTTTAACGCTTACAATTACAACAGGTAAGCGGTCTATTGGCCGGGTGTCTTCTTGGCTGAATCCAGCTGATATACTTGTCGATTATGGTGCTAAGCCCAGAGAGCCGCTCAGTGTATGTACATAAATCTGGAAAATGAGATGAACAGTTATAATCACGTACTTGCCGCAGTCAACATTAAGAATACTTAGTAACGACTGATGTTGTTGCAATTGCAGTTACGTCGCCTATAACTACCAACGCCGCGGCATAATTGCGGATGTGTTGAAAATATGCAGTCTTCGGGGGCTTCCATTCGGTTCGTTTGTGTGTAAAATGTCTAACGTTGTCAATTTTTTGCCGGCAGCTGCAGCCAACTACAGCAAACAACTTTAAACCAGCGGCGCTTGGCTCTGATCGGGAGTATTTACGCTGGTGCTTATTGCACAAAGCCGTAAACTCCAGGAACTGCAGCAGTGATTAGTTACATTTTGTATTTTTATAGGCTTATTTCTGCGGTGCTCACTGAAGTGTAGCTTTTAGCTAAGGCTTCATTTCTTTCTTTAGATATACAAGTAAATTCGCCGTCCATGTGTGAAGTTCGTGAATATTTTATTTCAGCGTTACGTAATCTGCCAGATATTTAGTCATGCTGCTCTTCATTTTATTTGTAGTTAGATCTATTTTCAAAAGCTTTGGACTTTCTTGCCTTTAGGGAGTCATCCTGCGTGACGCAAAGTGGCATTTCGGCGGAAAAAATAGGATTTTTCCACTTTCCAATTTCAAAACTTTAATGGATTTTGCTTTGTAAAGAAATATTTGGATAAAAATTCAACAAGGTTTTTTATAAAAAGTGAAATTTTATAGTTAAAAAAACTAACAGAAGTCGACGGAAAGTTATTCAATAAAATCAGATTGAAATTATTGCCCAAATAAAGAATTTTTTTTGTGTGTAAGTTTATAGCTATGGCTTTTCTTTTATTTTTTAGTGAAAATATAGCACCTACTTGTTAATAAAAAAAAATTTATTCAAATTGGCAAAGTAAGCTAAGTTTTATAATTTTTCAAAAATTATACTAAAAAATATCAACTTTTCATTTTTTGATGGAAAAAAACTTTATGTGCTTTGCCTTGCTTAGCCATCTTACTATAAAAAAATGAAAGTTCCGAGTCTGCACTTTCAATTAAAAAAAAAAACCGCCAATTACCGTCCCTTTTAGTAACATCGATTTTAATTTCCACAAATACTGATGTCTTCAACAGACTTCTTATAACTTCGGATCCTTACATAAGTAGCTTAAGGCGTCATTCGAACAAAATTTCCTTAGAACTAGATCCCATTGTTAAAGATATGGTGCTTGCATAATATTACAAATAAAAACTAACACAATTTTTCGCCTGGTACATATTCAATTAAAACATTGCATATTATGTTGGATTTTTATCAAGGTAAAGGTATAAATAACGTCACTTTGCGTTTAAGTTTAATTTTTTTTCATCAGGAGAACTCAATTAAGAAGTGTCCCGAATTTCAAGTCCCTAGGTTCAAAAATAAAAATTTTGGCAATTGCAGTTATATGGGAGGTGGGTGTGGCAGTGGGCGGTTTTCCAAGACTTTTTCAAAATTTCCTAATTTAGTCCAGAGAAGTGTTTCTACAAAGTTTCATTGTTGTACGACCACTCCTTCTATTTTTTTCCAAGAAATGTATGGAGCGGTGCCACTGTGTGACGCCGGCTTTTCTAAATGTATTTTTCAAAGTATTTGTTGTAAAAAAATATTAAAACAACCACACCGCTTAAAAAGTTTGCTATATATTTATTAAGTCATTGGTTTTAATATCTATAATTCCAGCAGACTGACCAACTGGCCAATCAAGAAAAAAAATTGTTTGTGTTCCACCAGGGCAACGCCAGACCACGCACTTCGTTGATGACTCGTCAGAAGCTACGGGAGCTCGAATGGGAGTTTTATCACATCCACCATACAGCCCGGATATAGCGCCAAGTGATTACCACCTGTTGCTGTCCATGGCGAACGCCCTTGTTGGTGTACGGTTGAACTCAAAAGAGGCTTTTGAAAAGTGGTTGCCCGAGTTCATCGCAAATAAGGAGGTGGGCTTCTACGAGGGGGGTATTATGAAGATGCCGTCTAGATGGAAACAGATAATCGAACGAAACGAAGAGGTTAGATATTGAGGCGGCAGAGTCTTCTAAAATTCGCGTGATGCACAGGCATCCTAAAGAATGAGTACTTCTCTTGGACCGAGGAACTGAACTTCATTTGGTATCGCAAAGGACTAAACCTGATTTATGCGTGGCTTATTGGCCTACCAGATTAACCTAACCTAACCTTACTCGGTTTTCAAATAAATCAGTGCACTCTTTTTACACATTTCTTGCCAAGAAAGTTGTTGAGCTAAAATTTCCACTTCTGCGACTGAGACGAAACGATCTTTCACTAAGTAACGTTAGAGAGGCAGTCTATTTGTCAGCAGGGGCAAAAGAAAGCTATTTATATTTGCTTATAAGTAACGAAATCATACATTACGCTTAAATGAGTTTCTAGTTCCATTTCTAATGAGACATCTTCGTAGCTTTCCCACTTGATCATCCAACCAATCAATTAAAAGTCAATCGGATATAATTCCCGAAAACGAAAAGCACTGTCGTAAGACCAGTGCTACAAGATAACATATTATATAATACTACAAATTGCACAATTTAAATTTAAAAGAAAATATAAAACAAACTGCCTGCTGCTTAAGCAACGAAACTGAGGCATTGCTGCTTCGGCAATTCTCTCCGATCCGCAAAGGAATGTATCAGCAACAAAAATAGTATTTTAACATAAAACAAGAATGTGCACAAACACTGCGTACTGTTGATTGGAGTTGTGCTTGAAATTACCATAAAATTTCACACTTCATTGAGCAAATTAATGCACTGCTGTTTGCCACTTGAATTCAGACAAAATTTATACAAATTTGATTCATGCATTCGCCGAGCCATTCAATCACTTCGATTACTTCTAACGGAAGCAGAACTAATGAATGGCAGCATAAGAAAAAAAACACGAAATGTTACTCAAGAAATGCTGCGCTAGCACGCGCTGAAGGGAAGCGGGCAGTGTGTTGGTGCACACACCATGAAATGAATGTAGCCAAATGATAACTGGCTGGCGACCGAATGACTGGCTGGTTGTCTGCCTGACTGGTTTTCGGCTTGAAGCCACCAGCACCGCCGCCGCCGGCGCTGACACTGGCTCTGCTTGAGTTCACCGCTGCGGCAATGCAAGCGCATGCTTGTGCATTCATTAGTGCAGCCAGTGCTCTGAGTCGAGACGTCGAAAGATAATTAAACAAAGTAGTCAAGGAATTGGCATAATTGCTTTGAAATGCACACAAGTGCACTCGGCAACAAATCGAACGGCACGACATTTCGTTGAACGCTGCAGACAGGCTGGTGGAAAGCGTTAGTCTTGATTACCATTTGCCACAACTAAATCGAAGTGCAGCAAAACGCGTTGAGTCTTTGCTTTTTATTTTTTGGTATTTTGCATATTAAAGCGTAATTTCGTATCTTGAGTATTGCGGCAGCAGACTAGAAAATTTGACAATATTGCGCAGACGAATTGGCATTTCGGGCGGAAGAAATATCATTTATTTTCAATGAATTTTGACTGATTTTTGAAAAAATAAACCTAAATAAAAGCATGCAACAGCGCACACAGGCAATTTGTGGCTTATCTGGGCATAAAGTGCAAGCAATGTTTTATACGCAACAACTTTTGCGAGTTGCATTACGTTTTGTATCTGTTTTTGTATTTTTTTGCTGTTCTTCCGAACTCATGCAGCCTGCGTTGACTGCGCTGTCGTTGCAGCCGATAAATCGCAGCTGTAAAAATTGCTTATATTTTACACATATGTGTTGTTTTCAAATAATTTTTCGTCTCAACAGACTTCGAGTCCCAAGAAAAAGTGCTGCTCTCCCTTCGCAATTGCCATGTCACGTATACGCCATGGCGCTCGATTGTACGCGCTGTGTATGTAAGCCCATATTGGTTTCTTTTCAGCCTTTTGGTTTGTTTTCCTGTCGCTGCTCTGCTTTGTTGTCATCGCTCTCTTATACGCACACAATCAGCCAATTTCGCTCTGCAATTGAATTGAAACAATATTTTCCTTTGCCATTTCCTCAAGATAGCGAGAGCACAGTGCAGCTTTCTTGCTTTCTGACTTCAAAGCTAGCTAACAAGCAGCAGTCTATAGGTTTAGCTGTAAATTTCAAAATATAAAGGAGGAGACGCTTTAAAGTATATTTATAATTGATTATCGTGACGAACTTAGTCGATTTAGCCGCCAATGAACGTCTCTCTATTCGTTAATGTATACCCGAAATAATTCCTCATCTTTGAGATATCGACCAGAAATTTTGCACACGTCTTTCTTTCACAAAGCCACTGCTCATTTATCGGATATGCACATATCGGACTACTATAACATATGGCTGCCATATAAACTGACCGATCGGAATCAAATGCTTGTATGGAAGACTTTGTCATTTCACGCGATATCTGCAAGAAATTTGGCATGAATTATAAGCTAAGGGGATAATGCAATCTCCGAAGAAATTGTTCAGATCGGGTCGCTATAACATATAGCTCTCATACAAACTGACCGATCGAACTCAAGTTTTATTTGGAAAGGTATCTTGAACAAATGTAGCAAAGATTATTATTTTAAATTGCATTGCTGCAATATCGGAAGGAAGATCTTTTTATACTCCACAAGCCCTAGTTCACTTTTTTTCTTGTTTACGAAACAAAATAAATTTCCTACTATATTATATTCTCCGTTCAAATTTTACTTGAAATTCTTGCTTTCTTTATTTCTCCTTCAAACTTTTTATTTCGCTTTTAGAACACTGTACTCAGTTTTCCCTTCACAATGTAAAACGCACACATAAAAACTACAAAGTCTTTTACACAAAACTATGTTTGTGCACGGCGTTTTCCTGCTCAATAGTCGAAATGAGATTTCTCCCAAAGTTATTCTGCTCTGCTTCTTTTACTTTCTTTTTGTCGCCAAACTTGCAAGGCAACAAACTTGTCAACTCCATACATTGTACAAGCATCTTCTTTGCCTTCTTATGTCACTTTTATTCCTCGCATTTATTTGGCTTATCCGCTGCGTACACCTGTCTGTCTGACAGCCGCAATTTTTAAATTCGCCTCGCTGCATGCGGCGGTCGACGGTCGGCGGTTGGGTGTAGCAGGTAAGCAGCGCCTGCTGCTTACACAGCAAAACATATGTATATGAATATATATTATTGGCATATATATATTGTATGTATATATGCTGTTAAACAAACGCGTTTATGGCATTTCGTTGCGGCGTACTTTGCACCTTTTGCCACCTTTTCTGTTTATTTGTGTATCTGTATATGAATTTATTTATATTTTTATTGGCATCACTCGCTTTGCGGATAGTTCGATGGTTTGTTGTCTGTTTGTGATCGTTTTTCCGTTATATTTGTGCAATAGCCGCAAGCCAAGAGCCACAAACGACGCTTAGTTTGCTTGCGTTTGAGTGGAAATAAAACAAAAATTGCAGTTTCTTTCACGAGACGATTTGATATGCTTGTGCGCCGTCTTCTTTAGCAAGCCTTTTATGATTGTTTCTTTTCATTTTATTTTTATTTTTGGTATATTTCGTTTCCTCTTTTATGGGTGCTTTGGCTATGAAATTGTCAAATTGTATGAAAACTAAATGAAATAGAAAATTGAAAAATTCATAAAAGACTGAAGCGAGGATGCTGGGCAATTGTATGTGGCTGCAGTGGAGCGATTTTTACAGTTCTTTAGATTAGATTTTCCACAAGCTTGTATCTCGAATTAACTTTCAAATAAATTCTATTAAAAAAAATTTCAATTTCTGCGGCTGGGTTAAGAACTTGTAAAGTTTAATAAGATATAGTGGCTCAAATTTGACTAGATATAGCTCGTAATACAGGTTTAAGTTCTACAAGCCTTCTTTGATATAATTTCCTGTATCATATTTATACCTTAAGGCTTAAGCAATTATTTCATATATGTGGCAGCGCGCTTTACTGTCGCTTTAATCCGAAAGTCTGTATCCTCAATTGAGGAGTTATATTCTTGGCTCGATTTTGTGGAATACACTGCGACCTGTGATCGATTGTGCCCTCTCCGAGTTCTAGGCTTAACTTGCAGCACTTGAGTGCTGAATATATGTCGACTCATAGAATGCTTCGGTCATGCGAAGCTTGAATTGCGGCCAAAAATTTTGGATGGCATATTTACTCTATGTCTATGTCGAAAATACTTTTTCGACTACCCAATATCTCCAACATTTATAGTGAAAAATCGCCTAAATTACCATCGGTGCCAGAATTATTAAAAACTGCTCGAATTGTTTTATTCTAAAATGTACTAAACGTCTTTCCGGAGTTGCGATTCAAGCTGTCCTATGTTGATGTAGCAAAGTTTAATCCCTGATTCAGTTTCAATTTCGATTTCAGGTGGAGGCTGGAGCACGCGATATCGAAACACAGTTTCGCCTTAATTCGTCTGCAGCTCGTAAGTCAGTGGCATTTGTAGGTTATGTTTTCAAGGTTAGATTTGCACTTTCTATGCTTGACTGTAACTTAAGATAGAGGACCCCTTACATGAGTATCGTATTCCGATATCGAATATCGACCTATCAGATACATATCAAACTTATATCGACTCTTCACAAAGATTTTTTATTAATATAAACTAATAAAAATCCCCTTCATAAATTTACAGGTGCCACCAACAAACGTTAGGTCAACAAAACCACATATTATAGCCAGTGCAATATATTACCAGAGTATATAAGTGCCCTACACCTGGAAAATCGCCATAATTAAGTGACTCCGCGTAGGTAGATGTTGGAATTTATTGTAATTTATTTTTCTCTGGCCACATTTTACTGCATTAATGAGTTAATGACCACTTGAATTAACTGCGCCTAACTCTGTCGCTGTCTCAAGTGGCCATTGAGAGCCATTGAAAATGCAATAGCCCGGAAATTGTAACAGGCACGGCACAAATGAGGCTAGAAAAATTTCAAAAAATATGTAACGCAACTCCAATAAATGAGAAATTCGCTAATTTAGAGGCACAGCATAAATCGTGCCGGCACACGGGCAGCGCGGCATGCAGCATGCGATGTAGCGGCATGGCAATGGCCAATTTATAAAATTAATTCAAATTTATTAAAAAGACAGTGCAAATAGCGAAGAGCGACGAACGGCGAGGGGCGAGGGGCGGCTCGCGCTGTCGGCAGACAGGAGCAGGTGGCACAGCGCAGCGGATATTATGGCGCGACAGTATCGGATGACTGCAATCGAAATGTTACCTGCTGTGCGCAATAAATTACCAACACGTCGGAAGCGAACAGACGTGCGCAGAGCTGGAGCAGCGGCATAGATATCTGTGCAGGTGGCAGGGCCAACGCGGTAGACACGGCAGCGCCAGAAGCGAAAAGCAATAGCCACAGCAATAGCCACAGCAACAGCAAACAAACGAAATGGTGGAGCTGCGCTACCGCTGCTTATATAACGGTTGTTGCCACAGGAGTGAGGCATTGGCGCTAAATATAGTTGAAAACCACACAGACACACATATAAAGCTAATAGTGAACGCGGCGCGGCTACAGCGCTGGTGGATACATGCATATACGTATCGATGTGGCAAAGATATGCGGAAGAAGTTGTTAGAAGACCTGCATAAAATAGAATTACAATAAATAGAGTGTGACATGCTATAATATGAAATTAGCCTAAAGTGAATTGCTTTTATAATTTTTGCCTTTTCCCTGCTACTTGTTTTTCCCACAACTACACAACAAACACACACACATACACATAACAAACACGCAAGAGCAACACGCTTACATCTACAAAACGGTGGCATGTTGCACGTATTGGAGACACAACATAACGCCGCCATTAAACTCACCTCCACAACGAGTAGTTTTCGCCTGGCCGTCGCGCCCGCCGTCCTCTCAAGCTCCATACATTTGTGTTCGTGCACATATACATACATAGTTGGAGGCATGTACCGTTATTGCTGTTTCTCTTTTTCTTACATTCTGCCTTCTTGCAATAAGCCAAGTAATTCCCTCACAGTTAGCTTGTGGCAATAAAACACATACTAAACACTTGGCGGGCGGCCACAGCGGAGGGGCGCCAACTTGTAAAGTGTCTACGAACGACTCACCTTTATTGTGACAATATTTGCAGTGAAATAGTGCTAATGGCATTATGGCAGCGCTCGTCCGCCCGCATGAGCATATAATTTTATGCGTCCTACGAGCGGCGGTGGCGAGTGGTGGTTAGTGCGAATAAGTGCTGGAAGAGGAAATGGCAACTTCCGCAATTAAAGCGAGTAATCGTTTATAGATAACGTGCATAAGAAATCACTAACATTTACTGCTGCTTCGGAAAATGTTACACTTTTACTTCGACATAACGGTGAGAATTGCTTTCGTGTAATTACACTCGCAACCGAATACAAGAAAGACATTAAACGGAAAGAGTTTTTGTTGTAGTCATATAATATTTCAAGGAAAATTTATCTCAGGATATGCTTCACTTTAATTTTGCTTGGAGTTTTGGAAGGTTTAACGTAAAATAGTAAGGCTGAAAACCATCCGAATTCGATACAACCTGTGATAACAGTATTCAGAAGCACTTATTAGGCTCACATACAAGTATAATGGATATATGTGTTACCAATATCGGCACAGGCTTACTTTACGGCAAGATACTTGGTTGGTTAAAAAGAAAGGCGCATGAGCTCCAGCCATTAGGCCCATTGAGTAACCAATTTAAGCCTGCCCA
The DNA here is from genome assembly GCF_016617805.1 of Bactrocera tryoni. Taxonomy (NCBI): domain Eukaryota; kingdom Metazoa; phylum Arthropoda; class Insecta; order Diptera; family Tephritidae; genus Bactrocera; species Bactrocera tryoni. The sequence goes on from NC_052500.1 coordinate 3,960,182, forward strand.
ATGTGAGTATCGACTCCGTGGACATTACAGCAACTCTACCTCTAACGTAGATGTGAGTCTTTAGGAGTCTTGGGACCTAATCGTCACACACAAGGTGCATCTAATATTTTTTCCATAGCTCCGACAGACTCTCCACCATGGAGCGGTTGACTGCAACGTTTTTACGGAGTTGATGCCCAACGTGAAAACTTCCCTTTCGAAGTATTCCATGTCGATTTTTAACCCCGCCCTGTTTAAGGAAGACGACGACAGGATTAGGTCCATTAGACCATTGCTGAACGCCCCTCCAGATCTGAAATATAAGTGTCGATAATGGCGTAGCTGAAAGACGGGTCATCTCCGCTTAGGACTTTCTTTTACCCTCTGCCTCGTTACTGGTCATTTTCTTCTTCCCGGTACCTGAAACTGATGGTCCATTACAGTCCCGTTGAGTCGGTCTCTTGCAAGAGGCATAATACTTCACTCTCTTTGAGCATTTAGTAACTTCGGCTGTACGGAGTGGTTTACCGGATTCCGGAGGTTTCTTATTTTCGGGGAACGTCCCACGGCTGTGAGCGCAGGGTGCAGCAGTCAGTATCCGACGAGCTTTCCACAAGTCTGTGAGTGAGGTTGAGGCTGCTCTTGTTGTTCATTTTCATTACGTGCATTTTTACGTTATGCTAAAGGTGGATGGGTCTATCAGAAGATATTCTTCGCTTATTCCTCCTATTTCCCAATATGCTTACTAAAGTCAATTCGGAAGAGGCCCCTAAAACCTTCGTTCTTTCCAACCCTCCTTCTTACAAAATCAACGAGAAAGGCGAAGGATAGTACAGTAGTACAGTACAGTAGTCTAGGCCTTCGAAAAAAATCGAACCTCTCCATAATAAATGGAGAAATTTAACTTTCTTATACATATGTGGTTCCAGAGGGGTGAACGTCATCATATTCGTGTAAAGAAGCGATAGTACAGATAGAGTATATTCGAATTAAAAAAACGAGTTTCCGAGAAAAAAATATGGCGAAGGAGTCACGGGAAGCTCCAAAATAAGTGCATCTAAATCACCATAAAGCTCGGAGGTGGAAATATTAGTTTAGTTTGATGTTGCTTTAGCTGGTGGTCTATCAAATCAGGTAATGGTCGAAGGCAAAATGATGAGAGACTTCTACGTACAGATGCTAAGTACAAATTTATAGCCAGAAGCGCAAAAAATGGGCTTACAAGTCGGGTTGCGAAATAATATTTCGATCAAAAAACGATAGAACTCCTACCATAGCCTCCCAATGATCTGGCTTAAAATCTATCGAGCATTTATGTCAATATTGGGATGGTAAGCTCGACCGTTCTTCTTGCCGTTCCAATAAATAAGAAGTTTTTAATAGATTGAAGAACTGCTGGGAAACTACAACACAATCGCTTCTTCAGAACTTGGTAGACTGCAGGATTCGACGTCTTTAGCCTATAATTAATGCTAAAGTTGGCAATACTAAATATTTAAGCACTACTTAGAAGGTAACCCTATAATATATAGGGATATACATATTACATCTACATACATAACCTTATGCGTGACCAAACAGGACTTTCGCCATTACCTCACTTACATGCAAGCAATTACGTAGAATCAAAGCACTGACTGACTTCCTTTTAACTAAATGTCAGTTGCTTGGATGCTGTGGCTGACACTGTCGATTGTTTCATTGGCTTGGCTCTTACGCCCGGATTACAAGTCGCTTTGCTAACCGCCGCCGCCACCACAAACACAATTAATGCATTGCCAACAGCAGCAGGAGTCAATCGCCAACACATACACACACACATACATTGTACATTCTGTGCTAAGTGAGCGCCCGTTGTAGCAATTACCGTTATTGTAGTGCAATGGTCTTGTAAATCGAATGTCAATTTTCGATTCATTTCACGGAACACTTAAGTATACAACGAACTACAGACTCCGACAGCCGAGGTACGCAGCGACCTACGATCCATGGTAGTCAACACGACGTGCCGGGCAGCCGAAGTGCAAACCAAAAGGAATGCAGAAGAGGAGAGTGCGACAAGTGAGCCAATCTTACGCTGCTGTAATTCTCAGCCCTTCTGTCGGTCATTAAGTGCTGCAGCGGGCACACATACACCTTCATACATGCTCATGGAAACAAATGTCGCGAGCAACCACAAATCTCTTTGAGTTCTCGTACATCACGCAAAGAAACATACACCTCTCACACGTCGCCGGGGCCTTTAGGTCGCCTACAAACGCGCTAGAATCGGAAGCGCATATAATTGCACATTTACAGGCAGCAGAGTAAAGCTGTAAGTTCTCAAGCGTCTAAGCAATCTCGACATTGAACCTTCAATTGTTCAAGTGCACGCTTGGATATATGTGTAACTACCGTTATTTACTCAGTTGTGTGCAAACGTGGAGCGTGAAATTATTTGTTCTATGTATGAGCGTTTGTTGGCTTTGCGGTTTATGATATTTGTTTTGCTGCGACTTGAATTGGTCTCTGCGCGCCGATTGCAATTTCTATAAATGGAGCGCCCGGCGCAGCGGCGTCGTAGCGTGTTGCGGCTTGCGGTCGATTTTCCATTAAATCGAATCGCAACGAAGCGAAGCGAAATCAAATCGGTACTGTCGATTTGCAGATTCGATTGCTGTGTAGCGCTTTTGTGTCTGCGGTGCGGCTGGGCATTTGCATGGGGTTAGGTGTGCGCCATTTATGTCAAAAATGTGCGGCGAAAATGTGGAAGTATTTATTTGGTATACAAACAAATAGTATCGGAAAGTATCTCTAAACTCTAGTAACTCCTCCTTTTCTTTTTATTTTTCTTTTTCAGTCTTTCTGGTTTCATATTTAATTCTGCATAGCACTGTTGCATCACAATACTTTTCCTCCAGATTCATCTCGACGACCAAGCCTAACATTCTTGTATTTAATAAAAATATTTTTACTTCAAACTTTGTTTTTCTTAACCACGCCCATTTAATCAGCCCTGTACGTGACTGTGTTGGCATAAAAGCTCCAATTAAATGCGTCCTACAAATACGAAATTAAAGTAAAAGTGTTACTGTACTGAAATTTCCGTATATACATATGCATATGTAAATGAATATATAGGGTGCTCTTGGAAATATTAGATTTTCTATAGGAAAATTTGTCACACCAGCTTTCAACCAAAAAACACCTGTCTTTGACATTTATGCACGATATTCTGTTAGGAAAACTTTCACTATTTCTTTTTATACCCTGAACAGGGTAAGTAGGCCACGATGTTTGTAACATCCAGAAGGAAGCGTCAGAGACATTGTAAAATATATACCATTTATGAAATCAGCATGACAATATGAATAGACGTCGCTATGTCCATCTGTCTGTCCGATTCTGGGTATGTTCATTATCATTCGAACGAACATACTTTGGCATTTATTTTTTGAAGACTATCTTTTTTTAAATGTTGGCCTACGTCTCGGGATTGTCCATCTGTTGAGTCCAATTTTTGATGACCCGATCGAGCATTTCGACTAGTAACTGACGAATGATACGCATAATGTTTTATTCAAAGGCCTGAATTGAAGCGGAATTGTCCGCATAGACTTTACATATCCTTACAGGAAAAAGTCCAAAGGTGTGATATAACGTGATCTTGGTGGCCCAAAACAGGAAACGATGACTGATTTGATGTGTTGGAAGTAGTGCCGTCTTGTTGAAACTAAATATCGCCGGGATGGCGAGCTTCAATTTTAATGATTAAATAGTCGGTTATTATGGTGCAATAACGATCGCCATAGAGGGTTAGGTGCTCACCGGCATTATTTTTGAAAAAATATGAAGCGATGATTCCACCGGCCCACAAACGACACCAAAACGTTGTTATTTCTGCATAAAATGGCAGCCCTTGAAGCTCTTCTGATTGATCTTCGTCCCAAATGCGGGAATTTTACTTGTACCCATACCCATTGAACCAGAAATGGGCCTCAACGCTGAACAAAATTTGGCTCGAAAGTGTCAGACCTTCTTGTAACTTTCAAATAGCTCATAGAGCAAAGTGATGTCGCGTAGGTAAGAGGCTTGAGTTTTTGCACAAGCGTTATTCTGTACGCTTTCACTCACAGCTACAGCCGCTATATTTTCTTCACTGCTGGACGTGACCTATTCGGTCGAATATTATTCAATAATGAATGCTGGGTCTCAAGATGGATGATGGTATTGCGAATAGTACACTCAGTGTGTATTAACCATAAGTTGTGAACCACATAAAGTTCCCTCTAAGCTCTTTTCATACAGAAAAAACTTACCAACTTCGAATCTCTTATTTGAACATATTTTTTTTTTAAACTCCAGACAGAGTAACCACCAATGGCGTGCACTACAGCCAAGTGCATCGTAACGTGTTATTCTCCGTAACAATATATTGATCTAACTGCATAGTTGGTTCCAACTTGACGGTGTAATTATCCAATATACCCGATCTATGGCACGAAGTTATAACTTTGTTGGGACAAACTCTTGTTGACCGAATCATAACAAGAAATGAAGAATTTGTATGTAAAAAAATCCGGTTTACGCTGTTAAATAGGAGACGTTAGAACCACTTGAAAACTAAAAAACACCAAAAAAGGGCGCACACCTCCCAAAAGAGACCCTCTTCAACTGCGTGCATAGCGGTTACAATCAAAATGAACAAGCAATACAACCACAATCAGTGTCATGATGCTTTTCGCTGTCGCTCTCGTTGTTGTTGTTGTTTACATTCCTTTTTGGTTTTGTTTATACTAGTATTGCTGTTGTTTTTGTTGTTTACTTGCCAAAATGTAACTCAGCTAAACCGCAGTTTATGCGTGTTCCACTTGTTTTCCGTGTTATTTTATGTTTTCCGCCACATTTTTTACGTGCAGTAGTGCTCGCTGTTTTGCTTGTCATTCGCTAAGCATGCGAAATGGCGCAGAACTACACGCACACACACACACACACATCTAAATTTAATGTGCTTGTAGCCTTTTTATGCTATTTTATGTGCATGTGTATGTGCGCTCTGTGCTATGTACAAATAACGCAGATGCTTTGAGTAGTAACACTTTAATATCGTGTAACGTTTCGCCATAACCACAAGCTAAAATAACGCGCCCACCCAGCAATATACATATAAATACATAAGTATGTATTTACAATTACTGAACGCAATGTGCGTAATGACAGCAAACGCAACAATTTACATGATTCATGAAGCATGCTCAGGGATATTAATTTATATGAGAACTGCTAGCCTCCCCTCTTTCGATAGAAGCACTCAAACTCTCTGTCTCTCTCTCTCTCTCTTAATTTACCAAAGACTTTTATAGTATATGTTTCGATATGTTATATTATACTACTAAGAGCAAAACATAGTAAGACTTTGTTCCGAAGGCCTCCTCCAACATGCTGAAAGACGGTACAAGAAATTTGATTCCGCACACGAAATTTAATGGCACTACTTTGTTGAATAATTTCACTCATATTAAAAATGGTCGAATGCACTTTCTTTCACTCCCCAAGCGACATCGCTTCGCTCTATGGGATCTTGAAGAGTTCCAAGAAGATCCGACGTTTTCGACCCAATTGTTCAGCGATGAGGGCTGGCCAGTTCCGGCTCAATGGTGTATATAATCAGGCACAATTTACGCGCAGAGCAATCTGATGAGATTCAAGACGGTCAATGGTGACCGTTATAGCGCCATGTTACCGACTATTTGATCCCCGAAATCGAAGCTCGCGATCTCAACGACATTTGGTGTCAAGAAGACGGCGCCACATCCTACAAATTGCCTTAAACAATGGATTTATTGAGAGAAAACTTCGGTGAGCAGATTATTTCACATTTTGAGCCGTTCTATTGGCCAACAAGATCACTTGACATCATACTGTTAGACTTTTTGCCGTGGGGATATGAAAAGTCTAAACTCTATGCGAAGAATCCCGCTTCGGTTCAGGTCTTGAAGCAAAGCATCATGCGTGTCATTCGCCAGTTACCAGACGAAGTGCTCGAACAAGTCATCGAAAATTGGACACAACGGATGGATCATCTGAGACGTTGCCGCGGCCAACATTTGAAATATATGATCTTAAAAAAATAATGATCTTTCCAATGATAATAAACATTCGCTATTAAATTTGAAGTTTCTGCATTTTTTCCTTAAATAATAGGGAACCTCGAAATGCATCACCCTTTACTTACTTCAAATACGTTTTCGCAATGAGCATCTATTAAGTTAATGACTTTGATAATGGTTAAATTACACGGAAAACCCTTGACGAAATGGGTTAGTCACTTTCATCGCCGATAGTTGTAATTTCTGGTTTTTCACTTCACACCTCGCCGAAGATGGCGCCGGACTTGTTTGCTGTTGGTGTGCTCTGTTATTATAAACTCCTGCGTTTGCTTCACTTCACCGACTTGTATTACAATGCAACTTTAAAGCGTCTTGAGTTTCAACCTCGATATTCCCGGTTACGGCGAGTCATACTTAAAATTTATTATTCGATTTTCGGCATTTACGCAACATATTTCATAACTATACTTTTGTTAGTCGTAATCAGTTTAACGGAGGAACCAGATATATATACAACACTTGAAGTGGTGAGCGTAGCATACGTAACCCTTGTATTATCGATGTATATGGCGACTTTTCTTATAATCTCACACCAAATACGCAAGAAAAAGACGCAAAAGTTTTTGAAACAGTTTTTTAACAAACTTTTTGAAATGCACCAAAATATCTTACGGCTGACCGGACAACATGTAGTTATAGAGATACCCACAGCCTTACTGCTGATGGTAAAATTAATATTCATTGTTTGGATTTTATTCGCATCTTGGCAGATAACCAGCTATGTGAGAAATTTAGCAGCTTTTCCCATTTTCGAACTCGCCTTTATTGCAAACTATTTAGTCATTGCAAGATTGTTGAAACTCCAGCAAGAGTTAAGCAAATGGATTGGAAATCACGAGGCTCAATACAGTTTCAAATCTCAATGCACAGCGGCTTGCAAAACGAGCAACTACCCGATTCTAAAGGCAATCTCTTTGTGGAGTCAATCGTGTAAAATAACAGCAAACTTTCTGAATCAGTTCATTTGGTATGAAAAACTGGTTCTACTCGAAAATATATTCTGCATTTATTTGTCCCATCAATTCATTGTGTGCATATTTTTTAAACAATATTATCATGGAGCTCTGCTGCCAGATGCTCTAAACCACACTTTCAATATGCTCCTCATTGGCATGGTTAATGATTCGTTGAAGTATGAGGAAGATTCTCTCAACAACACAATGACGGCATTGGTCGCCAAATTGACACACCAAACACGGTTGTGCAAGAGCTGTAGAGATCTTCAAAGAGCGGTGAGTACTCTTTATTGATTATGCCTGTTCTAACATATATTTCCTTATCCGTAGATCGATATTTGCTTCTGTTGCCGAAATGTGCGTTCCAATGGCATCTATATTTTCGGGAGTTTCTGGACCAGAGGTTACGTAATCGATATTATCCAAAGCTTAGTATTATTGGGAGTTAGTATCACGCAATTTGATACACAAGGAACGTACAATTGTAACTTTGACCCTGAATATTTGGACACATTTGAAGCGCTCTAATGCACCAGGACATGACAGGTATTGCCCACTATATCCAGTAACGAACTTCCTTTTTAAAGCATGTACTGGAGGCTAAAAATTGACGCACAATCATTAAAGCACTTGTCGGAAATAAAATGGAATTTGTCCACACATTTAAGGCTGAGATTCATTACTGTTTCTCTTCCTTTTAACTATAGCTTTCATTAGTATAATTTTCTTCAAAACGTACATTTTTATTCACTGCAAATAAATTATTGACTTCGAATTGATTTCTTTTATCTTCAAGGACATAACTTCGGTTAACACCGAACCGAACCGTTACCGCGATTCAAAAAAAGTTCATTGGATCTCTAAATATATCAGTGATAACTGCCAAATGTCACGCGTGATGTTTTGCTCACAGCTTTAATCGAAGAGGGGTGGTTCACATAGACTTAAGTCCAACGGTTTAAGGATCTTGGTGGCCAACCTTAAACTTAAAATTAACTGCTCACCAAATTATTCTCTCAATAAATTCATTAATTGTTGACAAATGTCACCGAGATCGCGAGCTTCAATTTCAGACATCAAATAGTTGGTTACCATGGCTCGATAACGGTCGCCATTGACGATTCCATTCTCACCGGTATCATTTCTGAAGAAATATGGTCGGATGATTCCATAGGCCCACAAACCCCACAAAACCATTTTTTCTGAATGAAATAGCAGCTCTTGAATCTCATGTGGTTGCTCTTCGCGGCGGTTTCTCTTCTTTACTAGTACATACCCATTGAGCTAGATATGGACCTCATCTCTAAACAAAATTTGGCTCGAAGCCGTCTGAACTTCTTGGGTCTTTTCAGTCGCTTGAGAAGCTCCACCGACCTCAGCTCTTGTACAAGCTATATGTTGAACGCTTTCAATTTAAGATCTCGAAGTAAAATGCGTCAAGTCGTTCCATACGTCAGACCGGACTTCGTGTACACTAACAACTACGGCTGTTATATTTTCTTCAGTGCTACTGGCTACAGCTCGACACGACTCACGTGCGATCTGTCAAAAAAAGGCTATTGAAAGAGTACATCTACTCAGATTACTCGTTTTTATATATTTTCTTCAAAACTGGGCTGATGGAACATAGAGAAACAAAGTACTTGTATAATGAGCTTTTCTTGCAACTTCAGGAATTCAGTTCACAATGCCTTGCATAGATTCAGACATCTACCTCAAAAAGTTCAATGACGAAAAACACAAAGCAGTGAAAGAAAACCTGTTTGAGTAAACACCCTAGAATACACACAGCCACGCATTCTTGAGCAGCATCTGAGTATAATGCTTTCAATGCCGTTGTGACCATTTGTCGATCATGTATCAACCTAACTGACCGTTTGCGTTAAGCCTTTTTTATGCCGCAACGCACCAAAATCCGCACACCTCGCACACCTCGCACTTCCTGCACCAAAACTGTCTTCGCCTCTTATGTTTCCCCAATACAAGCACACACTTATAGTGGACGTATGCTGCAGTGGCCTACATGCTAGCTCTGTGTTATCCTTACACAGGACATGGCATTTCTAGGTTAATTGCTTTTAATGCGACTGTCGCACTGAGCTGCGAGTGAGAGGAGGCCACTCGGCAAAAACAAAAGAAAACGGAAAACAAATACAAATACGTACAAGTAAGGAAGGGCTAAATACATGCGTGGCCGAATATTATATACTCTCGTCTTACTCTTTGAGCTATGCATACGGTTTGAAGTCAGTGAGAAGACATTGATGCTACACCATGCCAAGGGGTTATGGGTAATACTGAAGAAACTTTGACCATTATTCCATAGTATCTGTTGCTGTCTGTCCGCTTAAATAATTTCCTTAACATTTTTCCTAAATCAACAGAAATTCTCAGTGTTAAGTCAGCGGTGGGAATGGGGTTCTCATATTCGCTGGCGTAGACAACGCTTACGCGGTTATAGCCGAGTTAACAACGGCGCGCCAGTCGTTTCTTCTTTTCGCAAGGTGGCGCCAATTGGAGATTCTAAGGGAACTCAGGTCCTTCTCCACCTGGTCTTTTCAACAGAATGGGAGTCTCCCTCTTCTTCTGCTTCCCCCGGCGGGTACTGTGTCGAAAACTTTTAGAGCTAAAGTGTTTTCGTCCATTCGGATGACATGACCTAGCCAACATAGCCGCTGTCTTTTAATTCGCTGAACTATGTCAATGTCGTCGAATATCTCATACAGCTCATCATTCCATCGACTGCGATATTCGCCGTGGCCAACGCGCAAAAGACCATAAATCTTTCAAATAACCTTTTTCTCGAAAACTCGTCACATCGACTCATCAGATGTTGTCATCGTCCATGCCTCTGCGGCATATTGCAGGACGGGAATAACGAGTGACTTATAGAGTTTGGTTTTTGTTCGTAGAAAGAGGACTTTACTTCTCAATTGCCTACTCATTCCGAAGTACCACTTGTTGTCAAAAGTTAATTTGGGTTGGATTTCGAGGCTGACATTATTGTTGGTGTTGATACTGGTTCGAAGATGTTCGAAATTATCTACGACTTCGAAGATATAATTGTCAACAATGACATGACAGCCATGAGGCGATCTTTGATGACAGGAGATATTTTGCTTTGCCTTCGTTCACCACCAGACCCATTTGCCTCGCTTTATTATCCGTTCTGGAGATGGCAGAACTAACTGCGCGGTTCTTGAGACCAATGATGACGACCGTACGCCAACATTTGTACACTTTTATAGAAGATATTACCTTCCCCATTTAGTTTTGCATATTCGGCATCTGGGGGCTAAACAAGGAAAGGTCGACTTCGACAGATTGAAAATTTTCTCAAGAGGGACTGGTGCCAGTTCTCTAATTTTGAACATATTCACCAGAGAGCCCACACTACCATCCCAATATATAAAGAGACTCAAGGAAAGCCCGTAGCAACAGACAGAGGGAGATTAAGTGAGCAAAATCTTTATACCCTGCGCCGCATGTTGCGAGTGTATGAATTCGCACGACACCAAAGCACAAATGAAAATGCATAGAGCGAACACTTGAACGCAGGACGAACAGCAATTGTGCCAACATAATCTGGTGCTAAGTCCAAGTCGATACGAGTCAACTGGACGGCCAAAGACTGCGAGCACTTATGAAGGTGCACTTGACGCCAATGCAGGGCTTCCAATTCAACAGACTGAAGCACGCACTTAAAATGCTGCCGGCGCTTAGCGCTGACGAACGGCACGGCCAAGCAACGAAGGAGGCATGCAACCCATACACTTTTCACTGTTTTCATTGTTGTTGCTGTTGTTATTATTAGTAGTAGTGTTTCGGTTTTTTTCCGCCCTGCTTTTTATGTGTGCTTTGTATTGGAGTGTTGTAGTTAATCTGCCGAAAGGACTGACGCAAGTGAAATGGCATTTGTGTCAGTTAGTACCAGTGTAAGTAGTGAATTTTTCGGAACGCAGAAGTGGCGTTACGGCAATGAGGACAAGTGCGCCAATAAGCGCTGCTCTGTACGTGTGTTGCACGTTGTGCCAATAGCATGGGGCCAGCCAGAGAATTATTGCCGCTTACTGCTCGTAACACATAAATATACGATGCTAGTAATTGCGACAATTTTTTCTACAACAACGAACACACTCACAGTGTACGTTATACATTGCCATGTGTTTTAGGATTCGTGCGCCTTTGACTACCAATTCAATGCTTTGCGAGAATTCAACGTAAACCTGCCCTAATCAGCTCGATAATTCAGCCTCACAATACACGGAGACAATTATTTGCTTTCAGAACAGTCGCAGCTTATCTTCGTTTTGCACCTTTCAGGCTTCGCTATTTGTTTCGACTTTCCGTTCGCAATCACCTTGGCTGTAGTCCAAAGGGCTTAATAATCTTTTCAAACTTGCTACGGATTACTTGTGAAATGCTTGCGCTTCTGTGCAATGAAGAGGTGACAAGAGACGTTTAATTTGTTTTCCATTAAGCCAATTCGGGCTGATGAATTACGAACTGAAACTGGCGACTGGGAAAATTGAAGATTTATAATATTGTACAGTGAGAACTCATACAGGGTGCAACAAAAAAAAATCATCATTATCATTCCGCATCACATAATAAATAGACGCTTTCTTAAAATCATTACTGCTACGAACTAACACGGCATTTGTATATTTCCTTCCATATCCGGCATTTTCGCGACGATTGCTTTATATGTTCTCCTGTTTTTTATTATCGTACTATCGACGGAACAGTGAAGAAAATATGGCAGCCGTAACTGAGAGTGTACAGGAAGACCGTGGAGATTCGATTTGAGCCGTTCGCAGCAACTCGGAGTGACGTATAGAACGACTTAGCGCATTTTACGTAGAGATCTTAAATCGAAAGCCTACAATAAACGATTTGTGCAAGAACTGAAGCCATTCGTCCTTTTAAAGCCACATCGTTTCGTTCTATGAGCTCTTGAAAAGTTCCAAGAATATCCGACGTTTACGAGCCAAAATGTAAACAACAAAAATTTTAGATATTCAATTGCTGACATTTCCTCCAGAAAAAAATGTGTTTGTTTGGTTTGTGGGCCGGTAGAATCATCCGTCCATTTTTCTTCAAATATCATACTGGTGAGAATGTAACCGCAAATGGCGACCGTTTTCGCGCCATGATAACGGACTATTTTGGGCCTGAAATTGAAGCTCATGATCTCAGCGACATTTGTTTTAACAAGACGGCGCCACTTCCCACACGTCGCGTCAATCAATAGACTTATTGAAAGAACACTGCGTTGAGCAAATAATTTCACGTTTTGGGCACCAAGATCGTATGATATCACACAGTTAGACTTTTTCCTGTAGGGCTATGTAAGGTTCAGAGTCTTTGCGAACAATCTCGCTACGATTCCGGCCTTGGAGTAAAACATTACGCGTGTTTTTCGCCAGTCTAAAATTGAAATCAACGAATGGACCACCTGAGACGTAACCACGGTCAACATTTGAAAGAGATAATCTCCCAAAAATATATGCCAAAAAATGTTCAGTCGAACAAAAATAAATATTCCCGATTAAATTTGAAGTTTCTATGTTTTTTTCTTTAAAAAAAAATTGTCACATCAAACAAGGCTCTGCAGAGATCTACAAAAAGCGGCGAGTACTTTTCATATACATATGTATAAAGCCAGTTGCAGTATATATTTTTATCTATCGATGTTTATTTCTGTTTCTGGATTATGCGTCCCAATAAGGTTAATATTTTTGAAAGCTGAGAAGCTTGGCAAAAAGGAAACAGACATTGAAAGCTTTTGCAAATTCGACAATGATGCTGTCAATATCTTGCATGCTTGTCGGTTAAAAGTTTCATTCCCTAATGAAAGATGAATAAATCCCAACATTTTTGTAAGCAAATTTTTCGGACAGCTGCAGAAGTACATAAATTTCTGAGGACCCTTTCCTAATTGTTCCTTAATATTTATTTAGAGCCTTTATTAGCATAATCATGTTTTACGTTTCATTACTTTTACCGCTTCTAAGCTCGTTTCGTCCAGTATATCTTCATTAATAATTGCTGACTTCATTAAGGATACCGAAAAAATTTAGTTTGGAAGTTCAAAAAAGGATTAAAATATTGAAAGAACAGCATAAATATTGAAAACATAGGAAAAGTGTTTAATATTTGTATTAATCTTTAAGGTAAAATAAGCCGCATTCACAATAACAACAACAGCCACCACTTACACGTACAACAACCAATATCAAACAACCTAGAAAGACACAACTGAATTTCAGCGCGCCTTCAACAGCCTTTTAAGGTGAGGTGAAGGTGCTCCTGAGATGCCATAATGCTTATAATATATAGTAAAAATATACATGCATACAAATATACCGTAGCCATTATCAACTGCCTGAATGCCCACCGCATCGACGCTTAAACAAACAGATACCGTGTTGCGTCATCTTCACCGTGAACAGCACTCGACAGCGACACAAAGAAAATGTCGAGAAAGCTATGAATTCACAAATGCAAAGTGAAGTGGAAAGGATAATGGCACGACAAGGAGACGGCCACACCATACACAGACGACCAAACGCCGCGGGACGGGCGCAGCAACAAGGCAAGTCTGGCGGAGTGTATGTAAACTGAAGCCAACAGAGTTGAACGTGAGCCGAGTAAATGAAGTACGAGGAGTGAGACGGTAATGGCTTGCCAACCTGCCGTCAGCCGAAAGAAACCGCCTTGTGGGCAGTGGGGAGAGAGGGGCGCAAGTATGCCTTGGTGTATTTAGTTGTATACTTCAGTGGTTAGTTGTGTCGGGTTGACTACTCCGTCTGAATATTTGATCGGTTTTTGTGCTGTTGTTGCTATAAGTTTAGCATAAGTAAATGTTTGCATAGGTAAATTGGCTTCTAGCTTGTTACAGACTGCTGGCTAAATTTTAACATTTGTAATACTAACTCTTCCGATAGACTTCATGCTTTCTTCTTTCGCATATTTCGCTTTACCTTTCAGCTCAACTACTCAATGTTTTAAAATATTTGCCTTGCACACAGTGTTTTGATTACTCAACTTCGATTCTATGCAGTTAATTCTACTTTACAGCGGTAAAGAGTTGTATGAATAAACTTGGGTACATATAAATATTTTTGGCTTCAATGCCAGCAGTTGGATTGGAATTGATATCGTAAGGCGCTAGTTCTGGGAATTCGTACAAAAAACTTAAATTTTTAATGAAAAACAGCAGCGCCGTTATTGCAGCAGTACTTACAGCATTTGAGCGAAATTCCGCAGCATTTACAGTTAGGCACGAAAACTCCGCTAAATTCAACCCTGTCAAGTAGTGAATATTCAACCACATGCCCGGCAAATCAAACGTAAATTACTTTTCCATTTGCCAGCAGCGCCATTTATGTGTTGCCCTCAACAATGTCTCAGGAAATTTATTTGCATTTCATTTCAGTGGCATCAGTGGCAGTCCAATAGCCGGGTTCATTGCATTGTGGATGGGCCACTTGAGGTCACGTCAAAAGCGCCTGCAAGTGCGCAACAATCGACTGCACTTCAAAGCGACTGGCCTCAGCCCACTTCAATGCCGACGAACTATGAGCAACGGCAATGCTACCAACTCAGCAAAAACCACAATAATATAAATGCACACAAAATACAATAAAGGGAAACACTAAAATAAACGAATGCAAAACTATTAAGCCGAGAAGGTATGCTACGCTCCTGCAACATTGTAGGCAAACAATGAAAAATTGCACTCAAATTTTTTCCATGCCATTTGCGCCGCAACAACAGAGGAAAGCTATAAAAAGCTGCAGCACGTATGTATGTAGTCGGAGCGTGTTGTTTGTACGCTACAGAGCGACAACCTGCCATTTTCGAGGTCGAACACAGAGGCGGTACGTCGACGGAATGCCACTTCAAAGGGCTCTCAATATCTCAAGCTGATGGCGGCTTGGAAAAATGTGGCAGCATGCGTGGCTATATAAATAATATTTAACGCGCTATTTGTTTAAGCAATTTGTTTGTTTACTTAACAAATTATTACATAATTAATTGTAAGCATTTAAAATGCAGTTCATCAATAATTTGGCGTCATTATCATTGCTTGTCTTATTTGCATTCGAGTAAAGCTTTTCAACAATTGCATACAATAAATTTCTCTATGCCTCTTGAAGCAATGGTGCATTACTAATTTATATTGTTGTTGTAGTAAATATCTTTGCTTTGCTTATCATTGTCTTCCTGCATTTTATTTCTTGTGACAATGGCTCACCTCAATTTGGTGGCAGCGCCAACTTACCTCACTTCACAACTCACCTAAAATTCAATTCTTCGTCTTATCTTATTGTCATATTGGCTTTCCACTCCACGGCGTTTGCACTCTTTACTAAAAATAAAGACAGTTACAATTTCATGGCACACGCCCAAATAATACACCAAAACACATGCCCTTGCAACTGTTACTTGCAACATTGGTATAAAAAACCGTAATTTGTAATTTTACACGCTTGATTGGTGCTCCAGCAGGCATGAAGCATTGAAATTACTGCTAGAAGATGGAAATCGATAATTGCAAAATAGCTTAAAAGAAAGCAGACATTGAATGTTGACACTTTTTCCAGCTTTGGATGAAATTATTCACCGACAATACGCTTACCGCTTATAAGTGAGAAACAGGGTTAATCTTGTACTGCGACGTATATTAGGGACCTTCGTTTTTTTTAGGAACAGATAGTCAAAAAAATCTTTGAGGTTTTCAAATATATAGAAAATAAACAAGAATAAGAAGAAATATTAGAGTTAAACTTGGTATCTCGTGACAAGACATACTTTAAAAAATAGCGAGTAACACAGTATGACTCTTCCGTGAACCCTGAAACGTGAAAAAAGTATTTTACAAATAAATTTGCTACGAAGTTTTTAACACCCACACTCAAGGAAACGTCGGAGAACTTATGAAATATATACACAAATTATTAGAGCGACGATGTGAGTCGTTTAAGCCATTTCTATCTGTCTGTGTATACGCGAACTATTTTTTCAGTTTTTGAATTTTTTGAAGATTTAAAAGCATCCTACACACATAGTCGATCTCCGTAGGTTAGGTTATTCTTCTTTTTTATTGGCGTAGATAACGCTTACGCAGTAATAGCACAACAGTCGTTCGTGGAGGTCTTCCTCTTTCTCTGCTTCCCCCGGCGGGTACTGTGTCGAGCACTCTCAGAGCCGGGGTGTTTTCATTCATTCGGCCGACATGTATGACATGTATCTCGTACAGCTCATCTTGCCATCGACTGCAGTAATCGCGGTTGCCAATGCGCAAAAGACCATACACCCTTGACTCTTAAGGCCGACTCATTAGATATTGTCATGGTCCATGTCTCTGCAACATAAAGCAGGACAGGAATAATGAGTGGCTTATAGAGTATTTTTTTTGTGCGTCGAGAGAGGTCTTTACTTCGCAATTGTCTACTTAGTCCGCATAGTTTACAAGAGTTATTCTGCAATGGATATCGAGGCTGATATTAACTGCCTAGGTTAGGTTAGGAAATTTGGTAGGCTGATAATCGTGCTCTCAAATAATCCCACTTGGACTTCTAGAGACACTTCTCCGTTACGATGAACAGTACTCCTAAGTATAGATCAAAAGACCTTCATATATCTACAAAGAGCCTAGAGCCAGCCACAAATTTCTTGATCTGGCTAAAATCCACTCAAGCAAATTCGCCGGGTTCGTATAAAGTATGGCAACCAAGTTGCTTCAAACTCGGTCTTGCGAAAATTGAACTATGAAAAAGAAAGTGTCTAGTTGTGTCAACCTCAACTTCCTCTCTGCAACTATGACAAGTTGCGCCCACCAATATGACCATGTGAACCTTGCTAAGAGCTAGTAGCTTCATGGACCTTTAGCGTTCCACTGTGATCAGAAGGCTTTCCCAACCAAACAAGTGCTGGTCGCTAACCAAGGCTTACTGAGCTCGCCCGAGGCCCATAGATACAACGCCTGAGTGCGCGATGACACGGGAACATAACCATTCCTTCTCATCCTAATAAGATTTGAGTAAGAGTGTCCTTTCTAGTGATCTCACTGACTTTACAGTTTCGGACGATTCCGCTATGGTCAGGCACCCAGACTTTATTATGGACGTAGCTTGCTGCCACAACTAATGAGTTAAAGCATTCTTCGGCTAGCTTTGAGCTCACTGTCACAATCTCCCTATCTCGGCAGCGATTCGGCAACGTCGCGAGCACGGTATCGGGCTTTTCTCATCGACTCGGTTATGTGACTGTGTTAAATATGGATATTTTATATGTTCCATGGGACGCGCGCAATACTCGAGTCCGGTGATACCGCTAAGAAAACTCCGTCATCATAGTCAAGAATATCCGAAATAAGGATAAAATTCGTTTTTTTAGGAGAATCCATAAATTAATAAACTATCAATCATTAACTTTCACGTTTTGAGGAATAGTGTTTCTTTAAAGATAACATTTAATTGTAGAATAATATAGTTAGTTCCAGCTGATAAACACACGCTGGCATTATCTTTACCTGAAACCCCAGTTGAGCAAAATTAATACCGCATAACATACACATTCACCCAGAATTTCATAGCTGCTCTTACAAATACGTCTATTACTATGGCGAATAGAAATTTCCAAACAGCTTTAGACATTTGCATGACTGGCTCAGAACGCTTGTATATGTGCGTATGCCACCGCGTATGTAGCTGTGTGCACAGTTAAGAGCTGCTTTTAATGCAAACCAAATTGCTGCTAGCGACGGCCGACGCAACGGCTGACAATGACGCCGCACATTTTAGCGCTCAATAATGTCAGCAGCAAAAACAACAACACCGCCCACCAGACCACGCGCCATCTGAAATGCTGTCATTATTGACAGCGCCAGCGGCAGCAACAAAATACTTACGGTACATATGTATAAAGCACTCAATGAAATCGGATATACAACCAGTGAGCGTGCACACTCATCCGCCCGCACATATGCATAAGCTGTGGCACCCCCATCCCCCCATCCGGGCTGAAGGACTGCCAAAAGAGCCGCACGAACATATGTAGGTATGTATTTGCTTGCGCCGGAAGTGCTGGCATTGCATGCGCCGCCGCCATGCTGTGTCGTCTCACCTGGCTTTTGTCAGAAGCCGTCAAGTAAGCACAACAGCAACAACAACGGCGCATAGTTTGTATTTAAATGTGAAACGTTAATTGCAGTCGAGCATTTATCTTAATTAAGCACTTCCTGCGCACCAAGCCAGAGAGCCAGAGTTGACTGCGTACTTGCTTCGTACACAAAATGGCACAACGTCGCCTTTGGCTGCCGCGTCGCCCCTTCTGTGCGCCACCAATAAGCAGCTTTGCTTGCAACGGAGCTGAAGCCAGCCAGGCAGCACATACTCCATAACTGTCGCGTATTGGCATGTGTAGCAATATTGCTGGCTGCTGCTGTGCTGTCGTCGGAAATCTTGACGCTGGCAGCCTCGGCTCGAGTTCCTCGTCCGTCACACGTCGCAGGCCGACATTCAGACAGCTCGAGCTCGCTTTAATAGAGCGAAATGACGTTCGGTGTTGCGGTTGCTGCATGTTTTTGTTGCAATTAATTTATGCGCAGCATGTGCGGTGTGCTGCCGTGCGGTTAACGGTAGTGCTGTAACACTGTGCAATGCGATTGCATTCCTGTCACTGTCATTTAATGTTTTGTGGACTTTTTTGTTTTTGGCAAGTCAGCCAAAAAATCAGAGCAGAAATGATTCGAACACGCAACGTCGCACTGCCAACTCGGTGATTATTGAGGTCATTTGCCATGCAAATGCTGCCCTTACGCCTGCGAATATGCGCACAAACCTTGGCACTAATGGATATTAAATTGAGAGATCACATGGGTTTAAATGTCGTAAGCCAAAATTTCATTTAATTTTAAGGAAAAGATGTCAGAAAGCAGTTAACTGCTTGTTATTATGGGATGAAGTTGTGGAAGTTCAAATGTTAATACATAAATAGCCAAGTACTTAAGTTGTTGTTGTAGCGACAGAGTTCTGCCAAGTTGACAGTCCTTGGCCGGATAAATGTCCGGATCCGTTCCGGTTACGTAGACCCGACTGTCATGGGAACGGCTACTTAAACTCCTCATGGCTCAAGGTGGGTTTGTACGAGAGAATATCATATGAGAATTCTGCTTACGATGAATAATTATACAATTGCTACGGAAGTTCTAAATATTCTGGCGAAATAAACAAATTCAGTGGCATAAGATTGCTGCAAGAATCGATGGATCTCACTTGAACAGATATTTGTTCTTTGTTTTATCCAAAAATTCCTTAAAGTACATTCCCTCATAGACTGACGAAGCCTTTGGAACTCAACACAAATTTTTTAAGGCGGTCAATTTCAATTCCAGGCATTTCGGTGGGTTCTTCAAAGGTGTCGCCACTGACATATTTCAATCTCAATCCGGCAAAAGCCGGTCCATAAAGGTCCTCCATATACCTTTGGAAAACTCGACCATGAAAATATTTAGTCGCACTCCTTGTATACTTAATGGACAGTATTCAGTCGGAAGATCTACAATTGCTTCGATAGGACCTCTTACGTTTCACTTTTGGTCAGCAAGATCACGCATCCGCACAAGTTCTGGTGTTGACCGGCGTTTTCTGAGCGCACTGAAGATACATTGGTACAGCGCTAGAACGCAAGATAACATCGAAAAACTACACGCTTCAAATCCGATTACATTGCAGTAAGCGTGTTTTCCCCAGCAAGCTCATGGGCGTTGTAGTTTCCGATGTTTCCGCTGTGATTGGGCACCCATGCAAGTCTAATACCGAAAACTGTTGAGGCTATTGCTAATGTATTGCATATCTTTGACTAGTTTTAAGTGCTTAGTCAGCGAGCTTACAACCCGTATAGCCACTAGGCTACCAGAGTGAATGTGAAAAGGTAGTAACTCTGTTACAAAAAAATCACAAAAAATTCGAGTACCTTATCTAAATAATTAATTACCAAAAAAATGTTTAATAATGCGTTCCACATTCTACTTCTCTACACAACCACTTCTATTTCAACATAATCAGAGTACCAAATTTGATGAAGACAGCTACTCAATCATGAAACTAGTCAGCCAACCAACCATTACCTTGAAAATTGTAGCTGAAAGCGCAGACGTGCCTCACAAGTCAAGTTCTTTACAAGTGTGTGGCAATATGTTAATATAGGAGCTCAACAGCTATGATTGAACACATGAGGAGCAGCAGCCCCATAACACAGTGCACGTGGAAGTAATTATACGAGTTCGTAGAATTCATATTAGTACTACTCAAGTCATTACTCCGTCGCTCACTAAAATTTAGCTCTCTTGTCGATAAACTTTCATGTGAAAGCAGCAACAGAGTTATCAAGTCGAAATTAAGGCAAGAGATTGTATGGAGGACTTATTAAAGTGTTATAATTGCTTGATATTCAAAGCTCATTAGATTATACCAGTCTGTGTTATTTATGCCAGTTGATGTTCGATTCACCACTCTTCAATTTCGATGAATTGTAGACAATACACTGCAATTATTTGTATAAACGAATGTAGTGATTGATTTGTTTGTATGTTTACATATACAGGATGGGCCATTTGGTGTTTTTACCACATGCCACTTTAGCCGCATTGCTCCTTGGAAATCTATACCAGATAATCTTAATATGAACATTGACTTAGTCTGAAGATTGGCATAACGCGTTATACCCAGTATTTCTTGTGTAAAAAGTATCGAATGCCAGAAATAGTAGACATTTTGTTCACTTTTACGCCACCCTGTATGTTATTATAATTGATTACAGCATTTCCAACAAACATACGTAACAAGACGATGTGATGAATACCCCAACATCAATTGTATTGAATTACTCGTTAACTCAGCAGCAGGTAATGAAAATCCGAAGCAAGAATTTAGTGTTGTAGATAATTTGGCAGATACTTCAGCTATCTGAACATGCATCCACACACTTTGAGTTACGTGTCTACAATATCTATGTATAAATCACACGACCCTACATGCCGACGAGACAGACATTTTGCTTCAGCATGCAATTATCGATAATTTCGCACTGTAATCAAAGTAATTACTGCTAAATGATTGCCGTGTGCGCTATTTGGAGATTACAATGTTAATTTTACCGCAAGTCATTAGGTATATATGTAAATATAGGTTGGAACCCGTGTCGTTTATATTCGAGCAGCTCTTTAAAATTACTAGTAGAAGCATGTAAATTTATGAACTCAATTCTATAGAAATCGATCGTAGTCTGGCAAACCAAAGTTCGTCTATTGCAGTCCTCTGGAAAGCCTTCCTTTCAAGTATTTGCCATCTTCAGCTTTCCAGCTCAATCTATATCATCAGAAGCTCTAAGAAATCTGAAACTTTCTCTGCCTTACGTCCAAGCCCTAAGGAATAAATAATGCCGCTAACGTGTTGGTTTCTCTTCGATGAATGTAGGAAAATCCTTTGGTAGACATCAGTTGAGGAATGAATCAGTAGCGATCGCCTAAAAGAAGTACGGAGTACATAGAGACTGAATAAATTTAAGTAATAAGTAGTTAGAGGGAACAGCTGCGAGTCGTGTCAATAAAGAACTGCGATGGGATAGTGAAACAAGTTGATGAGTTCTGATAATAAAAGAGGATAAGAACTAATTCCCGTTGTAAACAAAAATCAGAGCGATGTTGGATTAGGTTAATCAAGTAGGCCAATAAGCCACGAATAGACCAGTATGATCCTTTGCGGTACCAGATAAAGTTTAGTTGCTAGGTCCAAGAGGAATAGTCATCCCTGCTCTTGACGCGAATTTCAACAGTGCAGCCTCATTGTCGATACCTTCTCCAGTATATCATATTTTGGAGACCCCAGCTACTTACAGCGTAGTCTTGCCAAAGCGGGACAAGTGCACATTTTCTGCAATCTGCAATCTTATCGAACTCTCAGCCCCACCCTGCGGGCGTGTATCGCCACCAGACACTAACCAGTTAGTATTCCTCATGACTTTTGCAGTTATGCACCTAGGTAGCTCATTCCATCGGATTTTGGTCTTCTTTACTATGCTTCTGTCAAGATCGTCGTATAAACAATGCATGGGTTTCCCAATGTTGATCACGATTTCGGATGTTAGCCGTACACTACTGCGCCTTGATATCTAGTTGGCTGTCTACGTAGGTGTTGACTCTGGATTTGCCTGCAGGCTCATTAGAGACAAACTCCACGTCTTTCGCAATAGTAAAGACCTCAGCTGCAACTTAAAACGTTGTATTAAGCCTAACTCTGGGCAGTTTATTCCAGCACCAACTCAATCGTCCACTTTCGAGCCATCCGTATAGACGTTTACAGTGTTGCCCGTAACTAACAACCAAACTGAACCTAAAATATGGAATATCGCATAGCCGACGAGCGGACGCTGGAATGGACGTAATTTCGATAAACGACAAGCTCGTAAAAAATGCTAAGCCACGTGCAGTGCTGTCGTGATCTTAAGTATTTAATGTGTTTTTGATGGCGTGTCACAAGCCCAGCGGAAGTTGGCCACACAAAGCGATGTAGTATGTAGGTATCACAACAAAAGCAGCAACAACGACTGTAATACTATTTGTAACGGCACTTATGCTCTACTTTGGTCGTGTTTGCTTGTGTATGTATTTACAGCGAGCAGTAGGCGCTGATGGACAGTAACCGAGTGACACTTTGGCCTAAGCACTCTTTCAAGCTTGTTTAAAAGTCATAAAAAGCTACAGGCTGCGCTAACGACACTTTCGGTCTAAGAACAAATATCGCCCGCTAGCAGGTAGATAGAGCAGTCAGCGGCCAGGGGCCGACTTGCGTATCACACTCATATGCCTTTGAGCGACCACCACCACTCACACTACCTCAGTGTCATATAATCTTCTTCGGTTTCACATGGCATCAATTGGCACATCCACAGCAACTTAAGCACAAAGTTTCTACATTTGTATTCCAAACAACTCACACTACTTTTCGCTACTCATCTTCACCTGTCTTGACTCGCATTTGGCAGCAGGTGTCCGTAGTTTGCGAACGAAAGCACATCAAAGCACTTTAACTTTGCCCACCCACGTTCTTACTTTGTGTGCGCGCTCGCTTTTATGCTTCAAATGAGTTGTTAAGGACAGTTGTTTGTGTTGTTGCTTCCGCTATAAGGAAATGGCACTAAAAAATAGCATCGAATTTGAACCCAAAAACGCAAAAGCGTCGGTCATGCGCCCAATTGGAGGCCACAAATGGGCAGCAATTTGGTGTGAAGGTGTCGGTTGGTGGCTGCCTTTAAAGTGCAAAGTAAAAATGGTTAGAATTGCATAAGCACTGAAGTATGTTGTGCGTGTATTATTTTTTTAAAGAAAAGCTCAGATACACACACTCACACAATTCGCTTTGCGATAGGAGGAATCTATAAAGTTTTTAGGTCTTCTATACGCTTTGAAGCCTTTTCTTTAGACTCTTTAGGGTATTTTCCAAAACTAGAATTCGCATTGATCATAAGTCTCCCATAACACCTAAAAGTGCTGTTGAAGACAGCAGAAAGCCGTAAAGCAACTTTAGCAAATATATTTCCCAGCAGCACCCTAACCTGACCACGTGCATATAATATACGAAACGTAATGTGATATAAGATTGTCAGGTTTTATGCGAGGCGCACGTGACCGGAAAATATTATTACTAGGCCCGAAGCTATGGCTGAGTGATCACAAGCAACAGCAACCGTCTTCGGCCAACCTTACCAAAAGCGATTGTTGTGTAAACCCGCACCCAAACAAGTTTACTTCCGTTAAACCCTTATGCATAATTCCGAAAATGGCATTGATGAGTTTCTCGCCTTCGATTTAAGCTGTGAGCAGAAGAGCAGTGAGGAGGAAAAAGGGAGCGCTTAGGAAAGAAATGTGTCCACTTTTACCCGTCTGCTCATTTGTCCGTTCGCTCATGAGTGATAGCGGTGATTACTGTTGGCCGGTAATGGTCTCTAAGTCACTCTCACTTAGACACAATTTCACCTGACCACCTACGTGCGCCAGAAGTTTTAAGTCGAATGGAGAAACTCATAAAAGTGTGAGTGATGCACAGAGCGTTCACATGTCATTGCATGTGGCGTTATTTCTTGCATGCATCCGCTGAAAATGAATGTGGATTTAAGATTGCTTGTACTCGTGAGATGAAATGTAGCTAGAAATTTATTTGGATTTTTCTTCCAATTTCTGTCTCTGATCCACTTAAAATATTATTTAGTAAATATTTTATCGTTTTATTTTAACATCAAAGATTTAAGACACAAAAAGTCAGCTGCCAAAGTTCATTCAATAATCCGTCTTCCTCACCAACTAACTTTAAACGAATCTTTGCTTCACCATCTTCCATATAAGTTACTAACAACACCCTCTATTTGATATTTGAATTATCAACTTCTTAGCATTGAGAATCGCCAAAGCTCATTCCATACAAAATAAGCGAAAACTTTCTCGAAAACAACTTCAGAAAGACTCATTGTCTCAAGAAAGCCAATAGAAAACAAAAAACAATCTGCAATGACCTGGATCGCTCATACAATTTAATGGTTTTCAGCAAAACGAAGAGCAGAAAAACTCAACAACAAATGCAGCAATCTCAGCAAATAGATTGACAATAATGTTCGAACGATACTTAACAAATACTTAAAGATAAATAAATAGATACATTTTTCGTGCACCAGAAAAGTTGTCCGGCTGACAGTCGATTTGGTTGGAATGTGTAAATTCTGTGGACAAAAGCGAATGAATCGAACGAAAGTAATTTGTAGACATCGCCAGTGGCATCTAGGCATCATTAGCACAGTAATAAGAGCAACAACGGAACAAAAAATAATAAAATAAAGAAACACGAAAACATTTGGGCGACTGATAACGGTAATGTTAAGCGAAAAGCAAATACGAACGACAAGAGTTTGAAGCGAGAATGAAGTGACGAGGCATTGTGACACAACATTAATCCGTTGCCAAGCGCTGCGAAGAGTTGGCGATTTGCTGAAGAGCCCAGCGAGCATTTCGGCACTACGTTTTGTACACATATACTTGGGTACAAGACTTGTATGTTTTTATAGCAAACTGAGCCGATGCCGTTTGTATATAAAGTACACGTTCGAAATGCTATGTTGCAGGTTTCTTAGTAAGATATCCAGTCCTTTTTTGTTGTTGCATCGCCATGTTCAATGAAAATTTTACTAAATCACAAAAGAACTTGGCTTATATGCCGATCAAAACTATAAACGGTAGATGGCGCTGAAATACCTGATAGTACTAAGACTTACCAGTCTAAACTGGGTTAGATCTCCGTAATAACAGCTCTTGGACGGATAAAATCCGCAATTCCGTCGACTAGAACCGGTTATTCTGGGAGTTGGTTTCGCAAGATGATGTCCTCTCCCTGCTATTGTTTAACTTCTACATCTCGCAACTCCCACAACCACCAGAGGCAGTTTCTCTGTGTTGAAAGGTTAACCAAATCCACAGCGACCATATTTACAAACTGGACGAAGGAGTACAGACTTGGTCTTAATATGGCCACCATGGCGTCAAGATTCCGACTGTCAATAATCCCAGAATTTTAGGTGTAACTTCACTCCTCATAGAAGCCACAAGAAAATCCTCAAGTCGTGAGCCTGCAGCACATGGGAAAGGACAAAGAAACGTTGTTAGCAACTAACAGGGCAGTCGGCTGGCCAGTCCTTAACTACGCTGTACCAATATGGTCCCTGGATGCAGTGAAACGCAGACGAGGAAGCTTCGGACCAGTCGGAATACTGCACTCCTATCACTGGACTACGACTGGATGCCTCTTGATGTATGAGGCCCGTATGTTTCCTGTTAAGAAGCATAATGAACTCCTCTTGAAGAAGTTCTTTCGCAGAAATCATCTTTGCAGTCTCCTGCTTCCTAGGAACATCGAGAGGGCATTCCTTAACTACGTCGACGACATCAGATAATATGCCGCTCAAATTTCGGACGCAACAAACTTCCGACAAGCACTGACCGCCATTCACAGTGGAGCCATCAACACTTTCTCCACAACCCATTGTAGACGTAGAGCTCCAGTTGTCGCGAGAAACGAAATTGACCCCTGCGCAGCTTCGTTCTAGATACTATATCAAGTTAAACAATTTTTCCGAGAGATTTAATTTTCTTTTGCGAAGGTCAAAGTTCGATCTTCACTTATACACAGTTGACTTGCCACCTATAAAAGCTCTATTTTTCACTAATAACAATTTTTGAAAATTGAAAACTCTCAAAATTATATCTTTTAGACCTTATACAAACATGATCCATGCATTTCTCTGCAACGAAATTCATTTTCAAATTTTCCACTAAATTCCTAAAAAAGCTCTACAATTTCGAGATTTAGCCATTCCTACCTGGTTTATTTGAAGCATGGTTCGAATATCAACCTATATTAGTCTCATTCAACCGCCCGTCACTTCGGCACCTTATCCATGTGATGGGCTCACCATGTTCTACTTTAAGTACATTTGTCTTTTCCTACTTTTCGTGCCTGCATTTTTAATATTCTGGCTTATTTAATGCTTTCATTTCTCTATTTTGACTGTTTACATGTTTAGGCACATGAAAGAGGACAATTGAGGTCACATGATGAAACTAACCGTGGAAGATGAATGGCGGAAAGGAAATAAATTGTATAGTGAAAACAGTAAAACTTGAAGAAATAGTAAAAAATGGCCGGCAGCAGCTAATACAAACAGTTTTACAAGTAAGTGAATAGAATTTAGAAATAATACGTATACGCCCCTGCACACTGCTAGAATAACAACTAAATATTGATTTAAATTTTTTTTTGTGAAATTTTATAGAATAAGACCAACCTTTATGGCAACGCAGAGGACTGCATATGACAGTTCAAGTGCAATCTTTGGAGCAGCCATCAAACTTAACCTAACCTAACACTTTACATTTATCCTCCGCAGACATAGTTATATGCGTCCACATGCTTGCAGCAATTTCGATATTAAAAACGCACGAAAAAGTAAATTATCAAATCGATTGCAAAGAAAATGAAATACGTACGCTATTCGCAAATGCAGCATGCATGTCGAAGCTTTAAGCTCGCCCGCATTTGTGGCTGCTAGCAGCTGTAGACATAACCATATAAGTCTAACCATAAAATAAATGCAATAAAGAGAGAGCAAACACACTTTAAATTCAACAACACATACTCGCACATGTACACATAAGTGAGGACAAGTGCCTGTGCATGTGTGAGTTGTTGAAAATCTCAGACCTTTCAATGCAGATTTCGAACACATTTTTCATCTTTTTGCCCAGCCGCCAACCCATCCCACAGCATGCTCTTCCCACTCATGTGCGGTGCTACATTTCTTTTATATATTCGCTATATTATTTCGCTCAACTACAAACGCTATTTTTGCTTGTTTTTTCATTTTCTGTATTTTCCTTTCTTGCGCTTGCCATTCGGTTTATTGTTCGTGTTCCCTGTTGGCAAAGATTGATGACTTTCTTGGCACCCACACTGTCGCCTGCAGCGCGTTTTAATGGCGGCGGTTAAGACATGCCAAGCGCGTACAAATACAAACATACTGGCATGTCTATTTTTAGCTTCGCTTTTTTTCGTTTGGAGAACAACACATGCACATCTTTGTAGCGCCTTTTACTTGTGTTGCTTTAATCTCGCGTTTTTTAAAGAAGCACACCGCTTTCATGTGGCAGTGATGTTACTGTATGTATACTGTGGGAAATAAGCATAGCGATAGCGTTTTTTTTTTTTGCTGTGGGCATCACCAAGTCAACAAAGCAAGGCACAGGCTTGTTCGAAGAGATTGGCTGATTTAAGATAGTCAACATTGCAATTCGGGGATAGAATTAGTTCCCCATATAGATAGGTGTATAGAGAAGACTATCTTAAAATTTTAAGTCGGTCCAGGAGAACTTGAAAACTCACAGGCATCGTTTAAAAAAAGACAGTCTCGAAAAAAAGGTTAAATTTTCTATTTTAACCGAACCAGTTTGGATGCCGAGTCAATAAAATTTTTGCACCTCTGATAATAATTTGAACTTTGAAAAATCTTCTCTACACGTAATCTTGAATAGTTTACCTTTGAATGTTAAAAAAAATGATATTTTTATGTCCAGGCTAGAATACTCTCTTAACGACGCTGAACTCATCTGCTTGTTTGGTAGAAATCAAGAAGAAGAAGCTTTTAAATTTTTAGTTTTAGGCCAAAAACTACATCGATTCTTGTATTCTCGCAATATGCCTTTCAAATATGCAGCAATACGCTTAAGTATTGACAGCCCCTCTCAATAATCCCACTCAGCTGTCAGCACGACACTGCGTATGAGCAACATTTCGTACATTGCAAATGACTGCCAAATTAAATCAAGCCCATCTTTTCCTTAATACATATATTACAGTTATCTACAAAACACCGTTCATTTACGCTGAAAGTGTTTCCATACCGAGTTCTGCAAGTTTTTTATTTCTTTTCAGTAGCTTAAATAGAATACGCGTGCTAAAGTTCGTATAAAATGATATTCACAAAAGACACTGCACTGCTGTCAGAAAAACACTGAAAATATTTTACTAATTACAATGCTCTATTAAAATCGTATCTTTGTCCTCAGGCAAAAAGAACGCAACAACAAAATATCTTAAATATTTTGCAAAATTTCTTGTATGTAACAAAAGCTTGTGCATGAAACTTGAAGTGATGCGCAAAAAATGCGTAATAAAATAACAAGAAAGTAATAATAATGATAATGACAGTCAACAATACAGCATAATATAGTAGGGGCGCACGCAATCAAATGCGGAAATGTAGCATAATCAGCAGCAATACCTGCCCGCATGTCGTTGCATAATACAGATCGGTATAGGGCCATGTATGCATGTGTGTATGTGTGCGTATGTCAAAAAAACCAACGTGCAAGTCAAAAGAAATAATAATAGTAATCATGAAATGAAACTTTCATATACTTACTTTTGTATGTATATGTTAGTGTAGGTATTTTTCACCAAGCTTGAGCGTATGACTATATATTTTTGCTATTTTCGCAATATTATATGTATGTATGTATATACTACATGTAATAATATATGTAATTCTTATGAGAAAATTTAAAGCATGTAGATATCATAATGAGCTTTGTATTTAGGCTATTCCTACGTTAGTGACTTCATTTGGGCACATTGTGGGTAGCTGAACTAACTAAAATGGTTAGAAATTTGTAACACTGTACATTAGAGTACAAATAGTTCTAGGCTTCAAATTGGTATAAGATCCTGACAGATTGTAAAATTTCTGAAAACACCAAGAATTATCCATTCATATTCCCAGTGACCCACACTAACCGTTCTAATAACCGATAACTCAAACCGATCACATGTAGAACTTACTTAATTGGTTACTGTACTCTCAGTGAAATGGAAAATAAATGATTTATTTTTGCAAAAGCTCACAATTAAGACCCTGAAAGGTCGTAAATTATCTATAAATACTATGAACCATCCGCGCATATCCCCAGCGACCCACACTAACCGATAACTCAAAGTGTAGCACTGTATGAACATTAGAGTATAAACAATTGTAGGCTTCATAGGAATAAAAGACCCCGATAGATTGTAAAAAATCTAAAAACACCAAGAATTATTCGTTCATATTTTCAGTGACCCATACTAACCGTTACAATAACCGATAACTCAAAGTGTGTTACTTGGACATTGTAGGCTTCATATATAATACACTGAGGCTTCATGAGAATAAAAGACCCCGATAGATTGTAAAATTTCTAAAAACATTATGGGCGACCCATATCAGCCGCTATAATAACCGATAACTTATTTAATTATTTACTTTACTGTACTCAGTGAAATGGAAAAAAAATTTTTCTTCTTTTTAGCAAAAGTACTCAATTAAGCAAGTAGCTGTTATGGTAATTATTAAAATTAATAAATTCCACAGAAAACCACCATAAAAAAATAAAAATAAAATATGAAGTTACCACAAAGCACTCTCGTAGTAATTTTCCCCCTCTCGCACTTACCTCGCGTTTTAAAAATAATTTTAAAAATAAACAATTATTCTTTATGCATGAAAATAGCACCTAGTCAGCCTTCAGACAACACAAAGCAGCGCTTTAATCTCATTAGTGCATATTTTAGCAGCTTAGTGCGCCGAAGTGCAAGTAAAAGCAACTTAGCTTCACTCGAAAAACCGCAAACTCCGCTGCGCCCTACTACGCCACACTCCTTTGCTTGACTCCTTTCGCCACACTCCATAACGCTTTGGCCCACAAAGCTGTAAATCACAGTATGAGTGGCCATAATGCGAGTTGTAATCACTTGAGCGAGCCTGAAGAAAGTCGTAATGGGGTATGTAGGTCGACAGCGTGCGCGTTCGTCGATGGCATGCTACTTCATTAACAGCCACACACTTGGTTGCTTCAAAAGTGCCGATAATAATTACAAGAAACCGCACTTAATATTAATTTAAATATTTATGTTAAACGAAATCATAAAAATATGAAATATAAATGTGTTTGTAATAGTTTTTGTTGCAGTTAGGTCAAAAGCAAAACAAAAATTAATAAGCTCGCTTGCTTGAGCGCAAAATAATCTTATAACTGCTTTCTATATGTCAAATACAAGCGATGGAATTAGCGCAAGCGATTTTTTTTTTTTTTTTTTTTTGTTTATAAAATATTCTTGGAACACTTTTATTACTATTAATCTAATGGAAAATTGACTGGCTGGAGAGCTATAATGAAATTGTATACCCTCAAGGTATTGTCCACAAAATTGGTTATAAGCTACAGTTATTTATGCACAGCAGACATGTGGACGAAGGAAAGCATAATCGAGCACTTGCGAGGGTTCTCCCAAAGGTTTTTGGATTGCAATGATATTTTTTGAACCGAAATGAATTGTACCTAGCTCAACAGAATGATGAAAGTCTTTATTTCATCAAAGTATGATAACAAAACACTTCGTGCAACCCTCGCATTGCTACATCTAGTACTTTGTGTGCCACCACAGTCATTTTGTTTGATTGATTATTTTGCAGAAAGCAATCATGGCAATATAAAATTCCCTGTCGTCTGTCAATTCTGCTGACACAACAACTCTGCAGCGTACGACCAGCTAATGGCGCGGCGACAGCTTTGACGCATGTATACATATGGAGCTACGTATGTGTATAGCTGTGCTCTTTTATATATGTGTATGTGTGTATGTGGTTATGGCTAGATACTGAAATGCATTATTACATTGAATATTTCCCATTGACCTGTTTATGTGAAAATATCAAGCGTTGAACACACTCGAAGCGCTAGAAATGGCGAGGAGCAAATACTCGTACTCGTAGAAAAGCCGAAGATCGCAGAGAGGTTGTACATATATATGTACGTGTGTATTAGAGCGGGTTGATTTATATGGAGTCAAAAAATCAGGAAAATCGTGCATGCGGGAACTGGTGTATGGTTTACTCTGAACAATTTTGTTTAAGAGACCTTGGGTTCAAGACCGGTTTCGAGTCAGCGTTTTTAAAGGCGAAGTTTTTTAGAACCCGTAAGCATTTTTTCGTCAGTTTTGGAGATATTCGAATGAAGTTTAATACGTATGCGTAGTTTGCTATATGTATATATATATATATATATATATGTATATTGATTATCTGTCAGAATCGGTCAGATCGCACAACAACGTTTGTCACATGTTTCCCATATAATCAATTATTCAGATTTTGAAACTTCGATCAATTTATGGAAAAAAATCGATCCGCTCTAGTGTGTATGTATGCGACACACACATGATTTTCCTGTATACACTCGCTTCATTGTAATGGCAGCGAGATTTACAGTTATGAAGTCATGATTAATGAATTAGCGTTATGCCTCAATTGGCTATCGGCTCTTCGATGAATCATACTGACCTATTTAAAGACTAGAAGCCAAAGCTGCGCGACTTTACGCTCAGAAATGTCACTCAATTTTGAGCGGAGAAGTCAAATTGGTTTAAAACAATTTTAATATTGGGTAGTCGAAAAAGTATTTTCGTATTTCTAATCAAACTTCGACTTTTTTTTTTAATTTTTTTATATTTATACCAATAAATAAATAAACAAATATGCATCATTTTAGTCCACCACTTTTTAACCTTTTTCCGATAGAGCCATTACTCCATTAGTGTAAATCAAAATTTCGAAAATTTCCAAAACAGAATTTCCAACTTTCTCGAAGTTAATTTTTTTTTGTTTTTATGAAGGAAGCTTAAGATCTCACGTTTCCAACACCATATGGTGTAACACAATGTGATTGGTAGCACTGGAGATATACGACTGCAACGACATCTATTGACAAAATACGAAAGGACTTTTTCGACTACCCAATATTGTACTTAAAACTTCATATGCGTGCATAAAATCCAATTAAAAATGATGTGATACACACTCTCGCTCTTAAAACGCAATGAAATTCCCGAATTTGCTTTTCCAAATTTAAATTGCTAGTGATAAACTCTTTGTTCAATTAAACAATAAATTATTTTAAATTTATTTTCTGCACATTTTGCTTTATCATTCCCGTAATTTATGCCGGTCCAGCGCAGCTCACACAAATACAAACACAAAAAACTTCTCGCTCTCATTTTGCATATTTAATTAGCTGCAAATTGCGTCGAATATTCATGCTTGTGCGCGTCTTGCCTCCAACACAGGCCCCAAAAAATATTTACTCAACAAACTGCTAATATTTGCAAATGGAATAATTTTAAAATTTTCAACTCCTAAATGATGTTCTACGAAGTCAAACAAAAATGCGTTGTCGCACGACTTCTTTGCGCACAGCCATGCATGTGTGTGTGTGTGTGTACATATGCCTGCGTATATGTGTGTTTGGGCAGGAATCTGTAGCAATATTGCCTATGTATAAGCGAAAATAAATTGTGTGTGAAATTAGTAATTTTCTTTTGTTTTCCGACGTAATTTGCGATAGCGGGCCGACGCGTGCTCACACAGCCACCGACACACACACACAAATATATAAACTTCTTTAGCACGCTTTAGCAAACGCTTGAATTGGTGTTTGTGTTTGCGTGTGTATGTGTGTGAATGCTCAAAAAGTTTTTGTTTGAATTTAAAATTAATTTTCCCCTCTACGCGCCATCAAAAAAGTGACGCCTGGGCAGGGAGCACCAGCGAACTATGTCTGCCTACGATTATAGAAATGGAAATCGCAATAGAAATTAATTCAGAAAATAATTAATAAAACAAATACTGCCGTAAAAGTGAAGCTGACTTGTTGGTTTCCTCGGCTACATTACGCAAATTTGGGATTTCCAGTGCTCTAGCCACTTGCTGTCAACTGACGAAGCATACTTTACGGCGCTACCTCTACATACTGCCATTTTGTACTTTCTGGTAATGGTGACTCCTTCCGGCACGTGCCGTGACCATCACACCGAAACATCTCAACCATGCAAAGCCTCGCTAACCTTTGAAGTGAAATCGTGCACACTACAACAAAAACAACATAAAGATGTGTAGCACCTCGGCGCCTACAATAATTGAATTAGCTGGTGGGCATTGAGAGCGAAGATTGAAAAAGGTTTAAAATATTTCGAGTTTGATTGGATCAGTCAGGGTTTGAAAAGCCTGCACAACAAAGAGGAGAATTTAGTAGATTTAGTTATTTACTTTGAACTTCGACTGGGCGAAGCTTATCGATGGTTTTCAGCTTTTGGTGGGAGAGAATTCTAACGAAATCATTAAGCTTTATTAACATAATGTCAATTTGGTAAATATGTGTACGTTCAAATAAAAAGGTTATAGTAACTCGTGTATGTCACAATAAGCACCTTCTGCTACTATTATAGTCTGTATAAATGAGCGCCATCTTTCCGCTACATTTCAGAGTTACATAGTAAGACAGCGGTTAAAATGTTAAGGTGCTGAGAGTAAGAGATGCTTCAGTCATACATTAATCAGTTTGGCACTATATATCAAGATTCGATGGCGCTTACAAAAAAATTGTTCTGACATTATAAGTACTCAGTACTTTAGTTTGAAACCACAATCCACTGTGTAACACCAACTCACAAAACATAACCGAATATGGAGTTCATTATGCGTACAATTACCTATATTTATTATTCACACAAATGATTGTAATTTGTCAATGCACACACGCACTTACAAACAAAGGCCTCGCCGTACACCTGCGCTTCACTCACATGCCTCCATGTCGGTTGGTTATTTGCTGTTCAGCTTCGTCGTGGCGCACAAGGAGCCATGGACTATTTATTTAAAAAATCGGCATGGCTTTACTACCGGTTGTCTCGGCTGCTCTACTTCACCGATCTATTCTACAACAAGACAACAAAACTTTTGGAGCATCAACTACGCAATCCACGCAAGCGACGCATAGTTCATCGCGTATTGTTCTGGATGATCGGCCTGTACGACGCTCTGATATCAGTCGCTCCAATTATCTTGTTATATAACTTATCAAAGTTCGCTTTAGAGTATGACAACTACAAATTTTCTAGTCTTCCGTACATATTATTTTGGTGTGTTGGGTGCCTCGCCAATGCTGTCATTATCTTATATCAAATGCAGAGGGGCAGCACGAGCAAGATTCTGTTAAAATTGGTCAACACTTTATTCGAAATTAACGAAAAAGTCACAGCACTGACTGGTCGAAGCGCTATGGTTGAGTTATGTATTAAATTATTATTGCTGTCAAAATTAGTGTTTATTATTTGGGATTTAAAAGTGGCTGCGCTAGTTTCCAACCCATGATAAGTGACATCTTTGGCTTTCCAATATTCGAACTTGCTTATTTTGCAAAATATATGCTGCTACTAAATTTGCTAAAGATCGACCAGCTGTTAGGCACTTTTGTCAAGAGTCAGAGTGAGCAGCTGGCCTACAAACCGAGGTGCAACGCGACATGTAAAGAGCATAACGAGCCAGTTCGTGAGACGGTTATGCTGTACAATCTGACCAATCAGGTGCTTAGTAGTTTGCTGGAGCGTTTCAGTTGGTTTGAAAAACTCGCCATCTTTGGAAATTTAAGGCTCATAAGGTTGCTTAACCTTCTCCTAATGTGTATTAATTCTCCATGCTATAAATGTGAAAAATACATACCAAATGCTTCATTGTACATCTTCAATATGCTACTATATGCCATGGTTAATGATGAACTGGTGGAAGAAGAAGAAACTTTCAATGGAATGCTGACTATAATTGTGGGGAAGTTGCTGAAGCGCGACGTCGTTTGCGAAGACTGCAAAGATTTGCTCCAATTGGTGAATAACTTACATTAAATACATATATTTTGCTCTTAACTGTATTTATTTAGATCGATGAGTGCTTCTGCCGCAAAAACATAAGTTCCAATAACATTAAAATCATGAAAGGTATGAGTTGGTCCAAGGTGTATATGTTCGACCATATTCATGGTTTGATACTCATTGCAATTAATATGGGCCAATTTCAGATGGATGGATTAGGTAGTAATTGCACAGTAAACAACAGCAATGTGGCAAAAAAATGTTGATATAGTACAACAATAAAGACTCAGTTTCATTCTATTTAGGTAAAGATTTTATTTTAATATTTATTTAACATACAAAAGAAACACAGGAAATTGTAAAAATTGTGGTTAATTTTTCAACAAGAAACGTCTAACCCAGTGGCTTTGTAACCACTTCTTCCCGTCACAAAAATAATTTTCCTGGTGAATCGGAGCGCAGTTCATCCATTTCGAACAATTCAACCAAGGATGTCTCAGCTTACGAGTTTTTATGGGGTAAGCCAATTTCTTCTCATACAAAGGGATTCATCCGATAGAGCAATCTTCACCTTATTCGAAACAATTTTGCCACTGAAAGTCACGTTTTTTCTTTCCGTCACCTCTGAGGTATAGAGCTAGTCGTGTCTTCTCGACGGTCATAAATAAATGCAGAAACATC
The DNA here is from genome assembly GCF_016617805.1 of Bactrocera tryoni. Taxonomy (NCBI): domain Eukaryota; kingdom Metazoa; phylum Arthropoda; class Insecta; order Diptera; family Tephritidae; genus Bactrocera; species Bactrocera tryoni. Next base: position 3,996,287 of record NC_052500.1, read on the forward strand.
TTCAGTTTGTGCTTGAACCGAATCACTGGCTGTTCTGTTGTGGTCTCACTGTTGCGCTTCTTATCTTGAGTAAGCAAACAGGAGACAGAATAATATGGGAAAACTATCACAATTTGCTTGAGATACCTCTCTCTTTAACCTGTATGTTACTTCATACTGCAATCGAGCGTCAATAACAATTAAATCGGTTATTCTGTTCATAAGAAATTATTTTGCCTCTATTTTGTTTGGTAAGCTAGTTTCTGGTTGCAAATACTTTCATTTTCTACCACCTTAATGTGTACCTTTCTTTGCGCTCTTCATTGACACTTTGCCTTTATAAATGAATATTACCTTTAATTCACGACATTATACCAATTAAGGTCGATAATTTTATATAAATGTCGAGTACATTTTGTTGGCGGTTTCCGTCAGTACTCATGTTATTGAAAGTACGAACTCCATTTCAGGTTAAGTCTCGTACATTGATGGACAACTTATACCTATTTGTCGCCAAATATGGCTTTAAACTTTTTCGTTCGTTTCACTTGGTGGATTTGTATTACAACGAGACTACACAACGTTTTGAACAGCATAAACAAAGTCCAATTATTCGTCGGCGAATTCACCGCACACTCTTCGCAATTGTCACTTTATACTCAATAGTGATGTTATCTATGCCAGTCGCAATAGTGTACAACATAGACGAGCTGACATTGACAATGGGTGAATATGCACTGATTAGTTTAGCTTCCCTTTCAGTCACTTGTCTAACCGTCGTTATCAACTTAAGCACTATTCTATATCAATTTCAAAGGAGAAGTACTAGCAAATTCTTAAATAATTTCTTCAATAAAATTATTGATTTACACGAGAAAGCCGCAACGCTGCCGAATCACGTTACAAGCACTGAATTCTACACATACATACACCTTTTGCTGATGTTGAAATTTCTATTACTCATATGGATTTGTGTTGCAGCTGCACGAAATTTTAGTTTCTACCTAAACGATGTTATCGGATCACCAATATTCGAGCTGGCACTTTTCGGTAGATTTATGATAATGTGGAATTTTCTGAGATTTCATCAAAGCTTAAATCACTTTGTGAGAAAACATGAAGAACAACTACCAAGCAGCAAGTGCTGCACTCAACGATGCGAACTAAGTAACGAGCCCTTTCTATGCGCTCTCACTCTAGGGTGGCAATCGAAGAAGCTGTTCACTTGCTTCCTGGAACGCTTTCGTTGGTTCCAAAGGATTGCGCTTTTGGAAAAGCTTCAAATTATTTTTTTATCGAATCACATGCTTATGTGCCTATACGACGCTTGCTATACTTGTGATGCGCACCTGCCGAAGTTCTTGGTTCTGGTCTTGGATGCTCTCCTCATTGCGCTCATAAATGACGCTTTAAGGAATGAAGAAAATGCACTGCAAGACATTCTGATAATAATAGTAGGAAAACTTACAAAGCGAGGGCTGCTGTGCGCCCATTGCAATGAGTTGCTCTATGTGGTGAGTATAAGACAACTGAAGTAAACTCACTGACCGCAACCTAAAATTGTGTTTCATACATAGATCGACTTGCGACTCAGCGACCTGAATCTGCGGGAAAACCACATACAAATCTTTCACGCTTTCTTTTGGACCAATGTGTGGGTATTAAATTTGATCATCAATTCGGTATTAATTGGCATCAATATGGCGCAATTCGAATGGGCTGCAATTCACAATTCTAGTTGTGCTGATGAAAATGTGTAAAAATAATTGAATTAATAAAACGAAAAGCTTTCAGCCGAAAATACACGCTCTATAGCAATAGAATTTTAGGTTTATTTTCAAGAACTCGTTTTAATTATGGGTAATATATTCTCAGCGTCTTTGGAGGTTCAAGCCTCCAAAGCAAAGAGGATGTTTCGGATATTTCGTTTCTACAGCTGGTAAGCTTATTTTGTTTGGCGTTAACTTGCCTTTCGCTATACTTGCGCTTTATCATGAAAACATAAAATATCCCCACATCTTGTATACATATACTATATATTAATTTTGTGCGTGTGTATGTCACTAAACTCCTCTTAAACGACTGGGCCGATTTTGATAAAAATTTTTGTGTGTGTTCAAGCAAATTCGAGGATGGTTTAGATTCACAATTTGGTCTAACACGATATGACTGCACGACTACATGAACATTTGTAGTAGGGCAGCGACATAACAAGCTGCCCGTTTTGTATGTACACAATTCCGTTGTTATCATACCTTTCACTTCAATGAAATTTTAATATTTTGTTGAAAGTAAAATTTTTCAAAACTAAAAAAATCGGCTAAAGAAATTTCCGAAAATTCTTATATAGCAAATTTCGTGTTCAACCGGAAACATTAATAAGACATTTTTGGTTAAAAAATGTAATTAACTCGTTATGTTTTACGCTCTTTAAGCTCCAAAAGCTTGTAAGGTGGCCGAATATTCTATTTGAACAGTACTTGCACCCTCCTTACCTGTTTTTGATACATATTTTCAATTATCTGGCATCTCAATGCTAATTCCGCGATTTCCACAACCGAATTGGAATGCTTGAGATATTACACCAGCACACAGTTCCTTAGAGACTTATGTGAGATTGAGGCAAATAAGGCACATTGACGCCATAGGCGAAGCAAAGCTACAGAAAGTGGCGCGCAAGCGAACTTAAATTTCTGCAGAATTTTCGTATTTTTGATATTGTTTTAATAGAACTCAATTGCTTAGGCGCTTGGTTCTTTATTATAATATATTCACATTTATTATAGCATATCCGCATATGTATATATTGCCACATATGTATGCATCTCATGCGACAAGCACTCAGCAAAGCAAATAGCAAAATTTGTGTGACTGTAACTGTGTTTGTGTGTGTGTGTGTGTGTGCCACTTTGTTTGCTTTCGCCTTCGCTTGTGCGACGCAAGTTTGTCTAGTGCGTACGTGCGCGCTTACTGCGCTCCTTTGTTTTTATTATCATTAAGCACCAGCTCTGCACGCCTGCACTCGCCGCGCTACGCCGTCGCTTTATGAATTTGAACGGGAAAATTGCCGTAGACACAAATGTTAAGCGTGTCACAAGGACATTGACAGTTACACAATGAATACGAAAATAAATACGGTAACAGTAACAAAAGCAAAAACAAAAAAGCTCAATTATTGTTTCTACTACTCGGCGGATGCGAAAACAATAGGAAAATAGTTTCGGCGACCGAAAAGCGTGGCGCAATGACAATAACGTGGCGCGCAAAGACCCAGAGACGTGTACTGCCAGCGCCTACCCCGCCCAAGCACACAGCTTACACAATTACAGGCTGAAGTTGAAGGAAAAAGTAAATTGAATACGAATTATGTAAATGTTGGTAAATTACACAAAAGCTGCCAAAGCACCGAAATGCGCCTTCGTGCGGCGAAAGTGAAGGTTTGTTGGAGACAGCAAAGTGGCGGACCGACAGTGGCAGCTACGTGCGCGCTGGTATGCGTGGCTTTGGAATTGCTGCCGGCAATCGTCTGCGCATATGTGTGCGTGTTAGCACGTAGTTGGTATTTTGCTTGCTGAGCTATATTCGGCAAAATTACGAAAAAAATTAATGCTTCGTCGAAAACATTTTAAAGCGTTGCAAACACACCGTTAATTTATTGAGTTTATTTTTGTAATTTTTTTTTGGAGTTTTTCTGCCAAAAATAAAAACATACATATGCACAACGGCGTCAGTCAGCTAGCAGCAGCAAGCGAATGCCAACACGTGCCTGCTTCATTTAAATGTTACGTATACGCCACCGACCACGCTGCGCTTCTCATTAAGCGAGCGGTTAATTAACTTAAATTTCTCTAACCGACTAATGGGCAAGATGTCAAAACACTCAGTTAAGGTTTAGAGGTATTTTGTTGTTCTTAAAATGCAAATACTTTTTGAAACACATATTTATAAGGAAATTTATAGATAAGCCTAAAAAACTTGGGCAAAAAATTATTTTGGTAAAAACTTAAAGAACTTAACTTTGAACAGTGTTCTTCCTTGGGAAACCACAGCCCAAAATTAAAGCTCATACTAATGGGTAGTAGAAAAAGTCTTTTCGTATTTCTAATCAAAATTCAACTTATTTTTTTTTTATATTTACAATAAACTTTATTGAACCAAATATGTACCATTTTGGTCGACTTTTCCCACTTTTTGCCATTTTTCCTCTAGAGACATAATTCCATCAGTGTAAAACCTTTTTGGTTTCTCGGCGAAAAACAGCACCAAGTAATTTTCACAGGCTTCTCTTGAAGCCAACTTTAGTCCATTAAGGGAGTTCTGTATAGACCGAAACAAATGGTAGTCTGCTGGTGCAAGGTCAGGGCTATATGGTGGATGTACCAAAACTTTCCAGCCAAGCTCTCCCAGTTTTTTCCGAGTCATCAAAGACATGTGGGGTCTAGCGTTGTCCTGATGGAAAACGAAGTCCTTTTTGTTGATAAGTTCTGGTTGTTTTTTTTTCGATAGCTTGCTTCAATCTCATCAGTTGTTGACAGCAAAATGTAGAATCAATCGTTCGACCAGGCTGGAGCAGCTCATCTCCCAAACATCGAGCTTCTCTTTGTAGCCAGACTTTTTTAAATGGTTCAAAACCATTTGATGATGAATGCTAAGTTCCTTAGCGATGTCATGGCTGCTTACGTGACGGTCCTGGTCAATCTTTTCCATAATTTCATCGACTTTCTCGACGATAGGTCATTGTTGTGCTACACGAACTGATACAGCATCGTCCACTACTTCACAAATTTCATTGTTGGCCTGCATGGCATTCTTCCCATTTTTATGCAAAAATTTCAAAAATCGAATTTCTTCATTATTTTCACTCATTTTTGAACAGCTGTACCTTTTTTTCATCTTTCCCGAATCTCATTTATTTTAGTTAAATGAAGCTCAAAATCTCTCCTATCCAACACTATATGGTATAACAGAATGTGATAGGTAGCACGGATGATATTCGCCTGCAAAGGCATCTATTGACAAAATACGAAAAGACTTTTTCGACTACCCAATTTTTGTAATGAAATTTATAGATAAGCCTAAAAGAAATACATATCTTTAACTTTGAACAATTTTAAACCACATCTTAAGACTTCATGTTGCATTAATAGCTCATACCATTTCTCCCGTGAATAGTTTTGAGACCGGCTCTCACTTTCAAATTCGGTTTTCTACTATTAAATTAATATCTCAAATAATTACTAGTAAATGTCTAGTTCTTAAGTTTTTTTTTCAATTATTATTTTCTTTTTCTTTTCAGACCTTTACCCATTTTTTGTAGTTTTTTCAATTTTCTGCATTTATTAACTCTTTTCTGACCTTTTTTCCCTAGCTGACTTAATACTCAGTAAAATGTAATATTTATATGCCAGCAATTATGAGATTAATAAAAAGTTTCTAAAATAACGCAAAACATATTTTATCCCCACTATATATATTTTCCCGTGGTTCCTAGGTGGAAGATAGAGCCTCCCTCACTACACCAAATATTAATTTGCTTTTACTGTTGCGCAACATTTACATTAAAAATTAATGAAACATATACCAAAGCATAAACATACCTACATATCATGTTATAACACATATTCCTAACCTAAATTGTACAATCGTTTTTTTTTTTAAATTTTTTTTAATATGTTTTTTCGTTTCTTCTTCTTTCGTAAAAAATTATAAAAAAATGTACTTTCAAACTTTTTTCCACAAAATAATTTATGTTGCGCGCCACTGGCATTCGGTTAGTTTTATTTTCCATTCTATTAATTTCAATGTAAGCTGTTATTTTAGTTAAATATTGCAATATTTTTGGGTTATAGTTCATTGAAAGCTTTGATCGCGTAAAAAGCCGAAAGTCTAATTTTTGCAGCCGCCAAAGCCACGAATTTCGGCAGAAAAGGCAACATACGCCACATTAATTCCGAAACCAGAACATCATTTATCATTTCAATTACAAGTCTGAGGTTAAATAAATAGCGAAATGATGACTTGCATGCCAACTAAAACACGCACGCTTGTATTTGTGCTGGCTTGTTGTTTGGATTTAGAAAAAAATTGGTAAAACAAAAAAGACAACAATAAAAAGCACAGACAATAAAATCAAGCACACATGCACAAAACAACAACAAGCCACACATGCAAATGCACGACAATATTCCGACTTTTTTGTATGATTTATGGGGGGAAAAATCAATAACACAATGGCACAAAACGCGCTAAACAACAGTTGACTGTTGCAGCAAAACAAATGAAAACAATATTTATAAAAATTACAAGCTAAACATAAAATGATTTATTTAGCACAAAACAACATATCCATTTCCACTCGAATGCGGCTGGCAAGTTATTACACCGCACACACTGCCAACACAGCCGATTGTCGTTCTAAAACGTTTTGTTATTTTTTATTCCTTTGTCGGTGTTTCGCGTGATTTCCCTGCCAAAACGAACATGCAAACAAAGCGATTTGCAAGCCGCACAAAACGAATGACAAAACTACCATTTTATTGTATTATAAAAAATGCGCGCATATACATATAATTTCCATGCAGTAGCGCAGTGTGGGGAAGCACTCCGTTGGCAAGCCCCAAGCCATGAATTTGTGTGAGTGTGCAATTGTAATATTTTCAGTATAATTTTAAATTTTGCCTGAAACTAACTAAAAACCCACAATTGCTTAATCCCTCTAGTATGGTGTGTAATTTACTGCAACATTCACGCCAAAGTGCGGTTTCCAAAATTCATTAAACTTTGCTACAGTGAATGAGAACAAAAAGTCACTCATACGCATAGTGGCATGCGTGGTGGAGCACGTGCAGAGTTCAATTAGCTGTGCGCTGTAACGAAATATTGGCCACATATATTTATATATATATATATGTCTAAATTAATTAGATCATTTATTTATGCTTGTTTTCAAGCATTTTTTTGTGGCTGCTAAGGCCTCTAACTTGAGAACTCAAAAGACGCTTTTATCAGCCTAAAAAAGATACTGTTGTGAATTTAGAAAACAACTACAGTATTAATTGGTCCAAATTTTTAAAGTATATTTAAAAATATTTCAAAAACCCACAGCAAATTTTATAAAGAAAAAAAATAGTATTTTTCGAATTACACGTGAACTCCGACAGCTCTAAGCAAGCAAGGACTTCCACCTACCGTAAGAAAATATTAAAAATTGAAAAAATAGCGGTGTTTGTCAAATGAATTCTAACCAAAATTTTGGTTTTTGGTCGTTTTGACCAGCATAAATACGATTTTCGTTCCTATCCGATCAACCATTAGTAGACAGGGGCCGATAGTTTTTGAAAACAAAAAAAATCATAGTAATGTATTTGGGGCATAAATAGATAAGTTTACTTCAAATTTCATAAAAGAAAATAAAATTGTACAAAACTCAAAAACTTTATTTTTTGATATTTTCATATAAATATTGAGGATATGTGAAAAAAGTTTTCATACAAAACTTACAAATCTTCTCATTGCCTACAACACTGCCATATAACTTTTTTCTATAGGACTCGTGGCTTTGTCAGAAATCGAGATAAACCATTTGTAATACTTAAAAATATAACCACACCTCTTCCCCTCCTTTTTTTGACCTCTGATCGTCCGTTAATATTTTTATACTCTTGCAACATGTTGCTTGTATTAGGATACGTTAGTTAACCATATACACCTTGCAACAGCATAAAGGTTGGGTTTCACCCGAACTTAGTTATTCCTTACTTGTTTCTTTAATATTAGTTATTATAACTTCGTTTGCGATGGATTTCCACCTACTCTGACTTTCTTTTTTATCACTTTCAAACGCTTCTGCACCAGTCATTGTATGAAGAGCTAACGGTTTTTTTAATAAAGACACTACAAAATTAGACTGATATGGACAGCTAACGACAGCCATATTTTTTCTACTCTTTTGACATTTCTCTTCAGTACGATTTACAATTTCATTATAAAAAGATATACGATCCAACAACGAGTCGAAATTATTAAAATTTAATATCGAGTCGGAGTCAGTGGCCCCAACTTTAATAGTGCTACGTTCAATTTATGGTCGTCATAAACGTCCTGTCAGATCAACAATTGAGCCTCTAGTGGAAAAATTTAAATCACAGGCACAGTAGAAAATATTACTGCGCCAGTGAGACTAAGAACCCGTACCCGTGCTGTCGAGAATATTGCTGCCGCTAGCACATAAACTGAGGAAGACCCAAATCAGTCCCTCACACAAGTCGTTCTCAAGCGTGTGAGCATCTCTGTGACGTAGTTGTGGCGAATTTTCCAAAAGGATCTAATTCAACATCCTTACAAGATCAAATTGACGCAAGAACTGAAGCCGCTTGACCAGCAGAATCGTCGTTTGTTCGTGAATGTGAACTTGAAAATGATGCGAACTTTTATCGAAAAATCATCTTCCGCGATGACGCTCATTTCTGGCTGAAAAGCTTTGCAGATAAGCAAAATATGCGTAATTGGTCAGGGAAGAATTCACATGTACACCATGAGTCAATTGGGTTTACGGTTTGGTGCGGTTTATGGGCCGGCGTCTTCATTGAACCGTACTTCTTCCGTGATGATCAAGACCGGCACGTTACTCTAAATGGGAAGCGCTATCGCTCAATGCTAACCGAATATTTTTGCCCCGAATTGGCTGATATGGATTTGGACAATATGTGGTTCTAACAGGACGGCGCCACAAGCGACACAGCGAATGTCACTATAGATTTAGATAGACTATTTTATGTGGAGCTGCGTCAGGTCTGTGATCTATGCCAACAAAAGAAATCGAATTTCAGATATATTATGTACTTTCATAGGAATTAAGAATTTCATTAATATCCCAAGCCGAAAGCAGTAAGCAAAAACCTCTGATTATTCCCAATTATTCAAAGTCCCGAGTCGATTTAGAGATTTTTAAAAGTCTCACATACTTCCAAGCAGTTCGATTCAGCCCCGTTTGCATGACTTATAATTGATACAGTATTTTTCTCCGAACCGAACTCCGCTATTAAATCAGTACGCATTAATAACGCAATGAATATACTTTCTTTATTGTATTTCATGGACATATTTATTTTCCCAAGACTTCGAACTTAAATTTTGATAATATGAAGCCATCAGAGCATTCATCGTTAGTTTCTCGACTTTAAATTTATTAATTTCTAGCCAAAAGTTAATGGCATGAAACTTTTGAAAATGTCTCTTCACTTAAATTAATCCGCAATTAGAATAATATCAAACTTCAAAGGCAAAAGCCCATGCCGAGCTGCAACCAGTTGCCAAAAACAGTTTCCTTGCAAATTGCTAAAATACTAGTAAATTAAAAAATTCAATTACGCTTTGAAATCACAACCACGTGCGCACGCACACACGCACATAAACAAGCAGGAATATAGAGTTGGTGAAAGATAAATTTCCATTTTACCACCGCATGCAACCACAGACCAACAAATGCTCACCACACTTCTCGCACTTACGACTGTTTGTCAATCCAAACCCTACATATGTATATATGTATGTATATATATACACATATATAGTATATATATGAGTGGCAAGGCTGTCCCCCAGTCATTTGCATTAATTTGAAGTGAAAAGATCAAAGCAAAAACTTAAAGACCATAAACCGGAAACCACAAAACAACGCACAAAACATAGACGGTAGTAGAGACCAAGCCCAAGGCGAAGCGAGATTGGAGCAACGAAACAGCATGCAAGACTGCGGATGATGGCGAGCGGCACGCACCGAGGAATGGCTAGACAAAGTGCAATAAAACTTCATCGCTCGCTGTAAACGGACTAACAAAGCAGAAATAATTGTCTAGCTTTGGGGTCGCATTGGCTAGGCTACAGCGGACAAGCGCACAACCGAACAAGCACAAAGGCAGAAGCGGCAAAGCAACACGCACACACAAACACAATAAATAAAATTGTGAGTAAGTACGGGACGAGAGACATGAAGTCAGTAGAAACAGAAGCGAAATGCCAAGGCGCATGTAGCGAATGCTGAAATTTTGCTAGCAAACCTACAAAAGCGGTGCAAGTTTCGTAAAAATGTCATGATCTAGTAAGAATATGTCCGCACACTATATATACATTACATATGTATATGCACAGTGTATATATGTAGCCATGCATGTGGCGAAATAAATAAGCATATTCAATGTAAGTGCTTGTCCTCATTTAAGAGGCAATATGCACTCGACTGACTGCGCCGTCAGCTGCTAGTCTCAGTGGGTAATAGACATGGCCACTGTAACTATATGCTGCAGCCGAGTGCACGAATTTCAAATTTCTGCCAAATGTTATGCACTCACTTTGCTCCGAAATATGCAAATGACAGCGCAGCAGAATAATGCATAGCCACAGCGCATTGTTGTTGCGCCAATACATATGCAAGCGTGTGTGTGTGTGTGTGCTGGTAAGTCAGTTTGCTGCTGCCACATAATATTGTAACCGACTGCCTGCACTGAGCGGCAAGTTGCTGGCCGAAAAGCAAAATGAGGAGGAAAAATTCGCAAGCTGTGTAAATATTATTACAATTTGGTCAGTAGAAAGTAAAGTGGAAAATAAAGACGAGCATAAAATGCATAGCAAAGGCACTGCCTGTGCCGAATGCCTTAGGTAAGCAAGCTGGTGTTGATTTTGTAGGTAAGATTTTGCAAAAGATTCGAAATGGCAGACAATTTAATCGCATAAAAATTGCTATAAGGCAGCTGGGCGATACTGTTATGCGCAAATATTTGTAGGATTAAGTGAAATATATTAAGGATTTGTGATTTTTCTGCAATATAAATGTCTTTTACTTGGCATAAATTGTGAAATTTCAGTTCGGTTTTGAGTTTTTTAAACACAGAAGGAAAAGTCTCTAGAATATGGGGTGGTCGAAAAAGTCTTTTCGCATTTCTATTACAATTTCAACTTATTTTTTTTTATTTTTAATGAACGTTAATGAACCAAATACATATGTAACATTTTAGTCGACCATTTGTTGCCATTTTTCCGCTAGCGACATTATTCCATTAATATAAAACTTTTTTGGTGTCTCGACGAAAAACTGCGACAAGTAATTTTCACAGGCTTCTCTTGAAGCCAACTTTACACCATTAAGGGAGTTCCGCATAGATCGAAACAAATGGTAGTCCAATTTTGCAAGTTCAGTGGTGCAAGCTATATGATGGATGTATCAAAACTTCCCAGCCAAGCTCTCCCAGTTTTTGCGGAGTCATCAAAGATGTGTGTGGTCTAGCGTTGTCCTAATTCAAAACCAAGCCCTTCTGTTGATCAGTTATGGCCGTTTTTTTCGGTTGCTTGCCTCAATCTCATCAGTTGTTGGTAGCATAATGTGGAATCAATCGTTCGACAAGACTGGAGCAGCTCTTAGTAGATGATTCTTTTCCAATCACACCAAACACTCAGCATAACCTTTCGAGGCGTCAATTCTGGCTTTGCGAAGGTTTCTTGAGCTTCACCACGCTTGGACCATGATCTTTTTCGCACATTATTGTCGTATTTTATCCACTTTTCGTCTCCTGTTACCATTCACTGTAGAAATGGTTCGATTTCATTTCGTTTGAGCAAAGAATCGCAGTTGTTAATCCGCTCTATTAAATTTTTCACAGACAATCGTTCCAAAACATGGAGCTTCTTTTTGTTGCTTGCCTTTCTTAAATTTTTCAAAACCATTTGATGATGAATGTTAAGTTCCTTAACGATGTCATGGCTGCTTATATGACGGTCCTGGTCAATCTTTTTCATAATTTCGATCGACTTTTTCAATATTAGGTCGACCAGAGCGAGGTGTAACTTTCACATTAAAATTTCCAGAACGCAAGCGAGCGAACCATTGTTGTGCTACGCGAACTGCTACAGCATCGTCCCCGTAAACTTCACAAATTTCATTGGTGGGTTGCATGGCATTCTTCTCTGTTTTATACAGAAATTTCAAAATATAGCGAATTTCTTCATTATTTTCTCTTATTTTTGAACAGTTGTAAGTTTTTTAAACTTCCCCGAATCTAATTATTATTTTTTTTTTATTGAATGAAGCTTAAAATCTCTTCCTTCCAACACTGGTATGCCTCAATGTGATTGGCAGCACTAAAGATATACTCCTGCAACAATCTCTATTGACAAAATACGAAAAGGCTTTTTCGACTATATGCTCAATCTCTCAGTTTGGAGAGCTCGACAAATTATCTTCACGAAATTGAGCTAAGATTGTTTCGACAGCATCGCTACCATATCTAAACAGATCCACAAGAGTCCCAAGGAAGCCACACTCAGCCTTCTGTGATCAATGGAACCACTTCTTTACTCTTTTTATAGTTTGTCTTAGAATCATCGTAACACTGACAGACTTATAACAACAATTTTAATATTCATTTAACCCAACTTTGTCTTCAAATGCTGTCATGTACAATAGAGCGCAATGCTGTTGTGGATTCCATCGAATTTTATTTCGCTTTAAATATTTGCAATGCCCTTTTATAGATTCCCCGTCTAAAATGTGTTTTTCTCTTTATGTCATACACACTCAAGAGAAAACCTTGCAAGTGATGCCACATGTACATCAACTAACATTTAACCTAACGCCAAAAAACGACAACTACAAATATATATTGTTGCTATGTTGCAAGTACACTTGTATGCCAAATAAGTTACCCACGGCTCTTGTAGCTGCAATAAACATGGAATTCAAAATTCAGGCCAAAACTTCACTCTCTGTCACCGCCAGTGCTGCCACAAGCCCAAATATCAATACCAGTTAGATTCCCAGTGTAGTTGCTTTTATTTGCAGCCATTTATGTCTCTGCCTATTACCAACAGCATAGCAGTCCGGTGTCACCATACTCACACACACACACACTTACACATGCACAGCAGCATGTTGGTATTGGCGGCCCTTGCAATGTATATAAATGTGTTTTTGGTTGCTATCTTGTCGCCAATTTCAGCTTTCCTTTTGTGCCCGGCACTCTTGTGCCATTGTGTATGTGTGCGTGCGTCTGTGAGCTGTGTAGAAAATTTGTATTTGTTTACTGGTCGCGTTGTTTCACTTGTTTGCTCTGTAAACTCGTACATGAATTAATATTTGTGTATTTCTGCTTTGCGTTTTTTGTTTTTATGACAAAAATAAACTTGTTTAAAACTGTTACTTTACATAATGTCGTGCGTTTTGTGTAGTTTATTTGTATTCACTATCACAACAACACTATTTACATGGGTGCTTCTAAAAATTTACACAACTTGGCAAATTGTGTCATGTTTTTTTCATTTGGTGCCACCGAAAGTAATCGAACTAGAGGCCGTCGAGAAAATGTAGAGCTTTCGAAACAGTCAGTGTAAATGAAGAAGTCCACCAATTTCGGTGTAATCCATCGGAGATTCTTAAATTTTGGGTTTAATGGATAATTTGTTGATTAATAGTTTTAGTCAGTTCGAACCTTCGGTAATGGCCAAAAATCTCATGTGATTAAAATTTGTTTTTACTCTTAACAGGGTATATTAAGTTTGCGATGAAGTTTGTATTACTTAAAAGGAAACCTCGAGGGCACTATAAAATATATATGGTGTACAAATGATCAGTATGACGAGCTGAATCAATTTAGTCATGTCCATCTGTCTGTTTATACGCCAACCATACCCTCAATTTTTGAGATGCCGATCTGAAATTTTGCACATCTTCTTTTATTTCGAAGAAGCAGATTATTTGTCGAAATCGCCGATAACCGATCACTATAACATATGGCTGTCATACAAACTGTTCGATACAAATCAAGTCTTTGTATGGGAGGCTTCCTAATTTGACGAGGTACATTCTCGAAATTCGGCATGGATAATTATCCAAAGCATCGCGATAATCTCTGAAGAAATGGTTCAGATCGCATCACTATAGCATATAGCTGCCATACGAACTGATCGATCGCAATCAACTCCTTGTATGGGTGACTTATTAATTTGACAAGGTACGTCACGAAATTTAGCACAGACTGTTATTCAAGAGAATGCAATAACTTGTAAGCAAATCGTTCCGTTCGGATCACTATATCATATAGGTGCCATACAAACCGACTGAACAAAATAAAATTTTGTTTAGAAATTTTTTGCTTATGAAGATTATTCTAGCTTCGGTTCAAACTGAGTTAAGTTTATTTTTAGTTTATTTAAGCTACTTTAGCTTTAAAGAGTAAAAAGTGTATTTGTGTAGCATTCAAGTTAAAGTTTAATGATAACATCTTCACTAAAGACATGAAATCAAATCAAAATACTTTACTTGCAAGAGAGCTCACAGGCAGCCGAGTTACTTTACTGTTAAGCAAGTCTGTGAAATACAAAATTCTGCAGTTACAAGTAAAACTTTGTTCTAAAAGTTTTAAAACCTTTACAAAATTGGTATAACAAATAAATTCTTAGCATAAATCGCCTTCAGTTCCTTTGCGGTTACGTATACGCCACGTACGCCGGGTGTGTGTTAAGCAGCAGTCAGCTGCAGAACCAGCACTTAAGTAAATGAATTCATATTATTTAAAAATTTATATTTAATAACTTGCATATAATAACGCGCAGCGCATATACAAGTACCGTTATCAGATACAAGTGTTAAATTGTTGATTGCAGCTTTTGATGAAAGCGCTTGTCTGTGGTTTGCCGACACTTGTTTAAAGACACGCCTGCTGTGGGCGTGCCTTTAAAATTTTACACTAACGGTAATTGCACATGCATATGTATAGTGCATTATTATTATTGTTGTTTTTAATTAACGCACTTTTCACTGCGCTAATATTTGATTTTTTACGATTATGGTTGATTAAATGAGCGCCCTTCCTATTTACAGTACGCCATCTTAATTGCCGCATTTTCACATTTTAATTAAAATAATGCTGCAATTGGATTGTTGTGGTTAAGCTGGCTGCCGCCCAGGCGGTTACTTAACTGCTTATGCATATGTAACAACAATTATGTTTAAATATTATATTTCAAGCTCTTTAACATGAAAACCCCCACCCCTCAAAAGCAACGTGGCACACTTAAAGCTGCGCAAATGAAAAGTTTTAGCTTATCTGCGAAAAAGCACAGTTATACGGAAAATACTACAGAGAAAGAAAACACAAAACGAAAGGAAAGTGCATACAAATTTTCCTTTCCACGCAGTTGACCTGTAAAACTCATTTCACCTTTGGCACACACAAACACTCACACACATAGGCATGCAAAGCGCGATACTCAGCGCAAAGCTGAAGCTGCCAGAATCCACTCAAAGCCGAAAAGCGCACTCGTACAAGAATTTCGTGTGCCACATGCACTTGCGTTGTAGTTTCTCGCGAGAAATAAATAAAAAACGCCGCAACAATAAAGAAAATAATGAAAAAGCGCCTGGTGTTGGACGCTAGCCACCACAGCGTATATGCCGCCTCAGTGTAAATATGCGGATGCACCGATTGCTGCAACCGCAGCAACACAGCCGCGCGCTGGCAAACGCTGTCGAAAGTGCTTGAAGAGACTACGCCGAAAGGAAAACACCGAAAATAAATAAACGCGAACCGCAACATGCGCACCGCTCGCCATTATTGTTTTAAGCAGAGTACAGTCAACAATTTGTGCCGAAAACCAAATATAAAGCGCCGAACGAAAGCTGCGCGAAATTAAATGAACGCGAGCAAAAACTGCAAATGCTGCCAACAAATTGGGTTAAAGCGTGCAACGCCAGCGCGCAGCCAAAGAAACGTCGAACAAGTGAAGAGATACAAAATAAAAGCAAAAAAAATAAAAATAAAAGAAAAAAATAAAAATAAAAGCAAAAATAAAAATATAATGAAATAAAAATGTAAAACTACCGCATGCTGAAAAAACTGCACAACCTTTGCGCACTAAATGCCGCGGCCGACTTAAGCGTTTCAGTCTGCTCCACATGCAACGCGGATATTTTAAATGCAATTTGGGTTTGCTGCCCCCAAATTCGTTTGCATTTTATTTAAAATGCAAGTCAGCTGCAGATGAAGACAGGCCAGCGCCGTAACACGTTGCCCGGGCAATGCGGCGAATTCAACACGGAAAAGCGGAGAAGCGAACGCGCGCAATTAGCATGCAAATCCGGCAGCGCAATACAGTCTGTGTAACTTAAGAAGAACGTGTGCATTTAAAGGCACTACATTGCATAAGAGCCGTGGCGCCGCATATGTAGCGCCGCGCCTGACTGAAGCACGAATGTCGTTGCAGTTGAGCGCAGACTATCAACGCGGTAAGGAGCGATGACTCACGAGCATAATTAGAAGATTTCATAAAAGTTTAAATATTAATGACGACTGTTAAGGGGAATGACTGCAGGAAAATATATGTTGAACAGCTGTAAGATTTCTTAGAAGTATGGCAATTTAAATTTCATTAGAAGAACTCAAAAAATTATTATTAAAGAAGCAAGATTTGAATGTGCCCCTATACGAAATTAAAAAAAAATAGAGTTTTTATTTTTTTCCTATTTTTTGAAAAGCACATTTTAAATTTATATTAAATTTTCAAATCGATCTTAAATAGTTCTTGAGTTACAGCCTTTTCAAGTGTAGCCCCTCAGTTATCAGCTGCATCAATTAATTTTCGAACGCCTTTTTCTCGACAATCCATTTTCGAATTTGCTGCTGATAACAAATGCTCTGATTGTCATGAAATGTTTTCTGCCTGGTTCTAATATAATTCTACATACATTTTTGATCTGATCAAAGATCGAGTTTTGGTAGGCCAAAAAGGAGCAAAATTTTTGATAAAATTCAACTTTTTCTTTTCAAATACCACCTTATTGTTAATTTTTGATATTTTTTATCAGCGGTCATTGTTCCGAGAATGTTTCCAATATATTCTAGTTCAACGAGAATTTTAAAATTTTATATTTCAATCATCCACGGAGAAGGCCGAAATCACCGCAACAGTGGAGTAACTGCCGTTAACGCCGTCGGTGATCTCGTATAGCTCAAAAAATATTTAGATAAATATATTCCAAACTTTCACTGTATATTCCAGAAAAACTATACATATGTACAAATATAAACAGAAAATTTCAAAACGTTCAATTCAGTAGTTAGGTAAGTAAGTAAGAGTGCAGTCCTCTTATATTTCGGGCTCAATTAGCACTAGCTGTGTCATTTTGATCCACTAGCCGTAGACTTTTTTTTATTGCTACCATGTTTCATCTTCGCGTTCAAACCATTTTGTGGTTTCGATGAAGCTAGAAATGTCCGATATTGTTTTTGTGAACATCCATTCAAGGTTTGATGTTTGATGAATTCCAAGTCGGGCTGGGGATTCACAGAGAAAGTGGAAAATTGTTCCCTTATTCCCTACTAGTTCACAGCCTTGGCAGATTTTATTGCATGGCATACCCATTTTGAACGTATTTATGTTCTCTAAGTGATCAATGCCCTGGTATGGTAACAGTTAGTCTGAAGATAATTTTCCTTGACCTCGTTAGTTCTCTTCTTGTCACTATGCTGGAATAGGCAGGATCACATTAAGCGCATCAGTCAGACATGTCTTTATTGCACCAGTAACACCTGCACATGCTGCTCTTTGTATTCCATTTAATTTTCTAATGTTGTATTGTTTGATTAGCGCTGTTTATATAAAGAAAATTTTTTGCAAACTTTTAGAAAAATATCTCCAATGAATAGATATCTTAAATTTCCGTGTATTAAACATTTCATTTCTTTTAGTATTCAATTTACCTCAAACGGAATAACCATTTCTTTACTTTCCTGTACTTGCAGTATCTAAAGTTCTTCAATTGCTCACTTGCAACTTTTAAGTGTCTGATTTTTAGTTTATCATTTGCAAGGAAAAAGATTAAACAGGTGGCAACTCTTCTCAATATACCAATCTGGAACTTGAATGCTTTTTTTCATATCTTGAATTTTGAGCACATATTGCAGTTTAAAATAAATAAAAAATGTAAACAGGTGGCAACTCCACAAAAAATATATATAATTAAAGCTTAAAATTTCAATAAACGTAATGTATGTTTATGTTTTTATTTTACGGATACCATTTTTAGCTTCAAATTTCAAACAGGTGGCAACCTTTCATGTATACAAACATATATGTACATATCTCCTAAAAAAAATTGTTTTATAAACATATTTTTAATTTTTAGTTTGATGTTCACATTATAATACATCACAAATTTTACATTTTTAGTATAAAAAAATTTAAATAGGTAGCAACCTCTCAATATACTAATCTGGAACTTAAATGTTTTTAATATCTGGAATTTTATGTAAATATTGTAGTTTTAAATCAATGACATAATTAAACAGGTGGCAACTCCACATAAAGCTTAAAACTTTCATTAAGCGTAATTAACATATACTAATGCTTCAAATTTGAAACTAGTGGCAACTCTTCATGTAAAAATCTCCCACACATTTTTTTTTTCAATTTTTAAAAATGTTGAGTTTGTTGCACACACTATAATATATAACTAATTCTATATTCTTAATATTAAAAAAAAGTAAATAAGTGGCAAGCCTTCACACAATAATACCAAAAAAATAACTACGCTTAGATTTTTTTCAGACTGTACAGTTTAATTTCCATATAATGCCTATTGTATATTAAAAGCTTTGACGTATTAGTTAACTTTAAAAAATAGTCAACAAGTGGCAGCACTTTTCACATAATTTCATTCAAAATCTCAGTCGTATTTTTAAAGCAGTTTAATTTATAGTTCATATTTTAATTCGTCATTTATTTCAACGTTCTAATTGAATAACAATCGTTAAATAGTGGCAACACTGCTCAAAAGTATCATTCATTTTCAGTACTCTGTGGCATAAAGATTATTCCTACAGCTAATAACAATGTCACACACTTCTCAAGCTTTTCAATAATGTATTTTAGACACGAGTAGCTTTGGAACTATCGTGACTTCCAGATTCCTATTTCATAAATCCTTTAATAATAACTTTGTTGTCATCTTTTATATGTAATTGTAAACCATTAACTATGCATATTGGCTCAACTCAATATAAATGGCACTAGGTGACATTATCCACCCATTTAGCTGTCGGCAATGAATCCATTTCACAACAAATTTTTGGAAACGTTCTTATGCAAATTAGCTTTTCTGCTTTTAGTGCTGGGCCCTTTGAAATGTACACTTCGCACAATCCAGCATCAAAGCAATGTCAAAACTCAACCCTTCAAGGGCAGCAGCCATTAACTGTTCTCCATTGCTGCTCGGAAATTAGTATGCTATGTGCTTATTAGCATATACGCCTCCACCGCAATATTTCGAGTCATCAACAGCATTGCAACATTATGCCTGCCCCTACCGCTTATTATGTGCATTCGGCAATACCAACTCAATATGTCAGAACATTTGCGGCTGCCACAAGCATTGGCGTACAAAGCCATCGAATCAGCTTAATTAGCATGGAGTTATGCGAATTTCGGCATTAATATGCTGTACACAGGCTAAATTCATCGAAGAAACCCGCAAACTTGCCACAGTGTAGGCAACTGAAATGAAATATTTGAAATGTTTTCGGATAGTTATTATGCTGAAACTAGATGCTCTTTGCAGAGCCTTTGGGTGAGAATAATTGGAGATATTCCAGAAAATGTTCTACGATGGAAATATACAGGGTTTGTCCGGAATGTAATGGGACTGATTTTCGGAGCGTGCGCGCACCGACGAACGAGCGGCTGGTCAATTGTCTCCGAGCACCTGGAGAGTCAGGACAAACATTTTCGCGCAATGTGTTTCTGTGAGTGGTGCAAGGCCAAAAAAACACAGTTCGTTAGAGCAGAGGTATGCGAATGAATTCTGTGTAAAACTCTTTAAATCTGCGACAGAGATGTTTGATATGATCAAGCAGGCTTACCGAGATGTTGCTTTAGCAAGAAGTGGTGTATTTCGGTGGCACCAGGTCTTTTTGGAGAGCCGGGAAGAGCCCAGATGTGACCCCCTGGACTTTGTTTTGTTTCCTTGCCAGAAAAAGCCGTTGAAAGGCAAGCATTTTGAGACGACAGAGGAGACGCAAGCAGCATGCTCCTCGACTCTCAAGGCTATTCCGGAGAATGCCCTCCGTGACGCCTTCAATGCTTAGAAATCGCGATAGTGGAAATATCAGTTGGTACCAAAAATAGCTGAAATCGGTTTAGACCTTCCCTTAGCGCTTTTCGAAGTCTACACTTGACACAATAAAAGGGTGAGTAACTGGTAACCAAATTAGATACATCACTATGTTATCATAGGTACAAAGATCCTTCGTACAGTGTTTAAGATTTCAAGAAAATACGGATTCTGTTGCTGGTGTCGATTATTGGTTCCACTTGAATTTAGTTCTACCTTAATTATTTAGTTCACAACTTAACTGTTAAAAAATCGTGATGTATATGATGACTACACCTTTTCAGCGTGTTCCGCATAAATTTACGACTCATTTTCACAGAATCAGCATTTCAGCCACACACATACCTACTTAAAAAATAACATAAAAAGTGTCCACATAACTGTAGTCGCTTTTAATTTCAAAGGACTTATGCAGCAAATCTCAAAGGATGGCACTTTGCAATTAACTAATACCTGCAAGCGCTTCTTTATGCCTACAATACACATACACATACAGCATAAAAGCTCACACTGATTACATACCTGAGCGTATATTTGTGCATTCCAGGCAGTGCAGTCCTTTAGGATGCCACAGGATCACGTTCCTCAAATAAAATACACACACAGACACGCGAGCATAAAATCATAATTGGAAGCTACGTAGATTTGCTGCCAGAGAACGTGGCCACTCCGCTGGCCATTGCTTTCCACTGGCCGTGTTTTTAGGTTAATTTAGCCGTGCTCATTGTTGGCCTACCGCAAGCAGCAGCAGAAAAAATACAACAAAAAGCGAAGCGTTGCAATTTTAAATAGGGAAATATCAGGCGCACACCATTCTGCTGACATGACACTTAAGCGCTTTCGACAGAGCCGCGGCGCACTGGACACATGCAACACCATTTTCCTCCAAAAACTCCAAAAAAAATATGGCAACGTTTTCTCTTTGCAAGCAACCAAATGTTGGCGCGCCCATTGCAGCCAAATTAAATGAGCGCTTCCAACAGCGAGTATAATGTAAAACTAAAAAAATCAAAAAAAAAAAAGAAATTAAAACATTTTCCGAAAACTACAACATTGCCAGCATGAATTATGCATTTTTGGTCACAACCGACTTGGTTTGCCTTTCCAAGGATGATATTTAATTAACATTTGCTGTGTCAGCCACTGCCTGACAGCGCATTTTCTGAATAATTAAAATTTATACTGCAGCAAGCTGTAAATTGTCGCTTTTAGGCTGAATGAGTGATGTAGAGCCTTGAGTAAGTTTTTCGTGAGTGGAAAGTGTGGTGAGTAAATTTTAGTTTTATAGCGCCGCAAACAAGTACTAACAATGAATATGCAGTTGCTTAATAAAAAATTAATGACAGAAAGATGTCATTAAATTTTCTTGCATACCGAAGACGCTGGGTTTTGAAAGAAAAGGTTTGACTTTAATTAGAATTAAGACAAGTGCCGCAAATGGCTTTTTTGAGCAATAGTAGACGTGGTTATCACATATTCGCTTTTTCTCAACTCTCTTTGTTTGTGTTCAGCCCGCTTGTCTTTGAGAAGGCCTCAATAAAGTATCCAATCCTTTTCTATTTAATTTCTATTCTAAAAGAGTTGATTGTTCGATTCGCCAGTCTCTAAATTTTGAATAATTGAAAATATTTGTAAACGCCTCTATTAACTTTTAAACCTATATCTTTTCAATTTCTATTTTAAGCGAGTTGACCGTTCGTTTCGCCAGTCTCCAAAGTTGAAATAATTGAAAATATTTTTGAATGTCTCAGTAAAGTGCATAACCTTTTTTTCAAATTTAATTTTAAGCGAGTCGATTGTTCGATTGGCCGGTCTCTAAATTTTTAATAATTAAACATTTTGTGTATGCCTGAATAAAGTATATAACCTTTTTTTCAAATTTAATTTTAGGCGAGTTGATTGTTCGATTCGCCAGTCTCTAAATTTTGAACAAATTGAAAATTTGAACAATTAACAATATTTGTGAAAGCCTCAGTAAAGTATACAATCGTTTTCTATTCAATTTTAATTTTAAGCGAGTTGACTGTTCGTTTCGCTAGTCTCTAAATTTAAAATAGTTAAAAATATTTGTGAATTGCTCAAAAAAGTATATAACCTTTTTCTATTTAATTTACTTTAAGCGAGTTGATTGTTCGTTTCGCCAGTCTATAAATTTTGAACAATTGAAAATATGTTTGAATGCCTCAGTAAAGTGTATAACCTTTTTCAATACATTTTTGTTTTAAGCGAGTTCATTGTTCGATTCGCAAGTCTCGAAACTTTCAATAATCGCATTTTACTAATAAGTAGCAAGTTTAGAAACCTCATGGTTCAACAAGAGCCGAAAAGAAACTTCTTAAGCTAGCACATTTCTGATTACACTGCATTTTTTCAGCTTTCCAAGAATCAGTATTCTCACGGTTGTGTCCTAATATTTGCTGTAAGCTCATTTTCTATCAGCATTTAGTCACCTGGTCACCGAGCTCTGGCACTTAGAGTCACCAATAAATCTATTGTTTCCAACAAAACCTTACATTCTCGTCCTCTTCTGCAATCAAGTGGATCATAAGTTTACTACTCCAGCAGCCATTTTGTAAAACTCTTGCTATAATTGCTTTGATTACCCCCGCCTAGTGGGCGTCTCCAATAACATGACAAACAAATAATAATAAAGTCGAGTTTTATTAAGATTTCTATTATATTTAAAAAAAAAAAGTCAAATATAGCTAAATCGAAAGTGTATACACGAATATACATAAACACACACACACTTCAATGTATGCGTATATTTGCTTTCGGCTGGTAACCAAATAACGGTGCGTCGCTTAGCAACAGCTGCAGCGCGAAACAGTCCAGGGTCTCAGGTTAATTTTGACAAATGACTTTGATTCCCCTGATGTATTGAAGTAATTTAGCAAAATTAATGCCCCAATTAATCAAGGTGGTGGCGCTACACTAATGCCCTCAGCTTAAGGCTACTGCGCCACAGCCAACGGCAGCGCCGAAGGCCACCATTGGGACGCGATTGTAATTGTGGTTGTTAAATGCGGCGCGTGTGTGGACGATGCTGTCTGCGTCGGCCTGTCAGTCGGCTGAGTGAGCGCCGCACACGTATTAAATCAGTCAACATGGCTGATGTTAACGTCTGACAGGACATTTGTGAGTCGAGTCAACCTACAATTACTACACCGCCGCGCACCCAAATCGCATCGAATGGCGACGACACTCAACGTGGAGTTTGGTTGGCGTTAACGGTTCCCTGCAATTTACCAATTTCTTTGGCTGCCACCCAAATTGACAACGTTTGCGCAAAGGTCGTCTTCTATTCATTTCTGATTTTACATTTAATTTGTTTTCACGTCATTTACGTGCCGAGTGCTTCATTTGTCATTTGTCCATCAATCGATCGACGGTGCGAGATGAATTTCGCTTGGCTGGAGATATGAGTTTCGGGACAATTAATTGGACATGACATAATAAGCATAATTGGAAGTAACGAATGGAACTGATTAAGTAAAAACGCGACAAAAGTCACACAAAGCCCAACAAGAGAAAACATGAAGATATTTTAAAAGCTTCAGGGCTAATTGAAAGCAAATAAAAAAACGCGCAGATACAAACCTAGGCACAGCAGCGTGTGTGGCCAATTAAGTAAGTAAATATGATGAAAGCGTAACTAGTTCAACAGAAAGAAAAGCAGTGTTTGGTCGGGGTCAGAAATGTCAAAATTGTTTGAAGATTCCATATTATATAAATTTATGCTTAGAAGTCCGAGATAAAGTGTGCAAAATTGGACCAAAGTTGGATCTTCTTAAAATATAGTCGAACTTTTGCAACTAATGCAGCCAAAATGTTGATGAGTTCACTATTTTTACTATTTTTTATTTTATTTGATATTTCACTGCTTTACCCCCAAAAAGCACCCTCTATTATCCCAATATCACAACTATAAGCAAAGTACTACCAACCACATTCAACGTGAGTAAATGCGGCAGTGCCAACTTCTACTGCATGAAAGCTAACAGTATTTGGGCGGAGGAGCAGGCTATTGCCGTTGTGTCACTTAACACGCCTGCATCAGTTGCAGTTGCACATTGCAGCCGCACAGCAGCAAGAGTAGCTGCCACATGACACATGAGTTGCATGGAAATATTTGATATACAGGCAACACAGTTGTTTGGCAACTTTGTTACACAATTTGCAGGCTCACTTAATTAGCATTGCTAACACCGAGGCGCACATAAATATCGAAGTTTTAAGTGTAGCTTGTTAGGAATATTTTGCATGCAACATACCGCGCTGTGTTATGTGTCTATGTGCATGTGCGGCAATAAATTGAAAACATTATCGAACTTACATAAATTAGGAGCAAATAAAAGTGCGCGATTTTTTTCTCAGAAACTTCGTGTACTACAGTGCGTATGAGTAACGTATATGGATATGAAAAACAGGGGATATGAGAGAGATTGAAAAAATCTGCAAATCTGGGGGCCCACTCAGAACTCCAGGCCCGTAAGGAATAGTCACCGATCTCCCATCGCCCTTTCCTCGTTCACTGTCTAGCTCCAAATAATTTTCTTGACTCTATTGCCGCTTTCCACAAGAATATATGTATATAAGACCCTATACGTACCACTGCCGCGGATGTGAAGTATACGGCTTGCAATCTGCGGATACAGTGAACTTTTTACGGCTCGTCCTAGAGAGGAAGTTTCATGACAGCCAGTATCAAAGAGAAAGAGGAGATATTGGGAAAATGTGGAGTCTGCAAGCGAAAGAAGCCCTCTGGCTCTACGACACCATAGTCAAACCCATTCTGATCCATAGAGTCTATCCGTGAAAGATAGTCGTATTAGAAACGACCACATTTGCAATAAAACTTAAAAGCATTCAACGTGCGGCACTGATCAGTCTATGGGGAGTTCTAAGGTCCTCTCCAACCATGGCACTTAATGCAATTTTGCATTGCTGTCGGAGAAGAGGGGCAGTGAGCTTCTTTACTTAAGTATCAAAGCTTGGAGCGAAGGTTGGTGGAGGAATATACAAGTATTATCAGAAACTCTCGACTAATTTCAGTTTAATACTTTCTGACTATATCTACTGCTCCGGTATGCAGCCTCCATCAGAGAAGTCACGCTCTGATAGCAGGTTGGCGATACCAGCCTTGAGCTCACTAAACATTCGTTCTGGTTAAGGAATGCCTAATCTCCTTATCAATGGGAGCGAACTACTTTTTGATGAGACAGGCATGGGTACTAGGCCACAGTGGAATCTAAACCAACTGCAAAGCTGATGAGCTGGCAATGTACTCTTCCTAGCCCCTCTATCAGTAGAAAGGGAACGAGTCGGTGCTCCTAATAGCTGAGCTCCGCGAGAACTTGGCCACCACTGGCTACTATTAGTTCATGCGCTATCGCGAGAGCCTTTTGGCCCAAGATCGATGGTTAGCGCTTCAGTGAGCTCTTTTACATGAGTAAGGCTAGCATCAGCCTTGCTTTGGGGGGTTTTAACAGGCCATTGCCTATCTATGCTGTAAGGTTGAGAATCTTACCCGACGACAGCTACAGAAGCTGTATGGAAAAAGGCGGGGTGAAATCATCTGAGCACTTCTTTTTTGATTGTCAAGCGTTTTCGAGATCTTAGGAGCTCACACTTTCAGATGTCCTACCAAATTGGTGGAAATAGAAATTAAACGCTTAAGCAAATTTTTAGTGGCCAAAAGGCGCTTTACTGATTTGTAAGTTCGAATTACAGGAATTACATATATATTGCTATGACATCACAAAGGGCTGCATATACCGGTCCAAATGCGATATTTCGATCAGCCATTTAACCTAACCTAACTGCCACTTTTGCTGTGATATAAACTACAGGGCGTATGAGTAACGCACACATGGTAGGAATACTCTCATACAAATAGGAAGTACAATACTCAATTTTAAAATTTTATTTTATTAATTAACATATACATATGTACATCCTAATATATTCTTATATATACACTGCAAGTGCACGAATCACAAACACATACTGCGGTCAAGTAGATATCGACTTCAACTCTGAGCTGGCGCACCCAGTGATGGGAAGAGATATTTTGTTGTTGTTGTTGTAAAAGGCAGAGTAGCCAGGCATGCGGAGTATAAACAACAGCAACAAAAACAAAAAATAAAATTTTAGAAATAAAAAACATGTACATGCAGTTTATATGAATGTAAATAAGGAGACATGCGATTTTCGATAAATGGACGACGAATTTTGTTGCGTCAAATAAGAATTTTCGCTTAAAAGGAGAAATAATCGTTCATTTATTTTGAGAGTCTGAATGGAAGTTAATAAAGCAGGGAACCTCTCACTTTCTCAACGTTGTAATTTGAAACACTTACTCTCTCTGTCCACAGAAGCAAACATTTAGCAAGAAATTATTAATGTGTGCCCACCATAAATCTGTCCGCTCTCAGAAAATGAAATTTTAATTTTCCATGCATGTTTCATTTTCGTACGTTTGTTGTTTGCTTATGGGAAAATTGTTTATTATATTCTCAGCGTCTACAATTTGAAAGGCTAATTTCGCCAGATCCAGACCAACTCATTCAGCTTTCCACATTTATTGCAACGAAAAGGTTTCAGAGGATTTTAATTAAAACATGGAAGCACACGCCAGTCGCTGCTTTGTGCCAATGAGTTCGAGTAGCCCGACGAAACGTAAATACAAAGGCACGTCGTGTATTCTCGGCATATATGCTATGTGTGTGTGTGCGTGCAGGAAATGGTCATCGGTTAAATATTTTATAATGTTTGGTATTAAAATGAAGTATGTGTGAGTGCGCGTGTGGAACTGGGTCATTCGCAATGCTACATATATGAACTCGTGTGTGTGTGTGTGTGCGTGTGTGAGTGCAGCAAGCAATTTGATGTTGCAATTACGGTTGAGGCATTGTGCTACATATGCAACCAGAAAGCTTTAAATTATGACTAACCTCATAAATTATTCGTCCATTAATGTATATGTGCTCAGTATCGGGCTTAAGTGTTGACTAAGTTAATTCTCGTTTGTGTTTAAGTGCATATATTAATTAAGGCGAGAGAGAGGCGAGTGAATTTTAAATGATGCTTTTAAAAGCCGAGCAGACTTTATACACAATGTTGCATGGTGAAGTAGTAAGACTTAAAACTTAGGCAACTCAGTTTGCTTACATGCTCACAGCTTCTTTGTAAAGGAAAGAGTAAGCAAAGGAAGACATGGTAGTTAAGAGATTACATGGGTTTCACGGCTTCAAAAATTCGATATTTTGTTTATTGTCTTATTTAATTTTATGATATCTCTAGAATATTTTGTATTTTTAGAAGAGACAGTCATGAATTTATTTAAAATAATATTTTCAATAACTAAAATTCAACATGAAAATTTTGTTTATGTAAATTAGAGCTTTTCAGTGTTCACGAGAGAGGTTCCAAAATTTATAATACTCAGAAATTCAGTACTATTCTCTATACATTCAAATACCCGCTCGTACAACCTCCCTCTTTCTACTGCTCGAAACTATGCCACCTGACAGCAGTTTTCCCCGAGCTATTCGTGTCCGAAATTTTAAATTCAAATCTATTTACTTTCAAGCAGCCATTTTTGGTTTTCCCTTTTTCCTTCTATTTTTCTATTTAGTGCGCCCGGCAAATGCTTGGCAAATCAGCTTACTATTCCGCTTAGCCTTTCAAACACCTGCTCGCAATATGACTACCCTGTCCGGCTTGAGTTTGTGTTCTTTAAATAATAAAGTTACCATTACCTGGCAAAACAATTTTAGCATCGCATCACCCTCGCTGACCCTCGTCATGTCGCTTTCACACTCATTTCAGCGAAAAGGTCAAGTGCTAAACTTTAGCATGCAACTCTCTAGGCGCCAAAGCATATCTTAACCGATGTGTTTACTTTTATAGCCAGTTAAAAAAAAAATCTACTTAGCTGGGCTATAACGAAGCGCTGCAATATTAATGGAATATTTGAAGCGCTCAAGTAAGCCGGTAGACTGTGCAGAGAGGGCGGATTATATTAGAGGAAACTAATATTATCTAGCTGCAATATCCAAAACGAAAATGTTTAAAGATTAAGATGCAATCATAATATGGACCACAGCAATTTTAGTAATTTTATTAACTTGAAAAAATTATAATACTTTTGCAACTAACTACTAGAAATGGTAAGCTCTAAGTCGAGCTCTTTATATATTCAACCTAACATGAATATGACATAGCGTTGCTTTTTTAGTAAAATAAATCTTCAATGTAGTCTTCTAAAAAGGCTTTAAGAAATAAATAGAGGTTAGAAAGCAAGAAGAAATGTTCTCAAACGCAACTGATCACAAAGCTGAAGACTAACTTTTAATATTTTTGAGCAAATTAGTAATAATATTTGTTAATCTAACATAAATATAAGATGTGGACATGTTGTGTGTTGAGTCATACTCATTTTATGAACCAGATATCACGAACTTTTGATAGCAAACCTCATCATGTAAATATCCTTAAGGTCAGTTGAATCCGATATTTGTGCGATAAACTCAGTGGGGGAGCAAAATTCCTATAGAATGAGGCTAATAACCAATAATCATACCTTCATCATCCAAATCACATTGATTTTTTCTGACTGCAGAGGAGTTTTGAGAGATGCAGATGCAGAGGCTGCAAGCTCTGGAATTTTTCTTAATCACACGACTTAGCGCCAGCAACTTGTGTCATCTCTGAAAACAATTTTACGATAAAAATGTAAAATCAAGTTTGTCGCACGAAACGCGAATTTTGAAAATAAATGTCCATAATTTGATAGCATTTTGTTACGTAAGCCTGTTATTTGACAATAAACACCGACTTAAATTTCAAAGCCATATGCTTATTATGACAGCTGAGTTGACTGCTATCTCTAGGAGGAGATTAACCTATACATAGGTTATTTTACAATAATGCTTAATGGAACATTTTGCAGGAATTCATCGAAGCTCAACTTAACTACTCTTAATGTTTCCACCAAAAATCCATATGTCTGTGTCACTGTGCTTCATTAAGAAATTTACAGGTTAAATATAGAATACCTTACCAAAATTTCACTAAAACATAAACAAAGTTTTCAATGCATACCAGCAGTCTAACTTGCCATGACTAGAAACCAGCATGCCCCCCTTGGTATTTAAGCACATTTTAGGTGAAATTCAAAGTAGATTAGAAATTAAGACGTACTTTCTTAAAGTAAATTGGTTTATTCCAACACTCTGGCACTCACAGTGGCAACGCTTACCCATAGCTCTCGGAAATTTGAGCAGCCATCAACATAGGTAACTTTCCGCAGGAATGTATGGGGTAATAAAGGTGCATATTTACAGATATACATATGTAATACATAAATATATATAAATGCAGTGATGTGTTGCAAATGTACGCTACAGAGCAACCTTGCATGTATTTGTGTGACGGAAGCTGCACTCAAGTGCCGCCATTTCGCTTACAATTATCATTTATGCCACAGCCACTTAGTGTGCATGTGCAACAGCGCTGTATGTCAACGGCATTAGACGAGCGCACAACGCTTACTGCATTTGTGTATAAATCGCTCACAACTACACACACATATACTTAAAGATTTATGTATGCAAATGCCGGAGGTACATTTGTATATGGTATTCAGGAGCGTCTACGCGTTTGTATGTTTCTTGTCTCGCGCTGCAGCCATTAATAGCCGCAGTAACTTCCTGTTAGTGAAATTTTCAATTATTAATGACCAAGTTGAAGTATACATATATTAGGGTGGAACAAAAACAAAAATATTTTAAAATTTTTCCTTATATACCATGAAGATATCATCTGAAATAAGAAAAATTTGTGGTAAATTTGAGTAAAGTTTTAAAACCTAGTAGAAGTATATATGTACATACATATGTATATATTAGGGTGGGGAAAAAAAAAATAATTTTAATTTCAGTTTTTCTCCCTTAGATATCTTCCGAAATGACAAAAAATAATGGTAAAGTTTAAGTAAAGTATTAAAAGCAAGTAGAAGTATGTGTATATTAGGGTGAGCCAAAAAATATTTAATTTTAACTTGTTTTTTTCTTTTGGATATCTTGAAGATATCTTCCGAAATGATGAAAAAATTGTGATAAAGTTTGAATAAAAGAATAAAAACAGGTAGAAGTATATATTACGGTGGGCCAAAAAAATTTTAATTTTAATTTGTTTTTCTTTGGATATCTAAAAGATGTCTTCCGAAATAATGAAAAGTTCGTGGTAAAGTTTGAGTAAAGTATTAAACACAAGTAGGACTTTATAGTAGGGTGGGCCAAAAAAAAATTATTTTTAATTTATTTTTTCCGATCTTTTAACGGTATCTAAAGAACAAAAATAGAAAATTTTTTGGGCCCACCCTATAATATATGTGCGTATATGCAGAATTAGTTGGATGTGCTAACGGTAGATAACTAACGGCGCAAGGACATATCATTAGACCGGCTTAGAACAAACTTTGCTGGGCTAAGCTTACACACACATACAAATAGTCACGCACACATAGTAAATACTCATAACTAACGACCAGTATGTTTATCTATCTGTCAGCCCATGCTCTATGTCAGCCAAAATGGGAAGTACATAACTTGGGCTTAGCCGACGGCACATAGTCCCAATCGGCTCGGCTCCCCGCCACTGCGCTGACTTGTCGCTTGGATTGCTTTGCTTAGCGTGTTTTTTTCACCGTTGCGCTTTGTTGCATGCTGTCTACGCTGCTGACGTAAAAGCAAGCAGAAAGCCATGTTGATGCGCCACTGATGGGACTTTGTGCATTTTTCATAATTTTGCAATTTTAATAAGGAAATAAAATCAAGCAGAGACATGCAGCTGAACGAAGAGCACACTGCGCGCACAGACACTTGCAGACACAGAGTACACGCCGTTGCATGGGGTGAGTGCGTTGTAGCCAGCCAACAGCAGGAAAGTGGCTTAAAGTAGCAACAACAACAAATACAATAAAAGCGCTGCTAACTGCAGCTTTGTCAAGTCAAGCGCTAAACGAAATCACACAGTACACAAACACACACAGACACTAGTGTCTCAGCATAACGGTATGTATGCATGTTTGAAAGAAAATGTTTGACTTGACTTAGCTATACCGTTAAGTGCACGCTGGTGCACCTTGAATAGTGAACGATGAAGCGTAAAATGTTTATAGCCAGTCTAGTTGACAGTGTTGCATGCCACACATTGCACACTTGCACGTCTGCCGCCACTTTGTTGTGTTTTATTTTGCAGCAACACAACAACACCATGCGCAGCGCAGCTTTCTTTTCATCACTTAATGCTGTCGGCAGGGCTGAAGCGCGCTGTTGTTGTTGGTAATGGAGTAGCTAAGCCCGCGGTGCAAAGCTGCAGCCACACAGATTCTTGACACGTTGTTGTCCCGCAGCGAATGTGCTTCGCTCATTGACATTTGAAAGATGCTTGTCACATAGTGATATTGAAGATGTCGCTGCTGTTGCTGCTCGGCTCAACTACTCATTTGTAGTTGTTGTGCTTTTGGCCATGCACTGCGATTGGCCAGCGCCGTCACTAGCAACTGCAGTTCAAGTTGAAGTTGATGTTGCAAGTCAACGACAAGCTGCTGTGTAACGAAGTCACTGCTTTGCGCGCTGCCAATGAACCAATGGAGGAAGCAATGCAGGGGTTTTACTAGAGAGTCATGTACTACATATGCGATATGCGTTTCCAGAGCGTGTACATTTATATATAGTATATATTAGATATCACGCAAATCAATTTTTTATCGCTTAAGTAAGATTAAATTATAAAGATTAGATAAATAAATGAGGATTCCACAGCCACATAAGATATATTGTGCCCTATCCTAAGTCACAACGTCTCATCTGGCCTCAGCAAATTGATAAATTCCAATACAAGGTGCATTCCAAAGTAAACAGGAATCTAGCGCCTCGTGGTGGCGCCATCTATATGGCGACTAGTGCGGTAGAATCTGCTATCTTTATCGGTCCAGTGAGAGTTTCATGACATTTCATGGATTGGAAGTGAAGTTATTGTGTTTTAAGTGTCAGTATGTTTGTGTTATCGGTGCGAATCATTTAATCAGCCGAAATCATCTTTGAAATTCATGGAAATGGAATTGAACATCTCCAAAACATCGATTTATCGCATTTTGATCAAACATTTGGGCTTACGAAAGATGTGTGCACGGTTTGTTCCGCACAAATTGACTGAAGACCAAAAATTGCTCAGAATCGTCTCATCGATCGACGCTTGTGACCGATTATTTGACCAAAAATTACATTTTAACCATTAACCATTCCCCGTATTTACCTGATATGACACCGTGCGACTTCTTCCTTTACGGAAAAATGCATTGCCCGTGAAAAGAAAGCGGTATGCAGACGTAGTGGCCGTTCAAAAGGCTTGCACCGACATACTTTTGGACCGTGCAAAAAGCTGTATTGAAGGGGATTATTTTGAATAAAAGAAACTGATTTTGCCGAAAAAACCATTTGTTCTGTTTTTTTACAGTGCTGTTTACTTTGGAATGCAGTAGTATATAACAAGCATAACTAATTGCTGGGGTATCGAAAGATGTCGAAAGATAGTTCACAAAAAATGTACTCAAATAAGCAATAATTATTGCTAGTACAATAAATAAATCACTCGATTTTGAGCTAAATTTCGCAATTCACTGAGTTCAAAAGTTTTCAAATTAATACATGCGTTTTATTCAAGTCAAAACAAACAACACTATGGCAACACATTATGGAAATGAAAACGTACACATATAGAGCATTTAAGGTCTGCTCAAATGGTTAGCTTCCATGAGTTTGGAAACGGCTGAGCATAAAACAGAAGTATTGCTTTTCAGAACCAGGGAAAATGAGGTCAAATGGGAGAGTGTGCTATTACTTCACAGCCACAGTTGAAGTATTTAGTGGCAATATTGAACTCCAAACTGAAATTCAAGAAGCACTTGGCATCAAATAAAGCAAATTTACAATGCCTTATCAAGAATGATGGCAATTACAAGCATTGTGCGGTGCAGCCGTGACTTCTAATCGCAAAAGCGTTGAGTTCAATAATACTACATGCTGCTCCAGTATGGATACAGGCACTAGACATAAGAGCCCATGGCAGACCAATAAATGCAAAGCCTCACAGCAATAAGAGTAACAAGTGCTTTCCGAGCAATATCCATAAAAGCAGCAGAAGTACTAGCTAGTATGCCGCCCATAGGCATGCAGTAGACAAATTCACGAGATTATATGAGCTATTAGCGCCAACTACAGACATCAAAAAAGAAGAGGAGAGAAAGAAGAGCATAATTACATGACAGCAACGGTGGCAAACCTGAACCAAAGGACGGTGGACCCGCAGACTTATACCTGACTTCCATACATGGATAACTAGACAACATGAGGACCTGGACCCAAATATTAAGTTGGCATGCATGCTTCAGACGTTATCTAAACAAATTTCAAAATAACATCAGTCTGTATGTTCGATGAGAACGGAGTCCATAGTAGACTCTGAAGTCGTGTGAAGTGTTGCTGAAAGCCACAACTTAGTGATTACAAGACGTTTCCAAGAATTGGAACTGTCTTACATCACAGACTGGCGAAATTTGAGAAAGGATTTGGGCTTAAATCCGTATAAAATTCTTCTCACTCTCGAATTGAAGCCACTGTACCACCGTAAACGTCGTGAATTTGCTGATTTTGCCTTGGAACAACTTGAAAATGATAACGATTTTTTTAAGAATATCATCTTCTCCGAAAAGGCTCACTTTCATCTGAGTGGTGCGGTAAATAAAAAAACTGTAGATTCTGGTGCATGGAAAATCCACAAATTATACATAACAACTATTACATTCACCTAAATTAAAAATTTGGTGTAGTTTTTGGTCTGGTGGAATCATCATCGGTCCGTTCTTCTTTCGAAATGAAGTTTTTGACACATACTGTCAAAGAGGAACGGCACAGATCGTTAATAACCAACTTTTATGGCTGCAGTTGGAAGATGTTGATCTTGACAACACCTGGTTCCAACAAGTCGGCGCTACGTGCCGCACAGCCTATGCAAAAACCGAATTATTTCGTGAAAGGTTGGGAGATTCGGTTTCAAGAAATTGTGACACTGCATGGTCTCCAAAAAGTCGTGATTTAACACCATCTGACTACTTCTTGTGTTTTTTTTTTTAATTCATTGGTCTTTAGCAATAAACCAGACATTCTTTAAGCTTCAAAAATCAATATTGAACGTGCTATTCATGACATGTGACTTGAGTTAGTTAAAAATGTACTCGAGAATTCTCTCAATTGCCGTACAAATAAAAAAAATTTAATTTCCTTAACAAATAGTTGTTTTTTTTGTAAGAAATCATATCACTGTTACTGGAAAACCCGGCGGTTGGCCTTTTACTAAATTGTATTATAGTTTATTGCCAAAAATAAGCCATAAAAGTATTTAGCATGAAAACCAAATATTCGCTCAATTTATAGTTTTAGCTGTCACAAAAATATTTGGTTTTGAAATTGTTCATTTTCGCATCAACAACTTTCAAATCCAAACAACTTCCAAGAGAGATGTGTTTCTCTGCTTTAAAATAGCAAACTATTTAATATTTTGAATAAGCTGGTGGAACCGTAATTTACTAAAATTGATTCAATAAGCAAAAATCTGGAGCAAGCAAGAAATTTGCAAAGTACGCTACATTAGCTCTGTGCGCTGCACTTCGAGCACACAAAAATTGCACATGAAATTCATATAAAATTCATACACTTACACTAATTGAACTCTTAAAGTGAGGGAATAAGCAATTTAGGTCATTCCATCATCAGCAATGCAGGCAACTTCTTGATTGTAGTTATATATGTGTGTGTAAAACAGAACTACATGCGCACAGTTGTAAATACTGCACACAAATAATATACAAAATCTCATAAAGCAAATGTTTATGATGCCATAAAATAAACCAAGCGCAAATATTTTATTACACTATAACACAGCAGTGAAGCTACAGCCGAACACAGAGTGATCCGCACACACACACCTACACGCATGTGCACACCTTCACACTTGCGCGCACAGAGTTGCGCGTGTGTGAGTGTCAGTACAGGAGGCAAATGAAAGCCTTATCTTGGCGAACTAGTATTTATGCGCTCTAGCCGCGCCACGCTGCTCGCTCATATGTGCTCAAACGGTTTAATATGTTATTACTTATCGTACGTAGTGTGCCACTAAATAAGGCTAGCGTAGAAAAAATTTAAGTAGGCTGCAGAGTTATTGCTCGAAAGTTTAGTTTCTGCATTTGCCCGCCTCACCTGCAGCTAAAGAGTTTGCTACGTGCCGCATAATGTTTGCGCCGATTGTAAAAATCCGTGAAAGCTGTAAAACACACACGAGCGTACACACCATGTGTGTATGTGTGTATGGTCGAGAAAAAACATCTTAAGTGCCGAAGCGTATGCAAACACGAGGCAATATTTATGTGGGCAACGAAACAGCGCGCGCTCAGGACTGAGTTGAGCAGTAGTCCTTAGTTGCTTTACTTCGTTATTTCGGCAGTTGGAGGCGTAACAGCAGAAACTAACTGGGAAAATGCAAATTACACGTTTGGGAGCCACAACAACAGTAAGCAAAATACAACGTAATGGAAAAGTGGAAAGCAATACCGAAGAAGGAAAGTAGACTCTAAACGTGGAAGTGGAAGAAAATATACTGCGGTGCGTATGTGTGTGTTTGCATGTTTATGTAAAACAGATTTAAAGCCAAGTTTCTAGCATTTACAACCTTACATTGCTGCAGTGGCTTATTTGGTGCGCACTGCATTTTGCAGGTTACGTATACGCCGTGGTGAAGAAAGAAAAATGAGAGATGAGTCGTTAATGAAATATTTTTATTTTTGTCAGCTTCATCAGCATTGTAGACAAGATTTATTATGTTTTTACCGATTTTCAAAACTATTTTGAACAGACATCTCAAAAAGGCGCTGCATTTAAAACCGTTTTTAAGTGCTAAGAAATTTTGAGAAAACTTTAAGTTCACTTTCTTTTACAAACAAGAAAATACATGAACTTTGGCTGCACTAAAGCTATAATATCCTTCACAGCTGCATTAGATAGTATAAAAGGGTATAAAATAGTATAAAAAGATATTTTTTATTGATTTTCGTTGGCGAATTTGTATAGCAGCTATACGCTATAGTGGTCCGATCTGAGCAATATGTTCGAAGATTTTAGCGTTTGCTTTGATATTTATCCATACCAAATTTCATGAAGATAATTTCTCAAATAAAAAAGTTTTCCATACAAGAACTTGCTTTTCATCGTTCAGTTTGTATGGCAGCTATATGCTGTGGTGCTCCGATATCACTGATTCCATAAAATAAGCAGCTTATTGGAGATAAAATGATGCATAAAAAATTTCAGATTGATAGCTAAAAAACTCAAAGTTTCCTGCCGGTTGTTACAAACGTCGTGGCAAACTTAATACATCCTGTTCGGGGCATAACCAGACTTTGTGGGCATAACATATATGCCGAAGCCAGCAAGCTGTAAGACGTTGTTTTCGTGTTCAGATACTTAAATACGTATATGTACATATATTTAAGTCAAACCACTAAAGACTATGCAGGTCAAGGATATATGAAGCACACACCCAATATTTTCCACTCTACGACTTTAAGAACATTTATATGTATGTATGTATGCATGTATGTATGTATGTATGTGAAACATTTGGCACTCTTCACAAGGACAAATACATTTTGAGATATGGAAAGCAAATAATACTTCATCCTTTGCTGGAAAGTGCGTCTTTCATTAGAAACACACACACACACACACATGCAAATAAATCACAATTTATATTTCCCTTCGCCAACACACTCACACATATGCACACGTGCACACACCCAGTTTCCATATGTCGAAATAAGGATACACAACATCATCATCTTAATGGCAATAGTGCCACGTTGCCCCACAATGCTAAGTGGCGAATGTCTGGCTGCCTGCAAGGCACAACTTAGAAGGATTAACGGTTTTTCAGCAGCGCACAGCGCACAGCAAAGCAGCTGTCAGACTTCAGGCTTGTTACAGGCAAGCCTGATGACAGTAAAGTGTGTTAATGAAGCCGCATTAATTTTTCTTGCACGACAACAACTACAACAGCCACTGTGTACCAGCAATCCACGCACACATAGAAATAAAAGCCACTGCTTTTACACAGATGTTCACGTGTGTATGTATGTAAATACCGCTGGGTATATGGCAGTAAGCCTTTCGTAGCAAAAAAACAACATAACAACAACAACGTCTAAGGTGGCTGGGAGCAAAGTGACAGCGGCAGCAGTAAAAAGTGGCGTAAACAACTGAGAGTACAAGGACAACAACAGCAATTTATGAGCGGCAAACCAAACACACACCCCCACACACACACATACACCACTAACAGTTAGGTTGACTTTAATAAAAAAGGGAACTCCAACAGCCGTTGGAGACATGCAAATGTTTGCCATATTTAGCGCCCGGCAGCTTCTTTGTTATTATTATGATTAAATTTTTTTCTCTGCGGTGCCTTGTGTTGTGCCAAGGGTTCGGCTGCTTGTGAGCATATAATTTTGCGTCATAAAATATGCAGTTAACATCAGCGCCGTAGTTGTTGTCGTCATGTTGTTTTCATTAGCGACGCCTTTTGTTTTCAACCATTATGTTAATTATGATTAAGCTAGAGGACACGCTTACTCCTTGTTATTTATTACAGATATTAGCAATGGCAAACAAAGGCCGACAGATAGCTTGAAAATTAAAAATATTTATATGCATACATATATAGTATTTATTATATAAATTAACTTTTATGAAGTCGCATGAGCAAGTGTGTCCTATTTTGCTACGGTTAAAAGAGACATAATTGAGGTTAGGATTACAATTCGATAGGGAAATGTTAGCAATCACAAGAAATTTATTGCAAGAAACTTATGTTTTGAGATGTGAAATATGTATGTTTTTTTAGACATGTCTTGGGGTAAATTTATTTCAACGGTGTTTGTAACACCCATAAGACCGTTAGAGTATATATTGGTAGTCGAAAAAGTCTTTTCGGATTTTGTCAATAGATATCGTTGCAGACGTATATCTCCATACCATAAGGTGAGATCTTAAGCTTTATTTAACCAAAATAATATCGAGGAAGTTGAAGAAAGTTACAGCTCAAGTTCAAAAATTAATGAAAATAATGAAGAAATTCGCTATATTTTGAAATTTTTGTATAAAAAAGGGAAGAATGCCACGCAAGCCACCAATAAAATTTGTGAAATTTACGAAAACGATGCTGTATCAGTTCGTGTGGCACAACAATGGTTCGCTCGCGTCCGTTCTGAAAATTTCGAAATTTCGATTTATACTGATGAAAGTTTTACACTGATGGCATAATGTCTCCAGCCGAAAAATGACAAAAAGTGGCCGACCAAAATGGTACATATTTGTTTATTTATTTATAATTATAAATTAAAAAAAAAAAATAAATTAAAATTTGATTAGAAGTACGAAAAGAATTTTTCGACTACCCAATAATTTGATACGTTGTTCGTAATAGCCGAAGCGGTATGTAGAAATCCGTTTGAAGTATTATAACATCTGATCAAATTTGGCTCGGACTGGTCCATTTGAACTGGGCGCGCATATCCAATCGATAGATATAGATGTTAGGATATATTCCTATAACTTTTTTATTTTTTACATATGAAGTTTGATCTCCATATGTCAATTAGTATGTATCGTAGTTAATATTAGTTGGTTCACGACCGAAAAACTTCTCTGTCGATTTTTATCAAGGAAAAAATTTAATCGATTTTGCTTGACATTTTCTGTTTTCAATTAAATCAATGGAATCACGACTACGAAATCGTTGAAAACGTTACAGAAGTGTTTTGAGAACTCTATTTTGTCACAACTATAAGTATTTTAGTGACACTCAGTCCAAGGCGTGAAATCAAACATCAAAACCTTGCCCCATGCAAGTCGTCTATTCGCCTCTGTTAACGATAACAATGAAAAAATTCTTCAGAGATATAGATACGTCAAACCGGGAAAAGCACGTCATATTCAAAAATCAAGATCACAGTTTTCTTTGATTACAGTGATGTGGTTCAGTATGAAGTAACTCGTCGTTAGCCAGGGGATTTTTGGAGAGAAAATTAAGTTTTTCCCGAATTTGAACTACTGTGATTTATTTTTTGTTTTCTAAACTAAAAAATTTGCAGCGATGAACACGCCATAAGTCCAACGAAGCCTTTTAAAGTCATTTGCTTAAGACACTGAAGGCCATCAGAGTCGAGACTAAAATAAATGTGCTCTCGTTTTGATTCCAAAGGAGCCTAAAGAAACTTATTTTGAAAGCGATAATAAAGATTGGTATTGAATTCGTGAAAATGTTGTTGTTTTTTTATGTGAAACCGGTTCATCCGGCGTCGGCGTTATCCTTCAGAGAATTATCGCACACACGATAGTTTGAAAAGTAAAGTTGAAGCTACACTGTTCACCCACTTTAGGTTGACTATTCGAAAATTTGAAAATCTCATAAGCCCGTATTAACATCTTAAACTAAACGAGAATACACAGATGAAAAGTTTTATATTTTTTTAAATTCAATTTGCAAGTCGACAATACTGTATATATGTATCTCTTTGAAATATATAATATATAATATAAATAAACAAACGTAACGAAATCACTCTCTCTATATCTCTCTTTCTTCTTATTGAGCTTACAGCTCAGCGCTTTTGTAACAAGCCAATGTTATAAGCCGAACACATATATCCATTTAATTGGCGATGAAAGTCAAAAGGAATTAAGCTGACAACTATTGTACATATGCACATAATTCGAAGGGCGGACAAGTACTGCTCTTTTTCAGAAAAATATATCATAAAATCTGCAAAATCAATGAATTTGCATTTTTGGAAAATGTTCATCTTAAATACTGAAATATTGAACGTCTGCTTGGGAAATATTATTGCGCAGCACAAAAACGTGCACACGTGGCACGACCGACTATATAAATATACAAACATAGTAATTTACAGATATGCGCAGTGCAAGCAGGTACTGTTATTCTTATTAGTGCGACGCTTGAATGGTTAATTTCGCTTGTGCACAATTTCTTTATGAACGCCAAGCATGCACTGAATAAATATTTGTTGCATAAATATGATGAAATAACCTCCATATATAGAGATGTAAGTGTGTGGATGACAGAAGACCTGCATAAACGAGCACATCAGTGAGAGTGAATAAATACTCACAGCTGAATGTCAACGAAAAATAACAGTAATTTCATGGAATTTTGCTACGGCAAGAAAAATCAAATTGCCATTCAACTGATATACCTTTCTCTGTGCTACATGCGGCAACTACATACATGCTATGGCGGCAGCGTATAGTGGCAACTGGCAAATAAAACCTTATCACATGTGTGCGAGAACAACGAATATTATTTATATTTATTTTTACACATGTATTTTAGGTAATATGCGTGTATATGTGTGCAGTGACAGGTAGTGATAAATGCCGATTCGTGTTTAAGTAGGATTTGAGGCGAAAAAGCACGCACAGCACGAAAATATTGGAGAATACATAATTATATATATACATACAGTTGTATGCTGGTAGTCGACCAGCTCTAGGCACCTGCATATGAAGATACTATGTAAAGCGCGAAGAACCACCTCTTGTGACTTGTGCAGAATTACACATGCACCACGCGTACTGTGGCAAGCAAATAAGCGCGCCATAGCCGACATTTTTAATAAGCCGTTAAACAAAGTTCTGCTTATAGTTATGCTTATGGATACAAATTAAAGATTTCCTGCAAATTGGCGTCTGCGTCAATCGAGGTATCTATTATAAAAATATATATAATTGTTTATTTTCATATTTGGATAGTTTATGTATTCAAAAATTATCTACACGAAATTATTTTTCACAATACGAATAATTTTCAAAATTTAGCCATCGTCGCAACTACTTAGACCGGTATGAGCACATTTAAATTTTTGACGCATTTTTCTCGAAACTACTTTTTGCAATGCATTCGTAAAGATATCTGAGGATATAATAAGTCGATGAGGTTTGGCATGAATATTCTTTAAAATTTGTGAAAACGTCATCCAGGACAAGAAATACGTTGAAGCAGCTTCGTCATCAATTTCATAATTTCATTTACAGACGTTATGACGATATGTAGGTAAAATAAAATAATGCAAAATAAGTTTGCAGGCGCAGGATAAACGATACAATATAAACCATTCATATTGAAACAAAATTTGAATTTTGGTTATAAAATGGTTATGTATTGGTTATATATTGATTATATACTGATTATATATTGGTTATATATTGGTTATATCTGCCAGTGGAAGCTGAAAATATTATGCTACGTATATGTATGGTAATATGATGAGTCGTAAGCAATAAAAAACTTGTTTTTTGATACGTTGTTTTGCATTTTAGGTGACGATATATATATGTGTATACGTACATCACATGCACGGAAAAGTTTGAAAATTTTTTCAAAGCAGTTTGAAACTCAAATCAGCAACTACAACATACCATATACAGTTTATTACTGAATTTTTTGGTATATAAAAAATTAAAAGAAAAAGTCATACCTGTTTAAAATTCAATAAAAACATATGCTATGCATGCTTTTTGCCCTTTTCTGATTAAATTCTGATCTATTCAGTAAAATATTTTTTAAATCATTGCAAAATTATGTCTTTGTTAATGTATTCTAACATAAATTTTGATTTATTTCACGCTGAATTATTTAAATTTTTTTCGTGTTCGTTCATTCGGAACAAAGAAAAACCAAGTAAGGAAGATTGACTTCGAGCGGAAACGCGTTTTGAATGTATTCACAATTTTTTTAAATTAATTTTTGCTTTAAATATTTCATATTGGCCAATATATGTAAGTATAAGTTAAAAGTCAACAATCATCAGAATAAAGGGAAAACCGAATTCATACAAAAACACACCAAAAACTAAGGTGATGCGCAACATTTTTACCGATATTCGTGGCTTGCTGCATCATGAATTTGTTTCGGAGAAACAGGCAATCAATATGGAGTTCAATTTGGCCGCATTGAGGCGCTTGCGTGATAATATCCGTCGAGAACGGCCAGAATTGTGGAAGAACAATTCATGGATTTCGCACGATGATAATGATCACATCAAGCCACTATTGTGACCGTATTTAAAGCCAAAAACGCAAGGAATACCATTGATCAACCCCTGCATTCCCCAGATTTGGTTACGTGTGATATTTTCTTGTGCCCCAAACTAAAATTTCCGCTTCGTGGAACCCATTCTTAGTCGATCGAAGAGATAAAACAAAATTCGCTGATAAAGCTGAAGGTCATCCTAAAAAGTGCTTATGAAATGTGTTTCGAGGACTGGAAAAATCGTTGCCTTAAGTGTATTACATCTGGTGGGGATTACTCTGAAGACGACAAAATAAAAATTTATGAATAATTAAATATTTTTCGTTTTATTAAAAATGTCCGGGTACTTTTTTGTCTCAATGTATACATAATTATTATTTAAATAGCTTAAACACTTTTGGTAGCTCTTCTGAGAAAAATCTGCTTGATTAGTACCAGTATTCCTAGCTTTCACTTGATAGCATTAGAGTAAGAAGCCGAAAGCGGTAAACAATTTTCTCAGGGATACAACGGTTTGCTTAAGAGATATAAAAAGTCCCTCTCCTAGCACAAAAAAGTACTTTTATTGAAATACCTTGATCTTACCAGTGCCTTATAGTTAGTTTCGGCTAGTTTAGTGGGTAGGCGACCAAAATGATTCTGATGTAAGAGAAGAGGGTATTGAGTCCCCAGAAAACACGCAAACATCTTGATCTTAGCAGTGCCTGAAAACTAGTTTCGGTTGGTGTAGTGGGTAGAAAACCAAAACGATTCAACTGTTAGGCAAGAGGGTATTGAGTCCTTAGAAAACATTAACTGCTTAAGATCTAATTTTGAGAATCTTGGTACAGTATAACAGCAGAAAACAGAATAGACGCGGTATGACGAAATTATATAACAAACCATCTACGATTACCCAGCTTTCAGGTAATTGGATCTGATTTTACATGTCATGTCCCCAATGCTTCAACTTAAAAGATATTAAGGAAGCAGGTTGCAAAACAAAATTTGGAACTTACTTGACAGTAAAATGAGCCTCATGACGGCCCATCAAAGACACTCAATCATTTCAAATGCGGCTCGGCCGCTAAACCTATTATTCCATACTGTTACAAACAAGCATTATGAAAACAAAGACATTATACCGTGCGCAGCATGTTGCGACACCATAAAACCCCTATATTTGTTTGAGATATTAATAACCACGCGAGATTTAATTAAAAAAATATTTAATATTTTAATATCAACACAACAACAAAAAGCGTTTGCAGATTCATGCGCAACGCCGGCACAACTCTCGCACATCTGCCATTGAATGTGTTTGTGTTTTTAGCAGCCAGCAACTCACACGCGGCATAGATAGCATGCATGCATCACCTGCTGCGAGCGCATAATGAAAACAACTGTGTCAGCCATCCACAAAGGCGGGCGGACAAATAGAGAAAAGCGCGCGTGGAAAACTGAAAGAAAAACGCCCACAAATAAATAACAAAAGCAGCAAAACCAGCCGCCGTGTGGCAGCTAAAAACGCATGCAGAGGAGTAGCAACACCAGCACTCACCAGCAGCGAGTTGGTGATATAAACACAAGAGCGGTGACAACAGCAACACCACCGGCAAGCAGCCGCAAACAAAGAGCACACAACACAATTTCATTTAGTGCGCGTCGGATTACTTGCAACAGCGGCACCCACACC
This sequence comes from Bactrocera tryoni, assembly GCF_016617805.1. NCBI lineage: Eukaryota > Metazoa > Arthropoda > Insecta > Diptera > Tephritidae > Bactrocera > Bactrocera tryoni. Next base: position 4,040,326 of record NC_052500.1, read on the forward strand.
GCAACACTTATGCGCAATCATACAAATACACCAACAACAACCGCAGCACACGATTGCACTTACTGCGATCAGGCGGCTTCCTGCGGTGTCTGTGCCCCCCGGCCAGCATATAAGCTGCCACAGCTGCTGCGTCAGCGACACACGCGACACACCACGAGAGTGCAGCCACAAAAACTTGCTGCGCTGCAAAGCCAACGCGGCAGTGAGTGGAGTGTGGCATAAAACGCAGCTGCAGTGCCACCACGAAACTAAAACAGGAAACGCCGCTACGTGTCCACCTTGCAACAGGAGTGTCCCTCACACGCCGTTTGCTCGAGTTGTTTACAACGCTTTCTTACGCTCGTCCGGCCTCCTTTACATGCCACATGCCACCAGCGCTGGCACAAGCTGAGCTCGGGGGCAAATTCGCCATTATCCATTGTACAGGTATGTGTGTGTGTGTATGCTCGTAGGTGTTGCATGTAGCATGCTGTACGTTGCAGTCTTGCCGCCCAGCCGGGTATGAGCAAAATAAATATAATTTAACAATTTATTTGCAATACCGTGTGTAACTGATTTGCGTTGGCGACCACCCGCATAAGCGCACAATCGCAACGCACACACACGCACTCCATTTGCTGCACAAAGCAGAGCTTTTGTAAGCGCATTCGCCACACAATTTCTATAAATAATGCAAATAAATCTCTGGAGGGTTTACTTAAAAAATGCTGGCATTTACTTTGTTGCGCGCACGTTTGTGGCAAGCGGGGGGTTTGTACAATTAAATATGCGTGCTGGTGGAGACTACAGCTGCGGCAGCGTAAGCCAAATCATTTAATGGTCCTTGCGTACCTTTACGGTTATGCACCAAACTTGATGTGTGGTATAAAGATAGTCAGACAATGCTCCTTTAAACCTGCTAAAAATAAAAATTACAACAACAATAAGTTCTGTAGTTCAAAGAGTAATTATGATTGACATGGTGAGACCATCAATCTGCTCCTGAGCTAGATGGGGAATCTTAAGATATCATATAGCGTCGGAAAAAAATATGTAAATGAAGAAATTCGCTATATTTTCAAATTTTTGTATAAAAACTGGAAGAATGCTCTGGTCGACCTATCGTTGAAAAGTCGATGAAATTATGAAAAAGATTGCCCAGGACCGTCACATAAACAGCCATTTCATTTGTTAGGAACTTAACATTTATCATCGAACTGTTTCGAACCATTTAAAAAAGGCTGGCTACAAAAAGATGCTCTATGTTTTTGGTCTGTGAAAAATTGAATGGACCGAATAAACATTTGCGATTCTTTGCTAAAACGAAATGAAATCAAAACATTTCTGGAGCGAGTTGTAACAGGAGACGAAAAGTGGATCAATTACGATAATAATGTGCGAAAAATAGCATGATCCAAGCGTGATGAGGCTCAATAAATGGTCGCAAAGCCAAGATTGACGCGGCGAAAGGTTATGCTGATTGTTCGGTGGGATCGAAAAGGCATCCTCCACTATGAACTCCTGCAGCTTGGTCGAACGATTGATTCTACATTTTACGAAAAAAGGCCAGAAATAATCAACAGAAAGGGCTTCGGCTTCCATCAGGACAACGCTAGACCACACACATCTTTGGTCACACGGCAAAAACTGGGAGAGCTCGGCTGGAAAGTTTTGATGCATCCACTATATAGCCCTGACCTTGCATCATCAAAACTTCCTTAATAGATTAAAGTTGGCTTCAAGAGAAGTGAAGAATTGTGAAAATTACTTGTCGCAATTTTTCGCCGAGAAACCAGAAAAGCTTTACACTGATGGAATAATGTATGTAGGGGAAAATGGCACCAAGTGGTCAATCAAAAAAATAAGTTGAAGTTTGATTAGAAATACGAAAATACTTTTTAGACCACCCAATATTGAGGACTTTCATTATCTGAAAATTTGTACAACTTTCCATTTACTTATAATTTCATAATCCTAATATTTCTAAACGTCTTTCACAACGTGCTCAAGGTTAAAGAAACTTCTACAAAAATAACTTATGCATAGTACCGTTAATATTTGGCAACTTTCTCTAAAAATGGATCGTCGTATGACAAATACAGTATTTCCTGACTGTTTTGGTGATCCTGTAATAAACTACCAGGAATGTAAATGAAATCTCTTTATGAAGTCCAGGAAACCTTAGCACTGAAACGATAAAAAACACCGAGTTCTCTTCGCAAACAAAGCACAAATATTTTGGAAGCATGTGACCTCTCTTTAATGAATTCAATAATAATTATAATTTGCTTATTCATAAATTCATTAAGTTAAGCTCTAATAAAAGCAACGGTAGTTATGCAAATATAACGCACACATCTCCAGAAATTGCCTTAAAGTAGGTTTGAGTATCGGCGAGCATATAGTCATTCTTTATAAATATATAATATATTCGCACGTTTCAGCACAATCACACAAACGCCATCACTTAGTTGGAATTCGTTAGCATCACAAGCAAATCTAGACCCGACAGGTAGCAACAGTGACAACAACAGCAAAATCAGCAACAAGAAGCGCACAGGCGAGCATCGCAGGAAGATTGCAAATGTGGAAAGTGGAAATGTTATAAAGTATAAAATAAATTTATAACGCACACGTGATACGGTTATTAATGGACACGACGTTTTGCAATCACTACACACACACACACATGCATAAATGCGTTGTGCGAAGAGTAAAATGACACACTAGTTTTCGCTGCAGTGAACTGCTTAAGCACATAGTTCAGAACTAGAGCGTTTCGCCTTTTTCAAATACATATTAAATACTAGGACCAGAGAGCGTTGCCGAGTTGACTATTCCAGACCAATAACCAGGCCCGTGTTCTGGTTAGAAATATATAATAGTTATGTTGAGGGACACATTTTTAACTCCTCAGTTGCTTATACTTAAGGGGTGTTAATAACCTAAACTAGCAGTGGTCTTAAGTGCACTAGCAACGAACTAGTGTTATACTAGTGCTTTTTCACGCTGGCTGAATCAGTTTACCTGCAAATATATGTAAGTGCAAGCACACACTATTCATTTATAATCTTGTGCACCTCACCGCACTTTCACACTTCTCTCACACTCTCTCTGCGACAGCATATATGTGCTTTCATCTCATTTTCAATGCACAGCTCCTAGCGATATAAAAAGGTGAATAGTAAAATAGTAGACAACTTAGAAATTAAAGTGTAGCACATAGCGCGAACGTGCCAATCGAGCTTGAGATTGTCTGAACCAGTGTGCGTGTGTATGGATATGCGCATATTATATGAAAATCAAATAACAACAGAGTTGCCAACATTTAAAAATATAGTGGAATGGCAATGAAAGTACTGTTATTTACAATAAGTCGTAATAAATAATAAGTAGGTACACATTTGAATTCTATTCGAAAAAATTATGGAATTGATTGTGTTTGGTAATTTCCTATATATAGCCTGCACATACCGTTTTTAAGTTTTGGATAAGTTTATAATTTTTTCAGAAAAATAAATATATGTTTATCTTTAAAGTAACTGAAGCTTTAATTAATCAGTAGTAGTATTTATGAAGAAATTTCGAAGAAAACTCCAAACAAAACGTGCTGAGTTTTTTATTAATTATAAATTATAATAACAGACTATGAAGAAAGGCTTGTTTATTACATAACAGGTTGTTCAATAAGCTTTGTAGTTTGATAAGAAAAACACAAATTTATGATTCAAAATACACTTTATTTTTCAGTATTATCTTCCTGAACATTTATACACTTGCTAAAACGATCCTCCAACCTGTGGATCCCATCCCTGATGTGAGAATCCGGAAGGTCTGCAAAATACGCTTTCACAGCCGTTATGAACTTTGCATTTGATGAAAAACGCTTGCCACGCATAAATTTTTTGAGTTTCGGAAGCAAATGGAAGTCGCTGAGGGCCAAGTCTGGTAAATACGGTGGCTGCTTCAACAATTCGAACTTTAATTCATGAATTTTAGCCATTGTCTAATTGCTCTTGTGACGCGGTGTATTGTCCTGATGAAAAAGGATTTTTTTCTTCTACACACCGGGTCTTTTTCACGTATTTTTTTCTGTCAACTGATCCAAAAGTTTGCAATTATATTCAGAATTAATTGTCTTACCAGTTTGCAAGTAATCCACAAACAAAGTTCCTCTCGAGTCCCAAAAAACTGATGTCATAACCTTCTTGACCGATTTCCGGACACGAACCCGTTTCGAAGCCGAACAACCAGGTTCACACCACTCTTTAGCCTCTTGTTTTGATTCAAAATCATGATTATAGACCCAAGTCTCATCCATAGTGACGAATTGACGCACAAAATCTACTTTATTCTTTTTAAAACGCTCCAAATGTTGCTGATAAAGTCGCATTTGAATGTGTTTTTGATCCATTGTTTGCTAATGCGGCACCCATTGTGCACACAGCTTTCTGAAACCCAAAATTTCACTTAAAATATGGCTCACACTGCCTAATGAGATGTGTATAGTCTCTACTACATCTCTCTCAGTCAATCGACGATCTTCCAAAACCATATCCTTTATTTTGGCTATGATTTCTTGTGTTGATGCGCTTTTTGGACGTTCTTCACGTGGATCGTCTTCAAGGCTTGTACGACCACGTTTGAATTCAGCAACCCATCTTCTACTATTCTAATTGTAGGTAAACAATCATAATACACTTTTAACATTCGTTCGTGAATTTCTTCATTTCTTATTTCATCTTCCAAAAATAAGAATTTTACCACTTCACGATATTCAATTTCCATTGTAAAAAAAATTCTGTGTCAGAATTGAGAGATTGAAATGGAACTTCACATACGTTCATATGAAGAGTGTACCAACAAAACAAAAAAAATTTCGGCTAGTAGCAACGCCCTCTATTATCAAATGACAAAACTTATTGGCCAACCTGGTTATGAGCATTTTTTCAATGCAAGAAGGATGATATATGCGCTGTAAATTTACACAAAATAAATTAAAAATTATCTTTTTGTAACAAGTTTTTCTTGTTCGAGACATTTTTGAAAGAGAGAGGTTTGATTCATCCATATTCTTCCAAAGGATGCTTCATAAAATAACATAAATTAAATGCCATTTGTTATACAGAAATGTCCACATAGAATCCTTATATCTCTCTCAAAGCTGATGTATTCTTACTACTGCTAGTCACCCCATAGAGAGTAGATATATTTATGTATTTCTCTGCAAAGTTTATTTTAAGAGGATATTCTGGAATAGGAACCCGAATTTCGAGCGTTTTTTACTATCCATGTCTTATCTTTGGCTTATTTATATTTCAAGAGTACCATATTTTTTTTTCATTGAGTTATGCATCCTTTAAGTAGAGAGGGAATATATATATATGTATAATATAAAGCCCTGTCATCGTCGCCATGACTTCAACACTTGTGGTTACCTGAAAAATGAAAGCATGGTGGCTTCTTTTTAAGTAGAAACGTAGCTATCTCAAGAAACCTGAAATATGTTTCATAAACTGGCGGCTAAGTACTTAAAAAAAGGTATATTTTTCGATAATTTAATAATTTTGTCGATTTTTTTTTAAATATTACAAATTTGTTATTTTAATTGTTCTTTACTTCGTCTAATAAAGAGATATTTAAAGATTATTCGTGCCATCTTGCAAGGGACTCGGATGATTAGAACTGGAGATATGATGGCTTTTGAGTTCCGTCCACAGTTTAAGCCAGCTACAACTTTTCTTTTAGTGAGATATCTTTCAATATCTAAATTATGGAATTATGGAAACAAATTATTCAATATCAGTGTGGACAATAATAACTTTTTCTATCCTTCATAAAAAAAAAATACTACATTAAAAATTCTAATTTCGTACATCGTCACTTATAACGGCTAGTCATTTAAATTAACCGAATTTCAAACCGAAAATAAATATTCCATTATATCCCTAATGGTTCAATTTTTTTTTTTTTTTTTTTGTATAACAAATGGCAACCCTGCTCTCAACAAGTTTGCGTATATTTTCTATCTTCAATATGAACTTTCATTATTTTATAGCACAAACAATAACAACGAAAAGTTTCACATTTCCGCTCTAGTGACAATGCACGTACGGAGGAGCCAAACGAACAAACGGAAAATAAAATAAGGAAAAGCAAACAAAACGGCATGCAGAGCATGCGATAAAACTGCAATAAGCAACGTCTTTTATTGTTTTAATACTTTGGCTGCTTTGTACGTGTTGACTAAACCAATACTGAATTTGTAAGCTAGTTTAGCGGCAGTTACGTTGCGCGTTATGAGAGTTTTGGGCCAAGTTTCTCGCAGCGACTGCAGGTCAAATTAATAAATAATTTGCGCTTAAAAAATAAATACTTTTGAAATAACTTTAGAAAATACACAGGCTTCAGAATTCCAATATTCAATTCGTATTTGAAACTCTAGACCAGGGCTAAGTGATTTCGAAAAATATGCGCAGAATACTTGCGTTTGGCAAGGGTTAGCTACTTCAAAGCTTAGCCTGCACACAGCAGCAAGTTCGAGCGTACCGCTTGGGCTGCCAGCGAGCTTTGCTATTAAATTCGTGTGCTGACTTTAATTTCTTGCTTGTTTGCTTTGGCAACAGTCGACATATTAGTGTTGCCACTGATGTCATTTGCAATACTAAGAATTTAATATCTGAACGCACACATACACACACACACACGCGCGGGTCTTATTTAGTGTGAACGCGCATGTGGACTTAGACAAACATGCCGGTTTAGCGTCGTGGTCATTTTTGCCGAAAGTGATTACACATTTGCAACGCTTTTAGCAAGCAACAACGGCACAGCTGAGCTATAACCAGCGCTCTTGCGCCATTTTGCTACACTGCACGCCCGCCAGCCAGCCAGCCGGACTAAGCAAACAGGCATTGAATGTGTGCGACGTGTCATTCGTTTATTGTGTGGGTCGGTCGGATTAAAAGTTGACCATTTGGCCATTTGCTGTTGTCGGGCTCGATGTGTGTGGCCAGCATCTTCGCTCTCCGTGCTCTGCTCATCTCGCTCAGCTCAGCGTATGTGTGGACTGTGTAAGTCAGCATGGCATTTAGCCAGTCAGCCATCAGCCGTCAGCCAGCCAATGATGTGTTCGTATGCGGCAATCACTGGGGTATCGTCACTACGTGCCACTGGCCTTTCATAGCCGCTTTGTTGCGCTCGCCGCTTTCGCTACAGCCAGCACGCACTTCCTCTTGCTATTCTATTTATCTTTTATTTGCTTTTTATTCTCTACATGTCTGCTTCATTGCATCGACGTACGCCGCCCAACTCATTAAATGGCAACAACATTGGCTGCCTCAAAACACAGCTGTGTGTGTGTATGTGTGTTTGTGCGGCTTACTGGCGTTCCATGTAACTTTACTAATTATACGATTTTCTCTTTTGTTTTGCAATTAAAAGTGAAAAAGTTGAAAAGATTTTGTAATGAAGTACATGATCGAGTTCATTGTCGAATGTTCGTGCGTCGAAGCGTGAGTGCGTACGTGCTGGCTGAGAGCATGAGTGTGCCTGTGGTTTGTGCTTTGGAAAAAGTGTGTGTTTTCGTTGTTTACGTGTGCGATATTTAACGTAATGAATGTCATTCGTATGTTTACACGCTACTTTTTCTCTTTCCTTTGGGTTCGTCAGTGCGTATGCGCGATACTTTTTTGTATGATACGTTAAGTTGCTCATACGCCATGTCGTACAAAAACAAGCCAAGAGTAGGAATTAGGAAAACAAAGGGAGTTAAGGATTATTTGCCGTGGATTTGTATCATGAATTAAACCATTAAAGGTACGTAGTGCTCTTATAACGGTATTTTTATGGTAAAAGAAGATTCTTATTTCAATGGTTTACTGTGGTATGAAACAAAAATCAAAAAATAACTTTTGAAAATTTTGCCTAAATTTATTTTGTTTTTTTTTTCCATAGCTAAATTTAGAAATATAGTAAATAAAATATATACTTATAGCTAATAATAAAAAATCTTATTTTCCACAGGTAAGTCAAATTAGTAAAAAAACCTTGAAAGATGGAAATAAGTCAACCCCATCTGTAAGAGAGCATCCACAGTACAACGAAAAGCGGTATTCACTGATATATTTATTAGAATATATTTTATTATTTAAAGAAATGCCTTAATGTCCATCTTTTTAAAAGGTCACGAACATTTTGCCTCGCAACTCTGGTACAAAAATATTGTCTCTCACGTTCTTCCTAATCTAGACAACAAAAAACGCTATAAATTTTTTGTGTTATTTCCATTTGAAGTCAGCGCCTAAACGAAACTGAAAAAAAGTGTTATAACTATGACAGCATTTACCGTTATAAATTTTTTCATCATACAAAATTATTGCGCTGTGCCATAAAAACACCTACAATACCTCCATTCACCTCTATCTCCGCCACTTTTTCTATTCGGCTCTCCCAATAACACTTCCGCTTTGTCTCGCCTGCAAGTTGATTGACTTTTTCATATGGCATTCACCGTTGCAACTGACGGCTGTTGCATGCAACCGCGTGTGCTCTAATAGTATTTGCTATTGCTTGCTTGCAATAAGTTTAGCGCTCATCATTCCGCCATTACGAAACACTTTTGCCGCCATTATTTGCACTTTATTCACTTACCTGCAACCGCAATTTGCCCCACCTCATTCACGGCGCTTTAAGTGTGCAAGCCAACCGTTGCCATCTTTGCAGCGAACACCTAAATGACACTCACTCAGCTTTCAGCGTTAAGGCTGCTCTGATCCGACTGCAGTTAGAGGTCGATTCGGCTGCGTTATTGTGTACACAGCTTCGCTTGCGAGTCGGAAAGGCATATATCTGCGTGTATGCGTGCGTGTGTGTGCTGCACTTTTGCGTTTTTTACTGCAATTGAGCAGCTCTTCTTCACCTTCATACTAATATGCGTAACTCTCCTTATATTCACCTTCCGCCACTCACATTCACTCAACTCTCCAGCACACCATTTCGATCCTGAGCACCTTCCGATGTCCCGCTTAACTCAACGCAACAGCTTTATTACTTTTTGCACTTGTTTTTGCTATTATTGCTTTTGCAGCAGCATATAGCAGTGTTGCCATTTGTGAAATTCAGCATGCTTTCCACTTTTATAGTCTTAATGGCGTTCTATGCATTCGCTGCCTTTTAACTGCGAACTCATGGCTGCGCCTTTGTGCACAAGTGTGCGTGTTTGTGTGTGTTTGTGTGTGTGTGTGCAGCTGACGGCGCTAACGGTACTTAAAACATACTGCCGTAATCAAATATTCAAGGCGCCATTTCCAAAAGCAAAACGAACAAACGCTCTCTTCTCGCGCAAATAACAGCACTTTCAGCCAACAGCTGCCTAACTTTTGCATTTGCCGGCGTCACCGCCTCCACCGCCGTCGTCGCTGCCAAAGTGTAATTAGGGAAAATCGTAATTGGGAATCGAACAGGAAGTAATTACTGGCAATTTCCTCTTTTTTGTTGCCCCCACAGTTGGCAATGTACAATTTGCTTTTGGAGAGTGTAAATTATTAATGAGTTCGAAGTATGAAAATATAAGAAAAAAGCATTAACAATCAAAGTACATAAAAATATACTGTAATAATTAAAATGTGGCGTGACATGTATTTATTTGATTGGTACTGTTATTGGCATTTTATTTTTTGTCTCTTCATAAATGGATGCCGCTAGTAGATTTGCATTGACATACGAAATCATATTTTTATATTGTAAATTACAATCATTAAATAAATATATTTTTTACATTTTTATTTTATGGAAGCCTAGTAAATAATTGTCACTTTTAATTTTCAAATCTATTTTTCAATTTATTTCATGGCATAACATTATGCAAAATCGCTTTATTCAACCGTTCTGGTGTCAAGTACAGTACAACTCTGCAGCCAACAAGCTGGGTAATTTCGCAGCTAATCTACTCTTACGCATATTTATTGTGCACGTTTCCAGGGGGAATAAGCTCTGTCTACAATTCAGATTTTTCAAAATTATTATAATCTAGCGCCATGTACTGGGGAAAAATTGAAAATTTACACACCTTAGGCCTAACATATAAATATATACACCTATTACACATTGTGACAAAAAAGCACCAGGAAATTGTAAGCAAATTTCCCGAAAAAGAATTTACTTTGCTAAGTTGGTAGGACTGTCCTTAAATAACATGCCAAATAAGAGCGCGATCAGTCAACAAGTTTGTTAACAGCAGCTGCTTAAGTCGGTACAACTCAGTAGTGCGTTTCGATTTTCACAATGGATACAAACATCGAAGAAAGAATTTGTCACAAATTTTATATTTATAACCAAATCGCATGTGCGAAGTCACTGGGAATGTTGGAAAAGGCTAACGACGATTCAGTTTTATCAAAAACATTACCCATCAACAAGATAACGACACGTAACATACCTCGAAGTTGACATCTGAGTGGCTCAAGGATACAAAAGTGACCTGTATGCAATGGCCTAGTCAATCTCCTGATCCCAACCTGTTTGAGAAC